>NC_033796.1:13894192-13962832 GCF_001876935.1 Asparagus officinalis
TGTTGTTGCTTGATTGGCTTTTGCTTTTACATCACTGTTTAATTTGTAATAAGTGGATTGTGCTTTTGTCTTTGTATTGTCTGTCAGTTAACATTTGCTGTTAGGAAACCTCTAGGCTTTACTCATTTATGCTGTCATATACTGATTCAAACCTCAGGGTCAAAATCTTGCCTTGAGCTTGATTTTCATATAGGTTCTCTGCTTTGTTAATGAAATTTATGTCTATGAAGCACACATTGTTTGCAACACTTTACAGGCAGACATCAATATTACTTTATTCATGCGCTGTGCTGATTGTGTATCACTTCTGATGCATAGTTTGATGGCATGGTAACATTCATACACACAGAAGAACAATTTCAAATTTCTTTTAAATGCTGAAATGTTGAAAAGAATGTAAGCGAAAATGTAATGGAAATTACTAATTGTATAAAAAAGAACTCTCTTTATGTTATTTAATGATTATAGGAAAAAGAAATATAATCAGTCAAAATCAAAAAGTACAAGTAAAAGGGAACATCTTAAATTTTTTAAACTAGTGTCAATATATTAAATTAATGACAATAGATAACTTGAGAAGTAAACTGCATTACAACTTAACAAGTACTAAGCAGCCAAAAGAAACAACTTACAGTTTGTAGCCATATTAAATGGATTATGCATCTACACTATCAAAGCCTGCACACGCCTTTATGCACCTACATAGTCAAAACCCTACAGTAAGTATGTTGTTCACTGTTTATATTTATGGTTCTGGTTCGTCTATAGGGCCTGACCGCGTTATGTACCTGCGTAAGCCCTATTTCTTCCAGCTACATGCTGTTATGTTGCCTTACTCTTTTCCTTGCATGAAAGCGTTATCTGTTTATGCATGTCTTATGTTATCTGATTATACATGTCTTGTATCAAATCACTTTTTCTATTTTCTTTTCTTTTGACTATTCGTTTTAGGTAACTTCACCACATGATTGGCTTGATCCATCGTTACAGTTGCATGTTCCTCTAGTTGATGTCGACAAGGTATGATTTCTGTGTTGTACATCAATTTTTAGTTTGTATATGTTGTGGTGTAAGAGTGCACTTAGGTTTTGCTTAATCTTTTCTTCTGCTTAAAGTAATTCTTGTAGGATGATTATCATTACTTGTTCCTGCCAAAATAGGCATGGGTCAAAAGCTCGATTCTAAAATGAGAACGGAAGGCTGTTCAAATTTTAGGACTTGCTGTCAACCATGGGTAAAGCCTCCCCACTTGGTGCTGAATTCTCTGCAAACTCAATGCTTTAAGATCTTTTGCCATAGAATTCTTGAAATGCATTGGAGCATAAATGCTGATATTGTCACACAGTTTTAATTCCCGTACAACTCTGAAGAGTGAAGATTAGGAATATAAAAAGAAAGGGAGGGGCAATTTGCTATGGGAAATAGTGATGTTGGCCAATGTGATTCAGTCTATGACTCCAGCCAAGCAGACAAATTGATATTGCTTATATCTCTAGTAGTTTCTATTTCCTCATGTTATTGCTTACACAAAGACGTGGTTGTACATGCATGTATCCTTTCTCACTGTTCTGTCCAATTTAAGGCTGCTATGTGTCACATGGTTAAATTATTGTATAACTACGAAAAAAAGGAATATAAAAGAAAGGGGAAGATGATAAGATATGGTGTAGGAGAAAGTGACATCGGGCAGTGTAATTCAGTCTTTGGCTCCAGCCGAAGAGACACTCTGCTATTGTTTTTTGTTCTAATAGTTTCTTTTTTCCTTTTGCTTTTATGTACATAAACATGTGCATATTCACGCATATATCCTTCCTCACTGTTCTGTCCAAATTTAAAGCTCATAATGGCCATAAACCACACAAATGCAACCCTTGTCAATTGGTGGCTGCCGTCACCATCACGTCACATATTTCCAATTTCTCTGTTCTGCTTCCTTGTCAGATGGAGTGCCACCTCCAGCCATTTGCTTGCCGGCACCCAAGCCAACTGAGTGGCTACCCTCCTTCATCTATCCCTTCGGTTGTCTTTTCTCTTTCATTACTTCTTGTCCATCATCAGGGACAGAGGTAGGGTAAGGGGCGGGCTGTCTTTCCATAACCATAGGTGGCGACATATAATTAATAGAACTCCTGTCTGAACGAGTGGTGATTCCTCATTGGGATTGATGTGGCATGTTTAGTATGGTGTAATCTGTCTCATCTGTTATCGGAGCCCTCTTCATGCAAACGTAAGCCGGGTTTGTACAAAGTGGTACTGGATGAGATTTAGCAAGCAGGAGTAACAGTAGGTTTACTGCACTGACAAAGGACATGCATACGACAAGGATCTAAGATGTGAAACAAGATCAAGACTTGAAATGTCAGGCTGAAGTCTACGATATGGCATGTTCCACATGGCGTTATTTTCCTCCATTTCGTCCACTAGGGGCAGGAAGCAGCAGAACTTGGTTTTGGACCCAAATATCATCAATCAACAGATTTCTTTTAATTATGAAATCAACCTCATGGATTATGTATGGCATTAAATTGCATACTTTTGATAATGGCTTCATAAGTGTTACTTCTAAATTGGTTTTGCAGCACTCTAATTAGATGCTGAAGCTTCACTTCATCAGCTTGATTTTGTAGCCTATTGTTATGTTTGTAACACATGTACTTTAACCTATTGGTACATGATTCATGGTAATTGGTTTAGATTGTAGTAACCATGTAATTTTGGACCTTTGCTAAGCTCAGCAAATGTCAAAGATTTCTGATTTTCTTTTCTTTTTATATCAGGTAAGGTGCATTATAAGGAACATAGTAAGAGACTGGGCACCGGAGGTATGTATACATCCTTAATGACTTTTAAAATGGTTTGCATTATTTTCTGACCCTGACAGTCCTTTAAACTTTGCCTCTAGTTCCTAAAATTACCTGTGCTGTTAATTATCGTTTCTGCAGGGTCAAAAAGAACGTGATCAGTGCTACAAGCCTATCCTTGACGAGCTCGATCGCTTATTCCCTAACCGAAGTAAAGAAAGGTAGTCTTTCTATATGCAGAAATAAAAATAAATCCTTAGCCCTGTAAGTAGACAGGATAGTTATTTTATTGCTTGTACAATATGCTTATACACACATACAAAAGTTATGGATTATGCTAGTGGACACTAGAAAAGAGGGGGAAAAAGAAGCACACGTCTTTTTAAGCATGGATCTAATTGCAAAGTATGCTTAGTCTAATAAGTTCCAGAGTGTTGAGAAGCTATGAAAAAAATAAAATAATATGTGTGCCAAACTGTTTGTGAGAATTGTTCTTATTATCTTGGTTCCATTATCTGTAATATGTTTAATTTGAGAATGTAAAACTAGGTCAAGCCCGATGTTGTCGATGAATAGGACCTTGCTAGAATGTGCCCAACCATGAATTTTGAGCTATTGTCCCTTCCCTAGATTTAGCTGTAATGCCCTGTGAACTGGACATTGTTGTTTAAATAAATGCAAACTTGGGCCTCAATCCACAGGATTTTACTTTTGAAAACTAGTTTTTCATTTAAGCTTATTAATTTCTAAGCACCATATTTTTTGTTCTATTCTTAAATTTCTTTGGCATTCTGGATATATGATTACTGTCAGTATCTAATATTTTATGAGGTATAAGCTAGAATCCCTGCATTTTTATGTTGGATTAAAGTGTAATTTTTAAATCCTTGCCTTTTAGGCCTCCATGTTGTTTAGTCCCTGGTGCTGGACTTGGGAGATTGGCATTAGAGATCTCCTGTCTTGGTATGCAGATATATCCTTTGGTTAACTTTCCTCATTTTAGTTGTTGACATTTACATCTTCTTTCTCCTCGCACAATTACATGGACCAGGTTTTGCTAGTCAGGGAAATGAGTTCTCCTATTACATGATGATCTGCTCGAGTTTCATTCTTAATCAGTAAGCAAGCTATCTCTTTGCTTAGTGGACTGCATCTCTTTTTCCCTTCTGAAAAGTTATTACTTTGGTTTTTGATTTGATTGCTTTCATATTCTTACGGGGATGCAACTTCTGCAAACTTTTATTGATATTTTTATCAGCACCGAAGTTGCTGGTGAATGGACTATTTATCCTTGGATTCATAGCAATTGTAATTCTTTGTCAGACGATGACCAACTTCGGCCTGTTTCATTTCCAGATATCCATCCTGCAAGGTATTTGGTGTTTAAGAGCATTCTTTCATCTTCGTCTTATATGTGTATATACATGTGCATATGTGCGCGTCTCTGCATGCATGCATGCCTACATACATACACACATGAACACTCAGAGTCGCACGCACAAACACAAAAGACACATTTTATTCAACTGTGTTTTTTATCCTTTCTAACAGCGTGCAAAGCTAGTTATTCCTAGAAGTTTACCCTTTCAAAAACGTTAATACATGGTGACCATTCCTTACATTAGATCATCAGCCTTCATCCCCAACTTTTGGGGTCAACTACATGAATTATATTCTTTTGTTCATTTCTATTTCGAGCCATCTCTTCCATCAAGTTAGCTATTATCATATTGCTTTTAATTGCTTCCAACCAAGTTCTTTTAGGTTTCATCTAGCTTTTTTTGCCCCATTAGCTATATAGAAGTATAGAACATTACTACTACTCCTGACTGGTGCATTTAGTGACCTCCATTATTCATTGACAAACCATCTCAATTGATTCTCTATCATTTTATCTTCGATAAGTGCAACTTCTAATCGCCTAGAATGCATTCATTCTCATTACTGCTAAACTCATTTTCTTTAGAGATATTTCTTCATCGCGCAACATCCTTATCGATAAAGCGTTGTCGGTCTTATACTATCATGTAGAATTTTTACTTCAATCTCATAGGTATTCTACAGTCACATAGGATCCAGAAGCACTTCTGCATTTTCATCGCTTGATTTATTTTGATTAACAGCATTGTCCTCAATTTCATTGCAATTTCAGCTATGTAATATTGTATATAAGTCATGGAAAAGAAGGATGTAATCTGGAACTAATATCAACTCATAGCTTTTTCATATATAAGATACAATTCATTTCTTAAGTGGTGGACCTTACCTGAGAGGGACAGGAGTTATTGAGTTAATTAGATGTCTGTTAGAACTTCAGGATAATGAGAGTAGAGAGGCATGCTCTTACATGTTAGCTTTGTTGGTTATTTTCTTGAGTTCAGTAATTTGCAGTTCTATGTCTTGCTTATTCAACTTCGTCATTATTGATGTTATTATCATGTTCTTAGATTTCATCAACATTTATTACTATCCACAAGTATTAACAAGAAATGACATATTAATATTACTAATTTATCTGTTGCGTTTACTACAAATATAGTGCAGGAATTACTGAAGGGTTTTCAATGTGTGGTGGTGACTTTGTTGAGGTGTATAGTGATGAAAGTCAAGAAGGTAATTATTTAAATTATTAGGCATAGCAGAAAAGTAGTAATTATTTGCACCTCATATGATCAATCTTCATAAAAAAATCATTCTTCATAATACTATATCGAAACCATCAGTTCAAATGATCCATTCTGGCAGAGAACAGTTCATGGCGTTGACATAAATAAGAGCAAACTAGAGCAGCTGCAGGATAGGTATATACAAGTAATGGGAGATTCATTTGATTGATTGATTCTAGGTGATATATGATTTTGGAATAAGAATGATATACTAAAATTGGGAGCTGAAATGGACAAAATGAGCCTTCATAATTAGGGTGGATTTTGGATTAGAGCGCAACACACACACACTTGCACACATACTCATGTATATAATCATGTTTAGAGGAGAGATCTGTGCAGCTGTGCTGCTATTCTATTGTTGGGCTGAAAACTAAGTGAAAAACCTTTAAGATGATGCAAAAGGTTAAACTATTGGCCCAGATGGATTAGCTGGTGGTAGTAAGCAATAATAGAAAATAGTTATTGTGGTCTCCCAGCCAATTTTATATTAGCATTTAAGTCAAAT
The DNA here is from genome assembly GCF_001876935.1 of Asparagus officinalis. Classification (NCBI taxonomy): domain Eukaryota; kingdom Viridiplantae; phylum Streptophyta; class Magnoliopsida; order Asparagales; family Asparagaceae; genus Asparagus; species Asparagus officinalis. Next base: position 13,900,168 of record NC_033796.1, read on the forward strand.
TAGTTTTAAAATGCACTTTATAGTCATTTAAATGTTCATCATTTTTGGTGATGTTGATGCTATGAATCTTTATTAACATTATGGCGCATGGAGGAAATAAACACAATATTTGGTCTGGCTATTAACAAGAAAATCATCCATGCTATTTACTCTCGTGGTAATGTCCAAGTGATAAAATATGCAATAATGTTATTTAGGGAAGAGAGTTTTTTGGTGAGTGTATAAACACATGAGACAAGATCGTCTAGCAGTAATCTACCATGATTGTCAGCTGATCTGTGTTATATGTATATAAGTTGTGGTGCAACTGAGCAGATAAAGAACCCGAATTTCCAGTGTAATAAAGAGCTCAGAAGTGTTGTTCTTCAAGCATGGATGGTATCAGGTTATACCAGTAGGTATTTGGGCTACTTGTTACTGTCCTGTCATAACCATGCAGCAGCAGCAGCAGCGGACTTCAAAGTTCAAACGTTATCATCCTGTAGGAACAGCTATGAAGCATGCATTCATATTTTGAACACACACGCATGAGGAAGAATTATTTGAAAAAATGATCATGATTATATTGTAGAAAAATTTAAATGATAAAAGCATTAATATTCAATTTTTAAGAGATGTTTTCCCCCTATTTTACACCAGACTGGTTGCTGATGTTAGTTCCAGGAGAAATTGGCACTTGAGTCACTACTTATAGGTGACCAAATGCACTATTGTATATACTGTGCATAATTTTTTCTTTTAATGTTGTCCCTGTTGAATAATCTCATCAAGGTGCAGTGACATTGTTTACTTTTGGAGCTAGCTGAAGGATACCTTAGCCTGCAATTTACAGTTATATGATATAAATCCTGTTTAATCTGGCGGTAAATGTTTCAGTCTCTTGTGTAACAAAAGTTTGTAAAATTACATTCATTGACTTTCTTGCTGGAGTTTCTAATAAGCTCGTACTCTTATCTTTATCATTATTGTGGTTCAAGCTTCACCTATCACCATAATAATTGTGTCTTGCAGCTTCTTGGGATGTGGTTGTGACTTGCTTCTTTCTGGATACGGCACATAACATTGTTGAATACATTGAAATAATATCAAAGATTCTCAAAGACGGAGGAGTAAGTTCTTTCTTCCCTTCTGGTTTTTCATTAGAGTTATTCTACATTTTCTTCGAGAGATGAATGCAAAGATGTACCTGCTGGGATTTCCTCCCAGTCTCTTAGCCACAATTATAGAAAAAAATGACGTTGGTTAACTGGACGTGTTCTCTAGTGTATTCCTTTCTTCTTGCCATTATCGTTGAAATTATTAACTGGTAATTATTATGTGCACCTTATTTTTCAGTTGTTTCAATGCAGACGTCTGTAAGAGCAAGTTCTCTTTTATTCAGTTAATAACACGTCTTATCATTCCAAACTGATAGGTCTGGATAAATTTGGGCCCCCTACTTTATCATTTTGCGGACACTTATGGGCCAGAAGATGTATGTATAGCTCATTACTGTTAATTCCTCTATACTGATATCAGATGGTGACAACGTTTCCTATATTTTCCCTCACTGAGTTGTATTTTGTTTTGACTTGCAGGAGATGTCCATTGAGCTAAGTTTAGAAGATGTTAAGAAGATAGCTTCCAATTACGGATTTGAATTGGAGGTAACGCTGATAAATTTTTCTAGCATCTGCTTGTGGTTAAAATAAGTGTCGTATTTTTCTTATTTATTCTGTTTTCTTACTTTATGTGGATGACAGAAGGAGAAAATGATTGAAACAACCTATACTGCAAATCCTCGAGCCATGATGCAAGTAAGTTTCCATATTGTATATCATATTCAGTGCATTGTGTTTGTTGGTGGTGAAATACAAGGAAAATTGTGTTCTTTAATTTTGTGCTAGAACAACTTCAAACTAAATAATGTCACTCCTAGGTATTGTGATTGCAGGCGAAGCTTTGTAGACTTAGTTGAGATTATTTGGCATACTATGGTTTTCTTCATATCAAGGCAAATATAATTTATTCATTGTTTTTAGACCTGACATTTAACATATGGTTAATTTTATTGCAGAATCATTATTTTGCAGCCTTTTGGACGATGAAAAAGAAACAAAGGACATAAAACTATTCGTGTTCCATAAGCGTTCTTTTCAGTGCCAACAAAGGTGCGGTGATGTTGTTCTGGACATGATTGTTGTTCTAATTGAACTAGTTAATGTGAGAACAGGTGAGGTTGAATGTTTTCAAAATGGTTTCTTTAGGTTTCTTCATGGTGTAGTTAGATAAATGAGATGGAAAATCTTGAACCTAATGTATTCTAAGTGAAGGGAGAAGATGGGATGAAGTTCTTGTTGAACTTTGCTGCTGGAGATTGCTGAAGTCATCAAATGGTGGTAAAGGGTGTAGTATTTGCAAGATTTTCAAGCTCCAAGCGGTTCCTTCACAAGAAAAATACACAAGTTAAAGAATCAAGTTAATAAATTCCTATTTTAGCACTCTCCCCGGCAACGGCGCCAAAAACTTGATGCGGCATAATTATGTACCAAAATTGCAAGTGCACAATTTATCAAGTTATAGTATAAAAAATATCGATCCCACGAGGAAGGTGATTTTAAGAGATTATTAGAAATGATTCTTATATTTTGTGCATGACAATTAGGAATAAAGAATAAGTGTGATTTTGTTGAGTGATTGTTATGAATATATGCAAAAGATAATAAATTGAATTTTAGAGGAGAGAAGGAAGAATTAAAGAATAAATGAAATCACAAGGCAAGAAAGATGAATGAATAAAATCAAGAAATAAAACCAAGAATGAAAAGAAAATTTAAGAAAGTCAAGATGGAGGATTCAAAAGAAGTAAGAAATCTAGAATATAATCCACTAACCAATTTCAATTACAAAATATAAACTATTCTCTTTTTATCATATTTCAACTTAGATTTATTAAGCATAGATTATCAAACCATTTAAGGAAAGTGTAACCTATCAAATTATCATCTAAGTTAAAATTACTATTCATGATAAGAACAACAACATGATAATAATCCTAGAATTCATAAGCATAACCTATCAAACCATTTAAGATAAGCATAGATTATCAAATTCTTCTTCTACCGATTAGTTCTCTAGTTGATTATCCTAACATGAATATTTTAAGTACAAGAGAATAATTCATACAATATAAAGGAAATTAGACTAGTTTCATATAATTCTAAACTTCCTACAAGAATTAAATTCACATCTTTAAGAAATAAAAACAAGAAAAAGAACTAATTACAAAATTAAAAAGAAAAGAAAAATCTAAACTATGAACAAGAAATAAATCTAATTACAAAGAAAATAAAAATCTAAACTACAAAATAAATTGCAGAAATTAAATGCAAGAAAAATAAATCTACTCTACAAATTAAAGTGCAAAAAGAAATAAAAAGACAAGAAAATAAATCTACACTACAAGCATGAATTTAAATCTAACTAATAAGCAATAATAAAGAAATTACTAAAAAGAAATAAAAGAGAAAAGAAATGCAAACCTTCAAATTGCTCTTCATCTCCATCCTCATCATTCAACAAGAGGAGAAAGAACAAATTTAAAGAGGAAAAAATTATTTTTATTAATTGCAACTAAAGTTACAATTTTTGGAAGGCCTTCTCAATTAAGAGTAGCCCTCCTCTCCAAAAGGAGTTTACAAAATTTTCACACCTCTAACCCCTCACTCTCTACCCCTATTTATAGTAATCTTCAATGAATATGAGCCATTGGATTTGTCTTGAGCCCCAAGCAACAATCTCCACCTTTGATTTATTTGATTTTCAAAAGAAATCCAATGTCCATTAAGTTTTGATTTTCCAAATTAAATTTGCAGCCCACATTATATCCGGTCCTCTTTTCATTTGCACCAAAGTCTTCATTTGATTTTTTTTTTTTAGAATGCAAATCCATCTCCAGCAGCCCATTCTCATGATTTTCCTCCATCCAAATTGATTTTCAAATCATCCAAGTCCGGCCCATTAGAGTTTGAACAAGTCCGGCCCAATTTGAATTTCCATTTGATTTTCAAAACCAAAAGTCCAAGCAAGCCCAAGCAAGTCCGACCCACTTGTTTGCAGCAATGAATTTTTCATTTGATTTTTTTTTTAAACAAATCCGGTCCATGTGAGAGTTCCAAGGTTCGGTCCTGTAGCAGTTTAAAAATATATTATTTTTTTAAAATATATTATTTTTTTAAAATATATTATTATTTTTAAAAAAATCATTTTTTAAAAATATTTTATGAGTTGCATATGTTAAGTTATAAGCATAATCAAACAGCTGCAACTATAAGTTGCAAAATTTAAATTTTAAACCAAACAATTGCAACTGTAGTTGCATGTAAGAAGAGTTGCAACGTCTCAGTTGCATGCAAGTGACACTTGCATTGCAACTCCAGTTGCAAACAACCAAACGCCACCTTAATGTAGGAGCTCAAGTAAGGCTGTCCTTTTTTTTGGAAAACTGTAGCAATTACTTGTTCTACAGTAGAATCTACTAATGTTAATAACAATGTTTTTAATTAATATAGCTTGTCCAAAATCTCAATACGCTATCAGAATCCGATAATTTGTTCTATTAGCTTTGGTCGTAGAACCTCTGTACGATCTAAAATCTCATAGAAAATCATCCAGTTCGTCTTAAGATTTCCAGAACTTGCTCTAGCGCTAGAGGTATGCTTCAATAAACCAAGGATTTTCACATAAAAACTACTTTTTGCCCAAACTGTTACTGACCACATTTATTATGTTTTTATTGTAAATCATCTTAGTTTATTACATATTTTTAATGTCACACCTTTATTCCTATTCAGTCCAAGTTTTTTTAAAATATCCACTTTGCCCCCTCTCCTCCTCCTCCCTTTCCTCCTCTTTCTGTTACTCATCAGTTGTTTCAGTTGAAGTTAAAACAAGTATAACAAAATGGGAGTACCTCAACATCATTTGAGCTCGACTCGGAAATTATCCTGAAATTCAATTACAGTTTGTCTTACCTAACGACGTCCAAGAAATCTACGGAATCCATTAAATCCGCAACTCATGTTTGATGATTCCGAATGATGTTATATAGTAAATCACCAGAGCTAAGTTCAATTTACACCTAGTCTGTACTAAGCAGTGAAAGATAATAGACTACAAGGGAAGTTAGAAAGGGTTCAGCGAAGAGAGCATAATGACAGAGAACTAAAGACAATCCTATAAGATCGCTCCCTAGTATACAAGGAAGAAAAATAACTCTTGCAATGGTACATAACATGGGAAAGAACAAAGCCCAACACGTCACAACAAGATAACCTTGCTAAAACTATATTACCTAATTGTATAAAAGCTGTATGGACATTTTTGATAACCTTGCTAAAACTATATTACCTAATTGTATAAAAGCTGTATGGACATTTTTCTTCCCATTTTGTCCTATCCACAAGCCTTTGCAAGCCCTATCCAATTGTGAACTGGGATCCTGATGGTATTATTAGGCAAAAGGTTTGACAAGCCTCTGTTTTGCAAGCCCTATCCAATTGTGAACTGGGATCCTGATGGTATTATTAGGCAAAAGGTTTGGCAAAATTTGGCCTCCCTGTTCATTAATCTTTCCCCTATTTTGCCCTCTGCTCTTTTCTCTCTGCTTCTTAGACTGTAGGGTATTTTGGGAAAGAAATCTTCAACCTCTCTCTTTTTTGCTTTTCCTCCTCTTCCACTGTGAGGGGATGGGAGCGGCATGGCTTCCTTGTTTCGTTATCTGATAGTAAAGGCCCTCGCAGATTCGATGGGAAGCGGGGGGTGGGGTGGGTGGGGGGGGATTGATGGCTAAGATGCTTTTGTGTTTGGTATCAACAATCCAAAGTTTCTCAGTGAGGTGAAAAATCTGCATATTTCTCTCTCTGTTTTTTTTTTTACTTTCTTCGAGGATTTGATTCCTTCTTATTATTTTCTCATTTAAGAAAATTTGGAATCTGAGGTTCAATTTTGGGTTTCACAACTCTAGATTCGCTTCAAGAACCGGTACTTTCCCTCTTTTTCCTATATCAGGAACATGAAAGTTTTGATTGTTCTGTTCTATAATTTTCCTTCAATTCATATTCATTTAGTTTTATGATACATATAGAATACAGGGTACTATTGTTGTTTAAACCGTATTAATATTTCTAACTCTCTTGATGTGAAATTATTGACCACCTCATGTTTAGTTCATTGACATGCGAAATTTTTACTGTGGTTGTTTCAGGTGATTGCCGCCAATCTGAATAGACACAGTCGGTGTGTCTCTTGGTTCATGAGTCTCTTTACGTAGTTCAAGACATGTATTCTCAGAAATGTTATAGGAGTTGCAGAAGCTCCAAACTACTTGCATAATTAATAGTTGTACAAGACATGTATTCTCAGAAATGTTAAAAATGTTAAGTCTTCAAATATTCTTCTCAATCATGGTTCCACTTTCACTGCATCGGTAGGTGGCTCAAGACCAGGCAAGTGTGCCCTTTAGGTCAGTAACACATCTAAATCATTTTTATTTTATGAAATATCTTTAATCTCTAAATGTTTTCGTATATATTTTTACTTGATCTTTTCCTCCTGCAAACATGCAGACAACAGCGAGTGGGAGTTCCAGAAATATGGCCACTAGATTTTGGAGGTCAAAGCGTTTACAATTTCATGCATCTTTCTAAAACTGCATTTAGCCTAATGAGGACTGGAAGTTGTAATGAAACACGAATATTGGAATTTCTGAGAATGAAGGATATCATTATAATTTTCCGTTGCTTTGACGTCTTTCCAGCAAAATATTCTGATTGCTTTTGATCCATGCATCACAATGCCAATGTCATGAGTTCAATTTTTTTTTGGTGGATGTGTATTGTCAGATGAAGATGATGTCACCAAGCAAATTGCAAGGGAATTGGTCCTGATTGATAAAAAAAATGAACAAGGTAGTTCTCTACGTATCATAACGAGTAATAAGCTAATGTATCAATTTCGCAGGACAGAATGTAAAACAATAACAAACCTGCGTAATACACCTGGACTTAATAGTGCAGCTGAAACTGCACTATTAAACAAAGCACAAAATTCATCCATAACTTAAAACCATTACCAGTGCAAATTTGACAAACACGTGCTCCTTCATAGGAAATGCAGACTATTGGCAAAAGTGAAGCTCATTGAATCAAAGAGCAACACCAAAGAATTTCATTGAATTAAAAGGTTACATATTTACTTTTACACATACAAGTCCTAACTGTTTTCTCGCTGAATTTTCTACAGATGTGCTTAACTTCTTCTCAACTTATCTGACCTTTCCTGTTTTCGCTGCAAATAATATAACATATCTCTTGCTTTACATTGCTAAAAGGCATCAGCTCTTCGGAGGATGTGTGATGCGAACATTATTACATTGAGATTACAGGCAACTTCATCTTCCTATTGATAGGTACAATGTGAATGCAGGTGTTTGCAGATGATGATGATTCTGCCTCCAAGCTCCTCTTCTGCACTATTTGAATCAATTGTTGGGTTTGACATGCTCCAGTAATTCTTCCTGCTTCAAAGCCTGCATCATTAAATGATGATTGATTCTCTCTCTCTCTCTCTCTTATTGTTTAGAAGATTAAAAGCATCATGCAAACACAACGCAAAAGAAAATAATCTACCTGGTTGTTTTGTTACAATGAGGACCAATGTACAAAGGGTGAATTAAGGAGGACAATCACTCAAAATTAAGTTGACTCCTTTAAAAAAATAAATTTTAATAATTCTAATAATTCTAAACTACATCAAACTTTTAGCAAATAAAACTTAGGTTGATTCCTTTAAAAAAATAAAAATAATAAAAAAACTATCATTAACTAGATTGAATTAAGGGGAACAATCACTCAAATGTTTTTTCTTAGCTCTCTCCATCTTCTCCGAAATCATATTTAATTACTTAAAGAAGGTAAATGATTCGGCTAGCAATCAACTACTCATAATAGATGCTAATACACTTCCACAAAAACCTGGGATGACAAGAGACAGATCTCCAATACAACAATAATGGAGGATTCAGACTCTTCTCTTTCTGAAAGCAATTCAAATGCATTTATCACACCACATCAATTAAAAAAATTATCTTTCTCCACTCATTTTGAGGGTCCATGTTTATGGCTGCATTTTTTTTGAGTAACCGGGAGGAGATGCTTAGGGACTTCACTGATTGGAAAAATTAGAAGATGTACCTGAGGATGCCGAGAGATGATCCTCTTGATCAAACCCAAGACTGAGATTTTGGGGATGACGAGGGCGCCGACGGTGAGGTCTGGGACGGCGAAGAGATCCGCGGAGATCGGGGATTTTGGGGATTTTTGGCGGAGATCGGCGAAGAGATCGGCGGTGAGGTCTGGGATTTTGGGGAAGGAGGGGGATGACGAAGGATGCAGGAGTGGGATTTTGGGAATTAATCACTTTTGGGATACGAAGCTCTATTAGGAAAGACAACTAGAGATTTGTGATTTTTTACATCTAGGCCCTTTAATTTTTTGTAAATTAAACGCTCTAAAATCTGTTATTTCTATAAATGAATGTTAGCGAATGAGAACATGACACATGGCGCCAGCGTAGGAAATTTCCTACGCTGGCAGCTCACCTCCCGTTTTCTCATATATATATATATATATATATAGAAAGGAGAGAGAGAGGAGAGAGAGAGCAGAGGAGAGAGAATAATGGAGTAGCTGGCAGCTCATCTGTCGCTCGTGAGCTGCACGTGTATGACATGTGGAGTCCCTTTACTAAGTCACATTTCGGTGTGGGGCTCACATGTCATAGCACTTAAAAGCTTACGGGGATGAGGTTGGAGTGGTACAAACATCAGCCTCGCATTATTCTTATAATAATATATATATTAGTATATATATATATATATAGTATATATATATATATATATATATATAATATATATAGTATATTATTTCTGACAAGCCTTGGCCATTTCGACTATCAGATTTTTAACAGATGAGTATGGATGGGCTGTCCTACTGTTTGGACTTTCCAGTTGTTTCTTTTCAGTGGCCATGTCTATTTAATATGTGGCACATATATATATGTATATATATATATATATATATATAGAGAGAGAATTATGGAGAACCTTGGTACTAAGTTCTTTCATATTTGCCACGCAACTTGATTGTTCCAGTAAAGGGACAAAGGGAGACTTTCAGATCATCAACGGAGAGCAAACTCGACGCGAGCATTCGAGGGAGACACTCCATCGCCACCGTGAAGAACCCAGAATTAAACAAAGGAGAGGATTTATATTGATCATCTTCTCTTTTGTAATCGGAAATTCAAACTGTAATCAATAAGAGATCGAGAGAGTTGTAAACATTCTTTTTCTAAGCAGTTAGAGGGAATAAATAAAATTCAATTCTTTTATTTTCTTATTACAAAATTTCCACCAAACACTTTTCTAATATTAATCTTCCTAATCTTTCTTATTTTGAAATTAAAGTCTCCAATTCTTATGTTTTGAAATTAGTCCTTGAAATTTTAAATGTTTTTAAATTTAGTATGCTAAATATTTATATTTTAAAATTTGTTTCTGACATCTTTTAAATCTTTTAAAATGAAATCTCCATGGTTAACTTTTAACTAGAGGGGCTAATTTGTAAATAGAGTTAAAAGATTTCTAAGGTTAATTTTACTCTGTAAATATTTGGGAGACTAATTTCAAAACATTTAAAGATTCTGGTGACTAATTTTAAGATATTAAGATTTAGGGGTCATAATTTTCTAACGGGTGCCCTTGGGCCCGTTAACGTGGATCAAATTCAAAAATATCGAATTATTTGCAATGTTCAAATTAATACGGCTTAATATCATCGATGTTTCTCTTTCTTCCAATATAGCTTCTCTCTCTAGCCTCTACTCTTCACAATTTGCTGTAATTGTTAGGTTATTTACACTTTGATACTTTAAAATTTAATTCATTTTAAAGTTTGGTACCACATTTGTTTTTCCCCAATTAATACCACAAAGCTCAATAAAATTGAATTTTGATACATTTCTTTTTGCCCCAAAATATCCTAAAGTTTAACAATAATTTAAATTGACACCCCAAAATTTTTTTACAAGTTTGGGACATCGGAGTTAATTTTTTTTAATTTTAGGGTATTAAAGTTAAAAAACAAAGTAAAGTTGGGGGTATTTTATTGGAAAAGAATATTAAAGGATATCAAAGTTAAAAATGAGATTTAAATACATAATAAAGTAAACATGAAGAAGAATCAATTTTAGCAAGTATGATGACATTTAAAGCACTTACGGAAAGAGAGAAGAAACATGAGGAAAAGAGAGAATCATTGATTGTATTCAAATCAAAACTATTAGAAATATTTCTGTATTTGTGGTATTTAATTCACATTAACGGTTGTCCAAGAGCACCCATTAGAAAAACTCTTTCGGAAAAAACCCTTTCAGATGAAAGATTAGGGGGATTAATATCAAGAAAACCCAATATACTACTTAACACTGATTATAATTCTAAGCTATAATAATGTTGATTCTTTTGACATGCGGATATTAGAAAGGGCTCATACATAACATCAAGTGCTAGGAATACAGTATTTGCATCAACCTGACGTCGCTATGATTTAATTTCCGCAGAAAATGGAAAGATAATATAATTAAAAATCATGCTTGTTTTGTTTAATTTAGTTGACTGGATTACTATGTTGCTAATCCATCCTTTTTTCTAAAAAAAATCAGGCTTGTTCCCCTTAAAATGTTTGAAATCGCAATCATTCACAGAGAGACAAAATGCAACACTGTTTGCAACCATGCGGGTGGATGTTGATGGGCAGATAAAGCAGGCACATGTGACATGTGCTTGGGCTTGGCCCAATCTATCGACCTAGTGGTGGGCCCAACATTATTATCTTAAATATTCGAAGTATTACCTTCCTTCCACGCGCCTTCATTACGAAAAAAAAAGTGCTGCTATGGGGACTCAAAATATAGGACCAATGGAGGGGACATGTGAGGTGTTCCCTCCCTATTGCATAATGAGTTGGCATGGCCAACTCATTATGCAATAGGGAGGGGACACGTCACCTGTCTCCTCCATTGGTCCCATATTTTGGGTCCTTAAAAAAAGGGAAATTTGTTCCGCCTTACCCCTTTTTTCTTGAAGTCTCATTTTATCTCATAAACAATTGAAGTCAGCCCTTTACCAATAACTATTTCCAGTCTCATCCAATTTCTTAAACTTTCAGTTTTCTCTCAGTGGATTCAAATCACCCACACAGAAATAATCAAAAAGTGGTTATTAGGTAATGAATGTGATAGCTAGTAGAGTAAGCATAGACGAATTTAATAGTCTACGTGTTAATGTGGGACGGTGAAATAGTCATTAAGGTAACCAGGAGACGGAGTTTTGAGTTTAGGGATACTAAAAATTGTTTGGGATGTAAGTAAGAGACAATATTAAAGTTTTTGTTCACGAAGGGTTTATCCTAAGAAAACCTACCCCCGTCCCCTTGCACTTAGGGTTGGGCGTGGGCCAGGTTGACCCGTGGGCTAACCCAGCCCAGCCTGCCATGTGCCACGATCCAGCTTGACCCGTAGTGGGTCGAGCCTGATATACTCGGGTCACGGGCCGGGCTAGGTCTAGCCCAAACCAGGGACCAGAGAAATAGGGCTGGTCTACTATTGACCTGACCACCATGACCTAGCCCAACCCGGTCCAATCCACCATTGATCCGTCTCGATGCAGAAGAACAGTCACAAGAGCAGCAAAGAAGACATTTCTTAAAGAATTTGACAAATATAACTTAGAGGAATTCGGCTCTTTGAACAATAATGATTAACATATTTTTTCCTATTGTATTTGTAATTTAAATTTAAACTAGAGAATAGTTATTAACTTCCCGAGAAAACGTAGGTCTTCATTCGAAGTTTGAACCACATATATTTGCGTTTGTGATGTTTTCTATGTGATGTTTATGTTTATGCGTGTGTATATTATTTTAAATAAAGAGTGAAATAGGAAAAAAAATAATTTAAATATAATTTAATAGGTATTAATACAATTTAGAAATTAGAAATGAAAAAATTAGAAAAATGTTGAAAAAAAATCATAGGCCGACCCACGACCCATGGACCAGGCCCAACTCGGCCAACCCCTCGGTTGGTCGTGGGCCGGGCTGGGTCCAATCCCAGACCCAGGATCAGAGAACTAGGCCCGGCCTACTCTGCCCCGGGCTAGCCAGGGTCAGACCCGACCCGACATTGAACCCGGTGAGCCGGGTCATGGGCCTGAACCGGCCCAGCCCACCCCACACCCACCGCTACTTGCACTTTTGCATCCATGAGATCTACTAGATTTTACAGTGCAACGAAAGATCCATGTAAACGAAATAGTTTATTTATCAATTGTGACTTTTTGTTTAGTTGCAAGGAATACATCTAGTTGCCAATGTATAGTTGTAAAGAAACGTTATAGTTAGTTACTCGAGTGATAATGATTAGAGGAGGGGGATTGTGATACGTTTTATATCCAAATTCTGTGATTAAATACTGTCACTGAGGTTAAGCTTATTGGTGAAATAGAAGATGGATACTGAATTTTCTTGGTTAAAGCGTGATTTGCAATTAACTTCTGTATCAAGTGAATTTAGCTCATGCTGTAATAACATTTATTTTCTCTTGTATAAGATTGTAGCATCCAACTTTTTCAACCATCAAATAAGTTTATTTTTCCAAGTTTATTAATCAGTTAAGGAATTTTTTTTAAAACAACTAATTTTGAAGGCTATGCATGCAAAACATCAAAGGCCTCTACGAAAATTACCATTATTATCCCTAAAAAAAGCCAGTATTTTATTATATATAAACATAACATCAAGCGTAGCTGAGTAGGTATGAAAGTACTCTCAAAAGGATGTTATTTAGCAAATTCATATTTGAATTAATGCAAATTTAGCATACATACATGTATAATAATAAACATCAATAGACAATACCAGGTGAAGCCCTTTGAAATTATGCTATAGAAACTGCAGTTCCTCTGGATTCCCAGGATTCTGTTTTTTACAGTGAGAGCTCTGGCAAAAACTTGAGCCTCCTGCTACTATTTATAACAGGGCCACAACTGCCTACTTTAAGGAACAACGAGATAAGAGGCAGACACAAAGCATATAATAAGACTCAACCACCTTCATAATTCTCATTCTAAGGACAAGTATTTTTTTTAATATATATTTTGAGTTAATTGCACGTAGCACCCCCGCAGTATCGTTGTTTTGCACTAACTATCCATCTAGTTTCATTGTTGCAAGTAGACCCCTGGGTTTAATTTATCTGACTCTTTAACCCTTGGCAAAATTTTGACATTAGTGAGGGTCTATCTACAACAACGAAACTGCAAATGCAGTAAGTGCGAAACGACAAAACTACAGGGGGTATATGTGCAATTAACCCTCTTCTTCACGAGACCGAGAGTCAACATCATACCACCTCATCCTGCTGTCTTACAAGCATATAGAATCCTTCATTGCAGGACCACTTCATTATAATATCTTTACAAAAGTTCTTCAGTCCACACAAGAAGACACGAAGAATTTATCAGGATTGGAATACGAAGGCATACCGACACTAGGCAAGTCAACATAAAGAATTTATCAGAATTTTTTGTGTGAACATCTGCCACTGCAATCGCGATTGTGATTCGTACAAGTTCATTGCACGTGTTTGTTTCGTTACAACTACAATTACAAATTGAGCAATTTTTTAACCCACTAAAAATAACTTACAATAATCTGGACATGACTCTTTTTTTTCTCATATACGTACTCGCCCGCCGCCCCCCAAATACAGATGCAAACAAAGTGCATGCACAGGTTACAGTGAAACAAATAATATTGAAATTCATGTTAAGAGCAACCACTTGTGTATAATGAAATGAAATAAGTCATCGTCCAACTGAATAATGAGTTTTTTTCCCTCTCCACGGGAAGCTTTGAAACGTGACGGACGATACGAAATGTCAAAAACCTGAAGTGCCAATTGAAATTCACGGTAAGTGGACACAGATGGAATTTCATTTTGAATATATCATATATCAGCCGAAATATCAGAAATTTTTCTTAAAATAAAAAAATGCTATAAACTTATAAATATCATTGTGGGCTGCTGTAAAACCCGATATATCGACCAATATTTTATACACCGGATCATAGATTGCATAATATCTGTGAACTTTGATGCGCAAGTAGAAATTGATTCTTCATCAACAAACAACTACATTTTTATCCCCACATTTGGATCCTCGATGATGAATTTTACTCCTACTTCGTTATGCTGAGGGAAGTTGATCATTATCCTATCCTTCTTAAAGGCTCCTATCAAGATCTCTTGCGCATAAAGTTGTCCTCCTTTCCCCGTTACTTAAAATCTTATCACTTAGTGATTAGCGTATGTAATGGTCCACTAGAACATGAACAAAGCATCTAAAACCACTCTCTCATTTTATCCTCAATTGGAGCATGCTCCAACTTTTCTTATCCTATCCCTAATGCTTACTCGTCCATCATGACATTCTCATTTTTGCTCAGCACATTCTTCTGTTCATCTTGTTTCTTAATTGCCCAATATTCTGACACAAAGCATTGTAGGTCATATAGTTGTCAATGTAGAATTTCTTCTTCCACTTATGTTCCAAAGCAATTCTGCTGTCCCGGTAATAAGACCACCCTCCCATGTCCCCTAAACTTTAACAGTAACCAACAAAGGCACCTAGAAAGCATAACGTCAAGCAAACAACCATCAACAAGAGACATATCAAAGTGAATTGCAAGCAAGAAACTATAAAATTTGATTAACAGTTTTGTTATGCATACCTTCACCATTTCACACCTCCAACATCCTGAGCATTGACAAGTAAACAAATCTTGTTACATGTAAAAGGCCTCCTTCCCTAATTAAGGAGCCACAAACATTATTAAAAAAAAAACCGAGCAAAATCATCGCACGAATCTATCTGTTGACACCATCTTCCATTTCACCAACATTGCTCCAGCGCTTACAGAAAGGAGACACCAAGCTATAGTCAAGAACAATGCAAAACCTTTACCTCCTAAAAGACCCGAAAGAAGTACAATACAAAATACATATTTCCACCACCTTTTCAATTTAACTTCACAAACATCATCTCCGATGTCATTAGAATTAATGTCCTCTGTGTCTATTTCAACGACTTCATTGCAATCTTGAAAGCTTAAAAAATCTTCATCAACAGACTCCTTACCATCATCATCATCATCATTACTTTCTTCTTCTTCTTCTGTAAGTATTTCATTGCAAATTCTACTATCATTTGAAGATGGACTTGAGTTATTCTCGTTCTTTTTCATGCGATTTTTTCTCCTGAAAAGCTTTTTGAACAGCCTCTTCCTCTCGGGCTTTAGTGAACTGCCCAGATCTTGGTTTTCGATGACACTCTCAGCTGCAACAAATACCCTGCGATCTTCAGGATTACCCAAATTTCTCTCCGTTTGCGGAGGATTCAGATGATTCTTGGGCTCAATTTCTCTTATCGGAGAAACCAACTCTCTTTCTCTCAAATCAAAACCCTCAATGACAGTTTTCAAATCATCACTCCTCGAATCCAAACACTCAGAACGCTGATGATCATCAACTTCAACTTCTCTAGTGGGAGAAACTAATCCCCTTCCTCTCAAATCGAATCTCTCAACTGCATTCCTCTCCACAAAATCCAACTTCAACAATCTCACCCCAATCAACTCAATAACCAAAACACCAAAGGCCAAAATCGTAATTCCGGCAACGACCCACTTCCTCCCGAACGCCAAAACCACCAAAGCCGCCACCTTTACCATCAAAAACCCTAGCCCTAACCCGTCCCCTCTCCTCCTCATTGGAACCCTAACCTCCTTATCAATTTCATTGGGGGTTTCAACCGCCGTGACCAGGCGGTCGACGGAACCATCGGATTCCGCCGTGACCAGGCGGTCGACGGAACCATCGGATTCCGATCGTACGGCGGCGGTGGATGCCGCATCGATCTCGGAGGCGTTCGAGGGTTTCCTCCTTTTTTGGAATTTAGCACGATTTTTGACGACCAGATCAGCTAGGGAGGTCGGAAACCCGGTTTGGACGACGAGAGAAGAACCGGTTCGTTTGGATCGGAGGCGGGAGATGAAGCGGGCGAGTCGCTCTCTCTTCGACGGCATCGCCCGGCGTCGGAGATCATGGAGAGATGGGGGTTGAATTTGAAAGGGTTCGGAGTTTGAGGGAGGAAAGAAAAGTAGTGGCGGAGGAAAAGAGGGGGAGTTGTGTAAATAATTGTTGTTTGTTGGACTTGTTCGCTTTGGGAGTTTAACACGTGAAGGAAGTGAAAGTGACAGAAAGGAGGTTGATGGTTTGTCGGATATCTGGAGGGGGTAGTGCAGAGAGCACCACGTTCTAATCAGAACTGTTTCAAATTATTCTCAGAAAAAGAAAATCCCAACCTGGTATTTTTTTTTTAAGAAAAAGAGAAGTCAAAAATAATCTATGTCGCCGTTGCCGGGGATCGAACCCGGGTCACCCGCGTGACAGGCGGAAATACTCACCACTATACTACAACGACTTTGTTGAACAATCCCCCGGTAATATACCTATAAACGTAAAATAAAATTTCGCGCGTATCTCCATAAGATAGATCTCCGGCCTCCGAGTTTTAAGTGTTGAGCTGCGGAGTTACAAAGATCTCCATCCCAATTCCCAAGTACGTTCTTGCTTTGATCAATATCAGAGCCATAAAATTGGAAAATTTTTCAGTACCTAACATGTCACGTGTGCTTGGCCTCGTTTATTTTCAGGTTTCCGAAGATCAGGGATCTGACATGCATAGACGGCCATCAGAATAAATAACCATCGTTTGAGCATATACGCCCAAGTCCCATCAAACTGATGGCTTTAGCAATTGGTTGTGGCCAAGACCAAGTATCAGTGAACCATATAATCAACCAGTTACTTCACTGTGTTGCTCAAAGCAAAATAATAGCAAATAAAATTCTTCGTCACATTCCACTGCAGCAAAAAGAAACAGAAGGCATCATACTTTCGGCACATAAAAAACATGCATGTCTCGCTAGAGGTAAAACTCTAGAATTTCGAACCTTGCATCGAATCCCTCTGGAAAATGTAATGCTTGATCACATTCCGTTAGGGTACCAAAAACACAATAGATCATACTTTCAGCACATGTAACCCTGTCTTCGTATAACAGAGTCTATATATGATACAACTCCAGAGCTAAAACTCTAGAACATTGAGTTGAACATTGAATCCCTTTGAATATTGTTGCTTGTAAGAAGTTCATGTAGGAGATCAAATATATCCATTCAGAATTTCATTTTTAAGTTCCGATTTTTTAAAATTAGATTAATAGTATACACATGTTGGATACTATTAATAGTATCATAGTTATTTTATTCCTAAGGCGTAACAAGCATAGTTGTGCCTTGTGTGACATGACTTTGCTTGCCCCTTTTCTCATAATAAAGTAAGGGCTACCTTTGTCATTTGGATTCATGATATTTAATTAATCTCCTCAAAATCTCATGAGATACTTGGTACCAAGCACAAGTTTTTATGCTTGGTAGTGAGGTGTCATATTCCCCTCCACTCATTAAAATCGGGACCCACATTTATATGGGTTGGGGAGTGGTTGAGAATTAGAACGAGTGGATGTGAATATGTCACCTCACTACCAAGCATAAAATTTGTGCTTGTTTTGTGCTTGGTACCAAGCATACCCATTTCTCTCTCTCTCTCTCTCTCTCTCTCTATATATATATATACACTTGCAGCGTAGGAAATTTCCTACGCTGCCAGCTCACCTCCCGTTTTCTCATATATATATATATGTTCTAAAGACAAATATACAAATAGTTGTTATGGTTTGTAGGTATAGATAAAAATACTTGGGTTTGTAGGTATAGATAAAAATACTTGGGTTTAAACATAAATGGGGGAAAGACCCTCCAATTATTTATATCCTTACATTCAATCATCTTTGGGCATTTATCTTTAAGCTCAAATAGTATAATCCAAAGTGAGGATATATTGCACATGTACATTTTGGAGCAAAAGCCTCAAAATACCCCCAGTTTTACGCAAAACACTTTCCTCTCTTTCCCCATCTCTCTTCTCTTCCTTTCTGTAGCTGATCCCCCATCTGAGACTGAACTCCAAAATCATTGACCCCATATAAATCCTCTCTTCCCTTCTCTTCGTTTTCTCCGTCCTCTTCGCCTACAAACATCTCTAACTTTTGATTCCAATCAATTTATCTGATCTGACTTTGAATTAGGGTTTGTTGGATTTTTTTGGTCAAAACTGCTTTCCAAAATAAGTTTTCAAGCTATATATATATATTAACTACAAATACTTTTCATAAATGCTTAGTAGCCTAGTGGAAAGTTTATGTTTTGGTGTTTCAAAATGTCCCTTATTTGAGGCTTGCCAACGACAAGCCAATAAGTGTTTTATTCGAATTAATCATTCATAAGTTCTAGTGGGTCGTGGGCCATGGGACAATGGGCCGGGGAACGGGACTAATCGGGCTGAGGTGCTAAGTGACGCTTTGTTTGGCGCCACGTTAGCTGCCACTATGGTTGCCACGTAGGCTACGTCGCGGCATGCGAACGAGCTACGTATTCGTACGAGGGTGTGATCCTAGCGTTCTCGTAGTTTGATGAGGTTCGCTCGTTCGACGAGGTTCGCTCATTCGACGATGTTCGTTCGTTCGACGGAGTTCGTCTGTCGTACGAGGTTCGCTTGTTCGACGAGGTTCTTCTGTCATACGAGGTTCGCCTGTTTGATGAGGTTCGCTCGTTCGACGAGATTCGTCTGTCATACAAGGTTCGCTTGTTTGACGATATTCGCTCGTTCGATGAGGTTTGTCTGTCATACGAGGTTCACCTGTTTGACGATGTTCGTTTGTCAAACGAGGTTCGTTTGATTTGCTGAGATGTGACCATCGTGTTTCGTAACAACGCGTCCATTGATTGCCTCGTATTCAGGAGTTACTGTATGCAGCAGTTACAACAGTATTTAGAGCAATTTAATGCATTGATGTTACAATCTTAATTGCCATTGAGAATTATAACAGTCACATTAATTACGTGTGACTCTTGAGCTGACCTTAGAGGCCTATAAATAGCGCCATTGGGTAGCTCTTGGTGGTTGTTGGAAACTCTCTCGAGCGTGGAATACGAGCGTCAGTATAGAATACGAACGTCGGTATACACATGCGAGCTTGGAAAACGAACGTCGAATCGACGTTGTTGTTGCTGTTGTTGTGCTGCTGCTGCAGAAATGTGCCCGCAGGAACCCTAAAACCGAAATGTTTTGAACCGAAATATTCTGAGATCGAGGGATCTTTTACCTTGACCGAAATGTCTTATAGATCGAGGAGATCTTGACAGTACTGGGTTGGTGCACACCAGAGTACTGTACTGCTATTCCTGGAAGTAGTTTGACCTTGGGATCCTTGCAACGGAGTAGGCTAAATATTGCTTTAAGCACATCGTTTTACAAACGCCTAATTGAAAAATTAAAATAACAACACATCTAAATTCCTCTGTTTAATTCCAGACTTAACCTTAATTTCCAACATGGTTTCTCGCCTCCATCTTCAACAATGGCGTCGAAGTTTGCTCAGTGCCCTAATTGCTCTATCTTTAGTTCTTAGAGCTTGTGGAATCGATACTTGAAGAACCTGATGATTTTGTTTTCAACCTCAAAGTCCTCATTTTTTATTAATTGCAAGTTAAATTCTAGGGGTTTTTATTTCTAGCCCCATTTGTTTACTCAACTTTACCTATAAACCCAATCACTATTGCTTGTATTCTTAAACCCAATTATCTTTTTGTTTTTGTATTTAAACCCAAATTCCAAAATATAGTAGGTAGAGCACTTGTATTTATACACAAACATGGTAAAAATCCCAAAATACCCCTTTTAATACCCTCACTTAAACCAATACCCCTCTCTCTCCCTCTCCTATTCTTCCCTCTTTTCCACCTCTAAGGAACCTCTCTCTCTCTCTCTCTCTCTCTCTCTCTCTCTCTCTTCATTTTCTTAAGTTTTTAAATTTTTTAAAGGGGTCCACTTACATGAGATAAAAACTAAAAGGGTATAATTGGAATTTAATGAAAAACTTAGGGGGGCCACATATGTGTTTGGTGAAAATTTTGTAATAAGAATACGATGAAAGAATCGTGTTTGATTTTATTCTCTCTAACTGCTTAGACAAAGAATGTTTACAACTCTCTCAAATTTAATTACAATCTGGATTTTCTGATTACAAAAGAGAAGAAAATTGATCTGAATTCTTCCCTTTATTTAATTCTGGGTTTTTCACGGTGGCGATGGAGTATTTCGGATGCTCGCGTCGAATTTGTTCTCCGTTGACGATCCACACGTCTCAATTCACTAGAACAACTAATTTGCGTGGCAAGTTTGATTAAGAACTCTTAACGAGTTTTGTAACTCAGAATGAGTTTTAACTCTGTAACGAAGTTGATTTTGAACTGAAAATTAGGTTAATAGCCAAGTTGATTTTCTGTTGCCGAAGATGCTCCAAGACTTGATCTTCTTGTTGTGAAAGATCTGTAGCCGATCCGAACTTCAATAAAATCCCAGAAGAACTAGCCTATCTGAACTCCAAAAACTTTTAACCTCCTACTCTGTTGAGTTTGTTGGGGTTTTATAGGAGGATAAGGGGTGTACCACCCCTTAATCCGCTCCTAAGTGGGCGTGATTCCCTCAGATCGTGAGAAAACGGTTCTGAAACCGTTCGACTCATGTTTGAATGAATCAAACGCCCAGATCGGCGTTAAGGACCCTAACTCTGCGTCTTAGATTGGAGACGCAGAGTTGGGTGTCTGCTGGATGCTGAAAACGCAAGGGCCGCTTGGGTTTCATTTGCCGAGGGTTGAAAACGCAGGGGTCGCTTGCGTTTCAAGAACTGAAACGCAAAGATGAGTTATGCATTTAGAATGAGCTAATGACTTGTAACCTCTTCTGTAAAGCGTTGCAAAAGACCATTGTTCAATAATCTTCGCTTTAGCTGTTTTGAGGTGTGAGAGTCGTCAGATTGTAACTCTCGCAATTGATGGTAAATACCACTAAATAGAGTTTTCATCAGTTGGCGAAAGGATCGTTGCATTGTAACTCCTCTCGATCTATGTGAAAAGTCCTCAATTTGCAGCTTTTGTGAAAGTCGTTTGATTGTAACTTTCATTATCGAAATATTAATTGAGGTTTGATAGAGACCAGCTATCTGTCGTGATTTTTAGATAGCCTACAATATGTAAGTATTGTATTTTGAGTTTAAAAACAAATATAAAAAGAAAATTGAGTTTAAAGATGCAAGCAATAGTGATTGGGTTTATAGGTAAAGTTGAGTAAACAAATGAGGCTAGAAATAAAAACCCTTAAATCTATACTATTTATAAAAAAGAATGCCCATGTCAAAATTTTGATTTTCTTTTTTATCCACTCAATTTTTTATAACTCAAAATTATATCATTAATTATAAAACTAATAATCCATAACCTCTCATTAACTATACACCATTTTATTTTCTCAAATTATTTGGTCATTCACTAAAATATATTAATAATTTATAATAATAACAAAATTCGTGAGTATATTATAATTTATTATAAAGAATTATTAATTATATAAAATAGTGAAAGTCATTCATTTAATAAATTATTGCACATAATTATAATTATTAATAATAGTATAAATAAGGGTTATTTCTATATGTTGAAAAGAATATTACCTTGTTCGATAATTAATATCATCTTAGTAATAAAAATTTGGATGTTATAAATTAAAAATACTTTTATTTTGAAAAATTAATTTATATAAAAAAATTTGGATCCTTGAAATTTATGAGACATATACATTTCTCTTATTTTTCTCAAAATATTTGTCCACTCGCTAGAATATACTAATAATTTATAATGATAATAAAATTAATAAATATATTATAATTTATTATAAAATAATTATTAATTGTAATGAAATACTAAAATTATTTATTTAATAAAATATTGTACATAATTATAATTATTAATAATAGTATAAATAAGGATTGATTTTTTATATTATAACGATTATTACCCTTTTTGATATTATAATATTGTCTTAGTCATAAAAGAATTATATTTTAATATCTCTTCTTTTTCTCAACATATTTGCCCACTCGCTAGAATATATTAATAATTTATAATTTATATGATAATAAAATTAATAAATATATTATAATTTATTATAAAAGAATTATTAATTGTAATAAAATATTAAAATTATTTATTTAATAAAATATTGTACATAATTATAATTATTAATAATAGTATAAATAGTGATTGATTTTTTATATTATAACGATTATTACCCTTTTCGATATTATAATATCGTCCTAGTCATAAAAAGTAGAGATTATGAATTAAAAATACTTTTATTTAGAAAAATTACTTTATATGAAAAAATATTGGATCTTTGAAATTTATGAGTCATGCACTTTTTGTTGGAAAGTAAATGTCTCATATTTTTCAAGGATCCAATATTTTTATATAAAGTACTTTTTATAAATAATAGTATATTTAATTTATACCATCTATTTTTTATTACTAAGCGATATTAATTATCAAACAAGGTAATATAATAACTTTTAATGGTTATAAGTTAATTTTTTTTAATCATAGTACAATAAAATAAGTTTTAATGGTTATATATAATTTATTAAATAATATAATATTAAATACAACAACATGTTCACGTGCAAAGCACGTGCGTTATACTAGTTCTATCAAAAATTTAGATTTTGATCTTTTAAATGCACGAATTATGAGTATTTTCACTATCTAGAATGTTGTTGTTTTGATTTTTTGTATCCAAAGCTATATACACAAAAATGTGCATCAATACGATTAAGCTATTGGATTGAACAATGAATCCAATTAGTTACTGTTGAAGATCCTGAGTTAGTGAATACCAATGTATTTAGAATAATTATTGTGTTTTGATATCAATAGAATTAAGTTGCACTGTTTTCAGCAAATCTCTGGATAATCATGACTTTTTGTTGGAAAGTAAATGTCTCATATTTTTCAAGGATCCAATATTTTTCTATAAAGTACTTTTTATAAATAGTAGTATATTTAATTTATACTATCTATTTTTTTTATTACTAAGACGATATTAATTATCAAACAAGGTAATATTCTTTACAACATAAAGTCATATAATATTAAAACTTATTGTCATTTTTTAATAGATATTATAATAAAATGTGTACATAACATAAATATTTAATAATTTAAATTATTTAATTATATCAATGATGTTACTTAAACTAATGATTACATTATTATTTAATAATTATACTCCTAAATAAATTATTTAATAATATAATAATAGAAACTTTTAAATAACTATTAAATGTATTTTAGTAATAGTATAAGTTAAAAATTTTTAATAATAGTGCAATAAAATAACTTTTAATGGTTATATAATTTATTAAACAATATAATATTAAATACAACAACATGTCCACATGTGTTATACTAGTTCTATCTAAAATTTAGATTTTGATCTTTTAAATGCGTGAATTATGAGTATTTTCACTATCTAGAATGTTGTTGTTTTGATTTTTTGTATCAAAAGCTATATACACAAAAATGCGCATCAATATGATTAAGTTATTGGATTGAACTATGAATCCAATTAGTTACTGTTGAAGATCCTGAGTTAGTGAATACCAATGTATTTAGAATAATTATTGTGTTTTGATATCAATAGAATTAAGTTGCACTGTTTTCAGCAAATCTCTGGATAATCATGACTTTTTGTTGGAAAGTAAATGTCTCATATTTTTCAAGGATCCAATATTTTTCTATAAAGTACTTTTTATAAATAGTAGTATATTTAATTTATACTATCTATTTTTTATTACTAAGACGATATTAATTATCAAACAAGGTAATATTCTTTACAACATAAAGTCATAAAATATTAAAACTTATTGCCATTATTTAATAGATATTATAATAAAATGTGTACATAACATAAATATTTATTAATTTAAATGGTTTAATTATATCAATGGTGTTACTTAAACTAATGATTACATTATTATTTAATAATTATACTCCTAAATAAATTATTTAATAATATAATAATAGAAACTTTTAAATAACTATTAAATGTATTTTAGTAATAGTATAAGTTAAAAATTTTTAATCATAGTGCAATAAATTAACTTTTAATGGTTATATATAATTTATTAAATAATATAACATTAAATACAACAACATGTTCACGTGCAAAGCACGTGCGTTATACTAGTTCTATCAAAAATTTAGATTTTGATCTTTTAAATGCACAAATTATGAGTATTTTCGCTATCTAGAATGTTGTTGTTTTGATTTTTTGTATCCAAAGCTATATACACAAAAATGCGCATCAATACGATTAAGTTATTGGATTGAACAATGAATCCAATTAGTTACTGTTGAAGATCCTGAGTTAGTGAATACCAATGTATTTAGAATAATTATTGTGTTTTGATATCAATAGAATTAAGTTGCACTGTTTTCAGCAAATCTCTGGATAATCATGACTTTTTGTTGGAAAGTAAATGTCTCATATTTTTCAAAGATCCAATATTTCTATATAAATTACTTTTTTAATAATAGTATATTTAATTTATACTATCTATTTTTTATTACTAAGACGATATTAATTATCAAACAAGGTAATATTCTTTACAACATAAAGTCATAAAATATTAAAACTTATTGCCATTATTTAATAGATATTGTAATAAAATGTGTACATAACATAAATATTTATTAATTTAAATGGTTTAATTATATCAATGGTGTTACTTAAACTAATGATTACATTATTATTTAATAACTATACTCCTAAATAAATTATTTAATAATATAATAATAGAAACTTTTAAATAACTATTAAATGTATTTTAGTAATAGTATAAGTTAAAAATTTTTAATAATAGTGCAATAAAATAACTTTTAATGGTTATATAATTTATTAAACAATATAATATTAAATACAACAACATGTCCACATGTGTTATACTAGTTCTATCTAAAATTTAGATTTTGATCTTTTAAATGCGTGAATTATGAGTATTTTCACTATCTAGAATGTTGTTGTTTTGATTTTTTGTATCAAAAGCTATATACACAAAAATGCGCATCAATATGATTAAGTTATTGGATTGAACTATGAATCCAATTAGTTACTGTTGAAGATCCTGAGTTAGTGAATACCAATGTATTTAGAATAATTATTGTGTTTTGATATCAATAGAATTAAGTTGCACTGTTTTCAGCAAATCTCTGGATAAACATGATGTTTTTTACTTGTGCGTCCTTTTTAGAGACCAGTACTTTTGAGTAAATAATAGTTTTTTTGACCTTTTCCTTTTCCTTTTCTTTTCCTATTTGAATGACATGGACATAATCAATTAGTCATGACTCTTTTACATACAACTAAAGCTTGCCTACATTCAAAGATTTGAGCAGAAATATTCAAATAACTCGTGGCCCAATTCAAATGTGTACATTAACTATCTTGGACTTTGACTTGTACGGGGAAGAAGTAATGTATTTTTGTGAGGTCTTTCAATTTATAAAGGCAAAGGAGAGGGAGTATTCTGAAACAAACTGCATAAATTCCTCCTCAAGTGCCTAACAAAACTCAAGAATATCTAACAAATCTCAACAAACTCTGAATAAATCTCAACAGGAAAATCAAGGAAATGTTAATGAAAATTGGAAAATTGAAATAAAATTACCAAGAGAAGAAAACTCAAGCTTTTCCAAAATTAATCCCACAATATATAATGCTTTCTTGCACATGGAGAATTGGACCAAATATAATCGTGAAGACAAGCCCTTCAAATTTTCCACCTCCTCTCTCTCAGAGGAAGCAAGAGACCTATCATAGGTCAATTTATTCATTGTTGCTCTTATTCTTATTTTGATGATGGTAATTTTATATCACATGATCTGCATTTTATTTCAATATCTTGTATTAGGTGAAATGGCTTTGTTGCTTCTCATGTTTGT
Source organism: Asparagus officinalis (assembly GCF_001876935.1). Classification (NCBI taxonomy): domain Eukaryota; kingdom Viridiplantae; phylum Streptophyta; class Magnoliopsida; order Asparagales; family Asparagaceae; genus Asparagus; species Asparagus officinalis. The sequence continues at coordinate 13,926,345 of NC_033796.1, forward strand.
CATGAACTCCATATTTTCTGTTTCTAGCTTGAGCAGGAATTAGGTAGATTGATCAATTATAACTATGTCAGGGTTTATGCCATCCATTGTTATTTATATAATTTGTGCTAGGTTCTACTTTTTATGCTAAGGAAAGGAGAATTTTGGTCGATGTTGTTAAAAATTTTTGAAGTGATGATGTTTAATTTTGCAAAACTCGTATTGTAAAGTGATGGTATTCTAATTGGTTATTATGATTGATGGTACAACTATCTTAATTTGCGATTTAAAAACACTTAATATATTTTCATTTTTCCATGAAAAGCTAGCTAGTGTTGTTTCATTACCAAGCATGGAGTTCAAGTACAGACTCCCAATAGATTGAAAACGAACCCTACCTCATAACCAAGTGCAAAACTTAAGTACTACAAACTTCCTCTCAACTTGACCGGTACAAGCAACACCCATCAACGCTACCACAACCTCATAAAAAAAATCCTACAAAGAGAAAGACGAACGATTTTCTAAAAGCAATGTAAAATTTATTGGGATTTTTTCTGGGTTTTAATTTAATTTGTGATTTCATAAAGATTTTCTAGGTGTTTGTTAGTGTTACTGGTGTTACGTTTTCAGAGCTCGTGATAATGTTATATATATGATGCTTCTGAACAGATTTAGTGCTAATCTTTTAGATGGAATGCTTCATCAACATTATGAGCAAGTTAAGAGCTTTGATTGAGAGTTAGCTTGTGAGTTTTGTGAGATTGTAACCCTTTGTACTCTCCTTGATTTAGTAGAATCTCCTCATCCTCTCCCCATGGACGTAGGCAATTTGTCGAATTACGTAAAATTAATTGTCTCGCTATTTGTATGATTTGTAATAGTTTATTTAGGTTCCCTCGACAAGTCAGTCCTAGAACTGATGAGAGAAAGAGCTGATATCCCACTTTGTTAAGATATTTTGCTTAAGGTTCTTGTTTTCTTTGTGAAACGAGAATTTCTATTGCGACCTGACTCTCTTGTTGTGCTACCGAAGTACTGCCGAAATTTTCGCTCTGCGCAACAAGTGGTATCAAAGCTCAGATTTCAGATCTAGGTTTTTTTGGAATTAGGTGGAGGAAGATTATTGTGTGAAGCTTGGTTCTTGGAGTTCTAGGCTTCGGTGGAGATAGCATTAGGAGTTGTCGTTAAAGATTTCGCTTTCCTCGTGTGGACAGGAGATCTATTTGGAATCCGATCTAGGGTTCAGTTGGGTAATTCTTAAATTCTATCAAAGTTTGATTCTTTCTCTACAACTTGGAGTTAGTTTACAATGGGAGAAGAAGGTGAAAGCAACAAGTCGATGACGAGTACAGTTCAAGTTGGTTTTTAGAACATCAAAATTAGTGTGGTGAAATATAACGGTAAAATCAACTTTGGTTTGTGGATGAGTGACGTACAGGATGCGCTTAATGCTCAGAACTTGGAGGTGACCATCATGATCCACGAGAGACCACCAAAATATGAAGAGGTGATATGGGAAAAGATGAATATGAACGCTTGTGGGGTGATCAGGTCCTGTTTGGAACAGGAACTGAAGTATGATGTGATTGGGGTGACGTCTGTGATGAAGATATGAGAAATTCTCAACAATAAGTACCTTACGAAGAATGTTGAGAACAAGTTGCATTTGCTGCGTAGGTTATTCAGATTCCAGATGTCCAGAGGCACCTCGCTTGCGGCTCATGTGAACAACTATACGAAGTTATTGTCGGACTTGGTGAATATTGATGAGAAGATTTCGGATGAGTACAAGGCTATTATCTTATTGGGCTCCTTATCGGATAAGGAGTACGACATATTTGTGCTCACTTAGTTGAATGAGAGATCTTCTATCAGCTACAGTAAAGTTACTAATGCATTAACAAATTATGATTTGAGGAGGAAGAACAAGGAGACTTTCCGTGCTAGTACTTCAGGCGAGGCCTTGTCGACGAGAGGTAGAAGCCCATATCCGAAAGGTGGTAATAGAGGGAGGTTAAAGTCAAGAAGCCACCACCAATTAGCAAAGAACCAATGTGCATTCTGTAAGGAGCAAGGATATTAAAAGAGAGACTGCCCGAAGCTCAAGGAGAAGGAGAATGACAAGAAAAAGGGCCCGAAGGCCAATGAGGTGAACGTTGCGAAAGGCGATGATTCCGATGATTCGATCTTTTCTCTATTGATTACTCCGGAGGTGAACCACTTGGATGCATCAGATTGAATGCTTATTCCGGCGCTACCTATCATGTGACCTCTAGGCGAGATTGGTTTGTATCTTTTGAGAAGCTCGATGGGGGAGTTGTAGTCATGAAAATGATCAATCCTATGACATTTGTGGGATAGGTACTGTGCGGATCTGGATGCAAGATGGAGTAGTTCGTGAATTGAAGGAGGTGAGATTTGTTCCTCAGCTGAAGAAGAATCTTATCTCAGTTGGAGCTTTGGAGGCGAAGGGATTCAATGTGACCTTTGAAAATGCTGTAGCGAAAGTTACTAAGGGATCTTTGGTGGTGATGAAGGGAATCTACAGTTGAAATTTATACTATCTAAAGAGGAGCACCGAGATTGGCCAGGTAGCTTCAGCTATTTCAGAGACGGATATGAGTAGGCTTTGGCATTACAGGTTAGGACACACAGGAGAGAACTCACTGCAGGCTTTGTGCAAGCAAAGGCTATTGAAGGTAGCCAATAGTGATAAAGTGGAATTCTATGAGTACTGTGTTCTTGGCAAGAAGACAAGTGTAAAGTTTGGGATGACCATTCATAGGACAAGAGGCATCCTGGACTATGTGCACACAGACGTTTGGGTCCCACTAAGACTACATCACTTGGTGGTCGATATTAGTTCATCACGTTCGTTGATGACTATTCTAGGCGATGTTGGGTGTATACCATGACAAAGAAGAGTAAAGTCCTAGATTTATTTGTGGAGTGGAAGAAGAGATTGGAACTACAGACTGAGAGAAAGATCAAGACATTACGATCCGACAACGATGGTGAATATACTTCAGAATCCTTTCTGCAGCTATGTCAAGACGAGGGCATAGAGAGGTACTTCACGGTTAGTCATACTCCACAACAGAATGGGGTGGTAGATAGGCTAAATCGGTCTTTGCTGGATAAGATCCAATGTTTATTATGGCAGAGTTGTTTGGAGAAGATCTTTTGGGCTGAGACACTTACATATGCGAGCCACCTCATTAATAGGCTGCATTCATCTGTGATTGAGGGGAAAACACCTATGGAGATGTGATCGGGAGAGCCAGCACACGACTATAACCAGCTCAAGGTATTCGGGTTCCCTGCATTTTATCATGTGAGAACAGATAAATTGGAACATCGAGCTAGGAAGACCATATTTGTAGGATTCAAGCGTGGTGTGAAGGGATACAAGCTATGGGATCTAGTTGATAGGAAGATTGTGCTGAGTAGGGACGTCATATTCGATGAGGCTTCTATCTTGAAGCTTTCCAGCTCTCATCAGGTGGAGAGCGACCCGACGAAGGAGATATCGCAGGTGGTGAAGATCGATACAGCTCCACGTTGTCCAGATGGTACAGTATCCATTAAAGTGTCGACTGAGGTGACGCAAGGCAAGCACGACGGTAACACGAAGGATACAAGTACGGATGTGCAGGATCAGATACTGACGGCTCAGGTTCAGGATTCTATTATGGTTTGGAGACAGAGGAGATACATACGGATGCCAACACGGTATGCTGACATAGTTACGTATGCACTTCTGGTAGATAGTATCGATAAGATAGTGCCTACTATATTCAGAGAGGCCGAACAGAGTTTGGAGGCTGATTCGTGACAGGTAGTTATGCAGGAGGAGATGGAGTCTCTTCACAAGAATGATACGTAGGAGCTTGTTGAGCTTCCAAAGGAGCGAAAGATAATTGGTTGCAAGTGAGTATATACGAAGAAGGAGGGCATTGTGGGCACTCCATTGAGGTTCAAGGCTAGGTTGGTTGCGAAGGGCTATATACAGGAGGAATGTATTGACTATAATGAGGTTTTCTCTTCGGTGGTGAAACACTTTTCGATTCGGATTTTGCTAGCTTTGGTGGCATAGTTGTTGGCCTTCTTGTTTTGATGATGTTTAACAAACAATTTATCACTAATGTTGTTTGTCTAGTATTTGTGTTTTCTTATTTATTGTAGACAAACAACGTTGTTGGAGGATGGATGGAATAGAGCTTCAACGATCACATCCAAAGGAGGTTGGCGGAATGTCGGTGAAGCCTTGCTATTCAAAGTTCAAGATCCAAGTTCAAGCTTCATCCGTGAGATTACCAAGTCAAGCTTATTGAAGATCAAGATCATTGCTTGGGTAATCTAGTTTAGGAATTTATATTATGTGTGTTAGTACTTTAAGCTCAATCATATACACACATACACGTTTTGGTTTTTGTATATATATAGTTATATATATACATATATGTTTTGGTTTGATAGTTTTCAAGTTTTACTATGAAACAAATGAATAGAATTGGAAAATACTATTTTGTTTCATGTTTATATGCCTATATACGATTTCACCTTTAACAAGCTTATATTTAATGAAATCATATTTAGTGTTTTGAATATATTGCATAGAATATGTAATTTAATGAAAATATTGTATTTCTAGGTTATAGACTTCATAACAACATATTATATCTTTTATCAAGTCTATACAATCATTTCATAAGGTTTCAAAATGTTGTTTAAGTCAAAATATCAAAATATCAATTTTCAGGTTTTCATGTTTTTGGACTATTTTGTAAAATGATGGTATTTCTCATTTGGGAAGTCTTTTTAGAAAACCAGTTTTTGTAGCATGTGTATTATCATGTCTACAATCATTCCCCAAAGTTTTACATCGACGGGATTTTCGGTCGACCGACAATATAGCCGTTGTCTTTTAACGGCTCTTTCTCTGAGCTGTTTGCTGGGGTTTTTGGTCATTTTGTTTTGGGGGTTTTTGCTGAGATTTCTAGTGGGTATATATACCCCATTGCTGATGTCTTTTCAGGTTAAGAAAAGAGAATGGTTTAAAAGATTTTAACAAGGGTTTAAACTTGTTTAGTGTTTGTTTAAGTTTGTTTTAAGAAGCTTTTAAGCATTTGAGTGTTTTGGTTTTGTGATTCAATTCTACAAGAGCTTGAGGAGATCATCTATTGGTGTTTGGGCATTCAACTATTCTCCCTCCAACTCTTGATATATTGAGAAGTTTTCTAAATTGTTCTTAAGCTAGATTTTATATTTGAGTTTAGTTTGATTTTGATTTATATCTCTTTGTTCACACACAACCTATTGAGCTTATTGTATTTACATTCATAGTGTAATTTGGGTTGTGGGGAGTTGTAACAAATTGAGAGTGAGCTACATTGTGTTCTCATCTATTATAGAGAACAAATTTGTTGTATTTACTTTGTGAGTGTTGTAAGGTTTTCGGTGAGCTAGAAACCGAGTGTGTTGTGAAGTTTTCGGTGAACTAGAAAACCGAGTGTGAGGAGTGGACGTTGATCGGTGAACGTTGAAAACCGACATTGTGAGGGTGAGTGTGAACGTTGATCGGTGAGCGTTGAAAACCGACACTGTGAGGTGTAAACGTTATTCGGGTGAGCGTAGAAAACCCGGTTGTGATAGTGGATTTCTCCCCGGGAGTGGGGAGCGGAGACGTAGGACGGAAGGTCCGAACTCCGTGATCATATTGCTTGTTTGAATGTGCTTTGGCGTTCATTCTTATTTATGTTCATATCTTATATCGCCATTATCATTAGCTCTTTATCTATATCATCCACTATCTTGTTTAGATTGTTTACCCCTTGTGTTAGTTTATATATATCCTTGCATATATATATATATTTATCATATAGGATATATCTCATTGTTCATATTGCTTATCCTAGCTTACATATCTTGTTGTATTTCATACTTGCTAGGATAACTTGTTAATTATTTTTAATTGGCATTTAATCGGATTAGATTAGCATAAGACCCTAATCACCCCCCCTCTAGGGCCTAACAATAATATGGTTTGGAATTAGATCAGTTGGATGTGAAGACGATAATTCTTCATGATGATCTTGATAAAGAAATATATATGACTCATCCATTGGGATTCCGAGCTGCAGGGAAAGAAAAATTGGTTTTCAGATTGAAGAAATCGCTATACGGTTTAAACAGTCTCCTCGACAGTGGTATAAGCGATTCGATGGTTTTATGATTGGTCGTTCGTATACTCGGATCCAGTTTGATCATTACATATATTTTCGCAAGTTAAAAGGAGGTACGTACATCTATTTGTTATTTTATATCGATGACATGTTGGTTGTCTCTATTTTCAGAGCTGCTATAGATGAGTTGAAGGCACAACTTTCAAAGGAGTTTGAGATGAAGGATTTAGGTGAGGTGAAGCGCATTTTAGGGATGGAGATCGGCAGAGACAAGAATATGGACATAATTTTTTTGACACAAGTGGCTTATTTGAAGAAGGTACTACAACGATTTCATGTTAACATGGATACGAAGCCAGTTAGTATACCATTGGGAGCCCATTTAAAGCTTTTAGCTGATCTTTTACCGAAGACAGTTGAAGATTAAGAGTTGATATCGAAGACTCTATATGCGAGCGTGGTTGGGAGCTTGATGTACGCGATGGTATGTACGAGACCGGATTTGTCACAGGCGGTGAGCATGGTTTCGAGATACATGCATGATCCAGGAGTGGGTCATTGGGACGCCATGAGATGGATTTTGAGGTACATTCGAGGTACGCTTAATGTTTGTTTAATTTATGAGCGAGACACTACAGGTGGGTAGCTATGCATTGGTTATGTTGATTCGGATTATGCCGGGGATTTGGATAAACGCCGGTATGCTGGAGATGCACCTTACAGTCTACGATGGCTTTGTCTACGACGGAGGCAGAGTATATGGCAGTTACGGAGGCTGTGAATGAGGCTATTTGGCTTCGAGGACTTTTGGAGGAACTTGGTATATCGCAGAGGTCCGTCACTATTTATTGTGATAGCATGAGTGCTATCTATTTGGCGAAAAATTAGGTTTTTCATGCGAGGACGAAACACATTGATGTTCGTTATCACTTCATTCGGGATGTTCTTGAAGATGGTGATGTGGAACTTGTGAAGGTCCACACGAAGGATAATCCGGCGGATATGCTCACTAAGGTGGTTCTGAGTAACAAGTTTGATCATTGTCAAAACTTGTTGCATATTCGTGATTGTTGAGGTCGTTGACGGCCATTTGGATGAACTACGGACGGCTTGATCCCTTGGGAGAGGGGGTACGTAGGCAACCACATTGGTGCAGCTGAATTTGGTGAGACGACGCATTGGTGCTCATGTTGGTGTCGGCTCAGTTTTGGGAATACTTCATTGAGGTGGAGAATTGTTGGATAGCAGTATTCCTAATCTATTTTGGTAACATGGAGTTATTAGGATTCCTAATCTATTTTGGTAACATGAGATTATAGGATTCCTAATCTATTTTGGTAACATGAGGTTATTAGGATTCCTAATTTGTTTTGTTTTGGTTTTAGAATTCCTAGTCTGTTTTGATTTTAGTTTTTCTATATATATTTGAGGATTAGTTTGTGAGTTTTGTGAGATTGTAACCCTTTATACTCTCCTTGATTTAGTGGAATCTCCCCATCCTTTCCCCGTGAACGTAGACAATTTGCCGAACCACATAAAATTGGTTGTCTCGCTATTTGTGTGATTTGTAATAGTTTATTTAGGTTCACTCGACAAGTCAGTCCTAGAACTGATGAGAGGAAGAGCTGATATCTTACTTTGTTGAGATATTTTGCTTAAGGTTCTTGTTTCCTTTATGAAACGAGAATTCTTATTGCGACCTGACTCTCTTGTTGTGCTGCCGAAATTTCCGCTACGCGTAACAAATAATAAAGAATAAAGGATCTTAGAGAGATAAAAGAAATAGTTATAATCTAAAAAAACTCTACTTTTTTTTTCTTTCTCCTTACTGATAATGTAGCCAGTGGCAGAATGTACAATATATTTTCATACATCTAATTATGAAAAAGAAGCGTTGAAATATAACCATCAATTAGAAAAGTGTTCCAATACGATAATGTACAATATATTTTCATACATCTAATTATGAAAAAGAAGAGTTGAAATATAATCATCAATTAGAAAAGTGTTCCAATACGATAATGTACAATATATTTTCATACATCGAATTATGAAAAAGAAGAACATGGAATTAAGTTTTACAATTGATATGCTATAAATTATAGATCTATAATAATTTATTTTAAACAATAATAAAAAAGAACGCTTTTGTTTCAAAAGGACTATGGGTCTTTTTTCAACTGGGTAGGAGGTTTATATTAATTGATATGAGTTTTTTTTCCAAAATAAATTTAGCAGATGCTTGTTCGCTTGCAAATGGAAGATGAAAGTGGGAAAGTGATTCTCTTTTAACAATTTAGACGTTTGTTTGTATGTAAGTACTTATGAAAGTAAAATGCAAGAAAGTTGTCACATAGGATTTAATGCAATTTTAAATTTCTTTAAAAAATGGTAAAGTGGCGTGAAAGTGTTAGAAATAGTAACCAATTTTGATCAAATAATTTTTATTACACTTATTAATTAGTTCATTTTACCACATCACCTTCACATTGCACTTTCAACAATAGTTTTGTTTTTCAAACAAACACTATATTTCACTCGCGTGCTGACATGAATTAAAAGTGATTTGCAAAAAATAATAATAACTTACACATTTTCAATTTCAAACCGCCAAACATCCTCTTTGGTCATTTTACATCTTGAAGTGACTATGTTGAGAGTTTTTTTAGAAACGTGTAAATATCAAAAGGGTTTTGCTTAGAAACCGCGTAGTGTTTTTTTTTTTTTTGGGGGGGGGGTGTTTAAAATTGGTGAGGGTTTATCTATAACATTCCCAAATTTGAGAAGAGTTTACTTAAATAAAAATAGTAGGGAGGTTTTCTAAGACACCCTCCATATAGTTGAGGGGTTTTTTTAAAAAAAACTTAAGAAGCTTTTGTTTTAATTAGAACCTTTAAAAAAACACACACACATACATAGAGATTGTTGGGCTAACATTAATAGTATCCAACATGTAGATATTATCAATCAAATTTGAAAAATTGGAATCTAGAAATGAAAAAAAAATGAACAATTTTTCAAAACAGACCCCTTTAGAGTTTTATTTTTCAAAATCGACCGGTTTTTTTTATTTATCAAAACCGACCCGATTTTGTGATTAGCAGCCTAATCACCATCCTAAATAGTCGGGGTTGCCAACCCCGACTATATAGGAGGGTATTAAACCCTAATTACAGGCCTTAAACACTAAAAATTAAGGTCCTAAATAGTCGGGGTTGCCAACCCCGACTATTTAGGAAGGTGATTAGCCGGTTAATCACAAAACCGGGTCGGTTTTGATAAATAAAAAAAACCGGTCGATTTTGAAAAAAAAACTCTAAATGGGGTTGTTTTGAAAAATTGTTCAAAAAAAAAATACCAGCGCCCTTCGGTGGTTGTGGCAAGCAACCTATTGGCTCAATTTATACGGTGAGCTTTATAATTATGCAAAGCCAGAACCCAGAATCACTCTACACATTCATTCTTCCTTCGGAAAAAAGAAAACAAACCCTCCGGCTTCTCCATCGTTTCATCAGTCCGCTGCTTTCTCCTCACCCAAAAGGCAAAAGAAAACATCTTCTTCCTGAAGATAGAAATACCAGGATGAACTTGCACTTATTTTAACTTGGAAAATAAAAAATGTTATAATTATCAAGGGAATTTTTGTGTGCGCCAAATGCTTGATCACAAGTGAATCTGTGAAATTTATTTCGGAAAGAACTAGGGCTTGAAGTTGCGATGAAAGCTTCCATCAGTCAATGACGGTCAAAATTTTCGTCCTGATCGGAATGTTGTCAGCAAAAACATGAATATATCAAGGATGAGATTGAAGAGATCAAGGATGAGACTTTCTTGTAGATCTGGTATCTTTGAGCCTGTTTGTTTCAAAAAAATAGGGTGGAAAACACATGGAATGCTGCTGACATAGTATTTCTTGTGTCAGAATAGCTAAAAAGGATTCATATTCTGCATTTTGGTTCGCAATAAAGTAATTATGAAAACTTTTTAAAAACATCACAAAACATCATCTTTTAAGGAAAAACAATTCCGAGTTATTAAGGTGGAATTGAGAGGAAAATGAGTTAAAAATTTAAAAATAGTTGATGGTAAGTTTTTTGGAGTACATGTCTTTTAAATATGCCTTTTTTTAAATTCAAGTTTTGATCCAAAACATGGTTTTTTTATGAGGAAGAATTCCCATTTACTTTCGTTGTGCGAAACAAAGAAAAAAAAGGTTTTCCAAAGAAATGCATGAAATGTTAGATCTGAATCATAAAACTTGAGATCTAAAACCATATAGCCATGATTAATTCAAAGAGATTAACAAGGATCTAAAAGAGCGGAAGCTTATACCTGAATCCATTGCTTGGTCTTTAGATGGGTTTTGATCTTCTAACCTTAGGGTTCCTCTAAATCCGAATTTCTCTAGCTAGATGGGGGTGTAGAGAATTAGAGAATGTAACCCTAGGTTAGGGACCATAACCCCTTATTTATAGATGTTGTACTTTTGTAATTTAGCCCCTCAATAAATCACAATTACAACCTGGTATCTGCACATATAACCCCATGACTTATTTAAATACCAAATTAACCCAACTTAATTGATCACTTTAGTGGGTTATCCTGAAAGATAGCAATACACATTGATTAATCATATGTGCCCACAAATAGATTTATTAGATTAAATCCAACAATCTCCCACTTGGACACCATATGATTCCTTAAATTATGTATAACCTTATGAGCTCAAAAATTGCTATCACTGAAAATGTATTTCCGAACAATCTCGTCCATTGACTATATCAATATAGGATCAAAGCGGCCTTCGTCACATTTATCGTGACTGGACCCATCAATGGTCACATATACCAATACAATCAAACGACATAGATCAATCATGGATGTGCAGCATCAAAATTACATGCAATGTGATCAGTACATGTCTATTTTTAACTGGTCCTCCTTAGTGAGGTCAAAACCAAACATAATGTAACAGAGTGTCTTAACTGAAAACTTTATTCTGATCAGACAATACAAACAAACATAAAGCACCACAAATACAAACTCCCACTAAAACATAATATCCTCAAATAATACCACACCCATATGAGCAGTATGCTCATGAAAGACCTTAGGTGGCAATCCCTTAGTAAGAGGATCAGCTATCATGGAGTTTGTCCCAATGTGCTCTATGGATATCTGTCCACTCTGTACCCTTTCTTTCACAACCAGGAACTTAATGTCAATATGTTTTGACTTAGTTGAGCTCCTGTTGTTATTGGAATACATTACTGCAGATTTATTGTCACAATATAACCTTAGTGGTCTTTCAACATTTTCCAAAATGCGCAGTCCCGTGACAAAATTTCGCAGCCATATTCCCTGATTGGATGCCTCATAGCAAGCTACAAATTCTGCTGCCATAGTGGAGGAAGCTACTAGTGTTTGTTTGACACTTTTCCATGATATAGCTCCTCCTGCTAACATATAAATGTAGCCTGATGTAGACTTCCTGCTATCTTGGCATCCAGCAAAATCAGAGTCCGAATACCCAATGACCTCTAATTTCTCTGATTTTCTGTATGTGAGCATGTAATCTTTTGTTTTCTGAAGATACCTCATAACCCTTTTGACTGCTATCCAATGATCCATACCAGGGTTGCTTAAGTATCTGCCTAACATCCCAACAATGTACGCAATATCCGGACGCGTACATACCTGAGCATACATTAGACTTCCTACAGCCGAAGCATAAGGAATCTTCTGCATTTCCTGAATTTCAAGGTTACCTTTAGGGCACTGATTGAGACTAAACTTGTCTCCTTTAGCAACAGGGGTGTCACCTGGTCTGCAATCTTGCATGCCAAACCTTTTAAGTACCTTATCGATATAGCTCTTTTGTGATAATCCAAGAATACCCCGAGAGCGATCTCGATGTATCTGGATCCCTAATATAAAAGAGGCGTCCCCAAGATCTTTCATCTCAAAATTCTTTGATAGAAATCTCTTGGTTTCGTGCAACATGCCTATATCATTAGTGGCAAGCAAGATGTCATCCACATACAGAACCAGAAAAATATACTTACTCCCACTGAACTTGTGATATACACAGTCATCAACAATGTTCATCTCAAAACCGAACGAGATAACTATTTGTTGAAACTTATGATACCATTGACGAGGAGCTTGCTTGAGTCCATAGATGGATTTCCTTAATTTGCAAACCATATTCTTTGGGTCTCCTGACACAAAGTTTTCTGGTTGCACCATATAAATCATCTCATCAATGTCTCCATTGAGAAATGCAGTCTTAACATCCATCTGATGTAACTCAAGATCATAATGAGCAACAAGTGCCATGATTATTCTGAAAGAGTCTTTCGATGAAACCGGAGAGAAAGTCTCTGTATAATCAATGCCTTCCTTTTGAGTATAGCCTTTAGCCACAAGACGCGCCTTATACCTCTCCACATTACCGTTTGCATCCCGCTTGGTTTTAAAAATCCATTTACAACCAATTGGTTTTGCACCTTCTGGCAATGGGACAAGTTCCCAAACCTTATTGTCTTGCATAGACTTATACTCTTCATTCATGGCATCAATCCACTGTTGAGAGTTAGAACTTTTCATGGCCTGAGAGAAGTTGATTGGATCATCTTCTAACATTCCACTACTTTCCTCATGTTCTTGGAGAAATACAATATAATCATCCGGAATAGCATTTCTCCTTTCTCTCGTGGATCTCCTTAATGGCACTGGTTCTTGAGGTTGTTGAGTTTGTTCTTCTGGAACAGGGAGTTGTTCAACATTATCATCTTGAGGTTCCGGATTTACTTCTTGAGCAACAACAGGTATAGGAACCTGAATATTGTCAAAAGTAACTGTATGGATTGGATCTGAAGCCAATTCCTCCTCAAAACTAATGTCTCTAACCTTATTTCTCCCCCCAAACTCAACATCCTCAAAGAATGTTGCTGTTCCCGTCTCAAAAATATTCCTTATAGTGGGATCATAAAACTTATAGCCCCTAGAGCGATCAGGGTACCCAATAAAGTAGCTGCTAACTGTTTTGGAGTCCAATTTCTTTTCATTTGGCCTATAAGGCCTTGCCTCAGCTGGACATCCCCAAATATGTAAATGCTTTAAACTGGGCTTTCGACCAGTCCAAAGCTCATAAGGTGTTTTAGCAACTGCTTTACTTGGTACTCTATTCAGAATGTAAGCTGCTGTCTTAAGTGCTTCTCCCCAGAGTGACTCTGGTAAAGAAGAATGAGCAATCATACTTCTTACCATATCCTTAAGAGTCCTGTTTCGTCTTTCAGCTACACCATTCATGCTAGGTGAACCCGGCATAGTGTACTGTGGGACGATACCGCATTCCTCTAGGTATCTAGCAAATGGTCCTGGACGTTGTTCACCTGAACCATCATATCTACCGTAGTACTCACCACCACGATCAGATCTGACGGTTTTAATTCTTCTGTTGAGTTGATTCTCAACTTCAGCTTTATAGGCTTTGAACATGTCCAGAGACTCAGATTTTTCATGAATAAGATATAGGTGCCCATAACGTGAGTAATCGTCTATGAATGATATAAAATATTGTTGACCATTCCAGGATTCCGTAGGGAATGGCCCACAAATATCCGTATGTATCAATTCTAAGACATCCGAAGATCTGTTGGCACCTAATCTCTTCACTTTGGTCTGTTTTCCCTTGATACATTCAACACATACGTCGAAGTCCGAAAAATCAAGGGAATCCAAAATGCCATCAGACACAAGACGCTCAACTCTACCTTTTGAGATATGACCTAAGCGCTTATGCCATAATGTCGCCGAATTTTCCTTATTTAATTTACGCTTAGTACCACGTGATTCCACATGCAAGGATTCATTGTAAGAAGCAATTGTATCAAGCAAATATAGGTTGTCATAAATACTCAAGTAACCGGTTCCCACAACATTTGAATTAAAAGATAAACTGAATTGACTGTTTCCAAATGAACAAGAATAACCTGATTTGTCCAATACAGAAACAGAAACCAAATTCCGTCTAAAAGACGGTACTACAAAAGTATCTTTTAAATCCAAATAATAACCAGTTCCTAACAACAACCTAAAGTGCCCAATTGCTTCCACATCTACCGATTGTCCGTCGCCCACAAAGATGTGTCTTTCAACATCACTTGGCTTTCGGTAGCTCAGGCAACCCTGCATAGAAACACTTATGTGAGTAGTAGCACCAGAGTCTAACCACCAAGTGTTTCTAGGTACTGAAGCTAAATTAACCTCAGAACAGACCAAAGCAAGGAACGTACCCTTATTATCACGCCAGGCGTGATATTTTGTACAGTCCTTCTTTACATGTCCAGGCTTCTTACAGAAGAAACAACCCTGATTATCCTTATGTTGTTTCTTCTCAACTGGACCCTTAGCAGCTTCCTTATCATTCTTCCTTTTCTTGCCCTTATCCTTAGAGGCATAGGCCAAATGAGCACTTTCTGTCTTATCTTGCTTCAACCTGTCTTCTTCTTGCACACAGTATGAAATGAGCTCATTTAGAGTCCATTTCTCCTTTTGACAGTTATAACTGACCTTAAATTGGTTAAACTGTGCAGGAAGAGACAACAAAACCAGATGCACTAATAACTCGTCACAAAGATCGAGTTTAAGTGCCTTAAGCTTTGAAGCAATATGAGACATTTCCATAATGTACTCCCTGATATTTCCTTTGCCCTTATACTTCATTGAAATCAAGCGAGCTAAAAGCGTGCTTGTTTCTACCTTATCGTTTTTCGCAAAACGCTTCTCAATTTCGGCAAGGAAATCTTTAGCCTTAGTAATCCCTTCGGATTCTATGCCCCTGAAGGCTTCCGGAACGCCGCGCTTAATGATCATAAGACTCATGCGATTTGAACGCTCCCACTTCTCATGCTCCTTCTTTGCATCAGGAGTGCTATCCGCATTGAGAGGTTGGGGTTGTTCAGTTCTTAATGCATAGTCAAGATCCATGCAGCCAAGAACAATTAATATGTTCTCTTTCCAAACCTTGAAGTTTGTCCCATTTAGCATGGGAATTGAGTTGATGTTAGCAGAAATTGTTGCAGCAGATGCATTAGCTGAAATAAAACAAAAATGCTCACATCAATAACCATAATCAATAAAATTCAAATAATGACAATCCCCATCCAAGATACCGGCACAACATTAATATCAAGTCTTTGGACAGTAATATTAACTTGTAAGTGATACCTTGTTGCAATGATCAAACATTGACAATAACTCATGTCAAATAATGAAACTATCTTTGGATCGATTCATTATTCACATGTAAACCTTATAATTGTCACACGCTTATCATCGCAGATGTGTATACAGTCTAAATAAATATTAACCTTCCTTTGGGCCGATTAAATATTTACACGAAAGCATACACACAAACATCTCACATTCCTCATGAACAATCTACACAAGAGAGGTTACTTTGGCAACTTCTTGTTTCAATTAATCAATTGGAGTGAGAGACAACCTTAATACCTTAGTGTCATAATATTTGAATTAAATAATTGATTAAAAACCGAATTAGATTTAAATTAAAAATTTAAATCAACTGAATTTCCAAAAACTTAATTGGGGTCTCACAGCTTAATTAGGGCCAACTGAATTTCTAAAAACTTAATTGGGGTCTCACAGCTTAATTAGGGCCCATAACTTAATTGAATAAATTAAGTATACCAAAGTGGACCCATAAAAAGCCGAGGCTTAACCATAATGAACACGAAGTTCCCTTAACTTCGAACGCGCGGTTCGACTGTATTGAGTACGAGACTCACTTAAGCACGAACGCGAGGTTCGTCTGAAAATGAACGAACGCGAGGTTCGTTTGATAAAAGAACGCGAGGTTCAACTTGGGAACGAACGCGAGGTTCGTTAAAAAAAATGAACGCGAGGTTCAACTGAAGTACGAACGCGAGGTTCGTCTGAAGTACGAACGCGAGGTTCGTCTGAAGTACGAACGCGAGGTTCGTCTGAAGTACGAACGCGAGGTTCGTCTGAAGTACGAACGCGAGGTTCGTCTGAAGTACGAACGCGAGGTTCGTCTGAAGTACGAACGCGAGGTTCGTCTGAAGTACGAACGCGAGGTTCGTCTGAATTACGAACGCGAGGTTCGACTGAATCACGAACGCGAGGTTCGTCTGAAGCACGAACGCGAGGTTCGTCTGAAGCATGAACGCGAGGTTCGACTTGAGAACGAACGCGAGGTTCGTTAAAAATTGAGCTTGACGCTCACCTGAGTTGATCGTGAGGTTCACTTTAGAACGAACGCGAGGTTCGTTAAAATTGAGCTTGACGCTCACCTGAGTTGAACGCGAGGTTCACCTTAGAACGAACACGAGGTTCGTTAAAATTGAGCTTGACGCTCACCTGAGTTGAACGCGAGGTTCACCTTAGAACGAACGCGAGGTTCGTTGTGCGCAAAGCTCGGTTAAAATTGAACGAACGCGAGGTTCGTTTGAGGTAACCACCTCCTTAATTTTCGCCATGAACCCTTAGGGTTTCAAACTGAAACCGCCGCCGACAAACCCAAAAATCTTTGATTTTTATTTTCAAAACATATCCAGAATTGAAAAAAAATTGAAGAAAAAATCAAAGAAAAAACCAAAAAATTCCAAAAAGTTACTGTTTACCGGTGATTTTTTAGTTACTGTTCATCCGAAAAAACTTTACTGTTCATCCGAAAAAAATTTCGCTACTGTTCATCCGAATATTACTGTTCATCCGAGAACAAAACTGAATCTTTAACCAGAGATTTAAGATCAAAAACCCAATAAAACTTAAATCCCTAAGAATTAATCAAGGTGGCTCTGATACCACTTGTTAGATCTGAATCATAAAACTTGAGATCTAAAACCATATAGCCATGATTAATTCAAAGAGATTAACAAGGATCTAAAAGAGCGGAAGCTTATACATGAATCCATTGCTTGGTCTTTAGATGGGTTTTGATCTTCTAACCTTAGGGTTCCTCTAAATCCGAATTTCTCTAGCTAGATGGGGGTGTAGAGAATTAGAGAATGTAACCCTATGTTAGGGACCATAACCCCTTATTTATAGATGTTGTACTTTTGTAATTTAGCCCCTTAATAAATCACAATTACAACCTGGTATCTGCACATATAACCTCATGACTTATTTAAATACCAAATTAACCCAACTTAATTGATCACTTTAGTGGGTTATCATGAAAGATAGCAATACACATTGATTAATCATATGTGCCCACAAATAAATTTATTAGATTAAATCCAACATGAAAAACTCAAAAGAAAAAAAAAAGGTTTTTTTCCATTGGAACCTATTCTTGTATTACTTGAAAATGAATCAAACAAGCCCAAAAGATGAGATAGGAAAATAGTTACAGGAATTTGTCAGCTTTCTATGCTTAGTTCCCAAATCAACTACTACAACCAAATTTAAAAGGTTTTCTTTTGAGCATTTAAAATCTTTGAGAGGTATGATGGAGTTTTGGTAATTGCCTGGGAGCCGACGAGGGACGTAAGTGATAGGCCCAAACTACTACCAATTTCGAACTTTAGTTCCATTGTTAGTTCCCCTGTTTAGGAGTTGTCCGAGAAGGCAGCGAACCTCAAGTGAAAGCGCAGAATCACATAGGCCCCGTTTGGTACGCGGGAATGGAATGGAATGGAATGTCATTCTCACTTCTCATTCCCTCATACTAAATAAAACTAGTTTTTAGATATTGGAACCATGGAATGGTCATTCCCACTTTTTGTGGGAATGAGCATTCCAAATGAGAAGATAGGGAATGATCATTCCCATTCAAGGGGAAAATCAAATTAGTTAGGTTTTTTT
This sequence comes from Asparagus officinalis, assembly GCF_001876935.1. Lineage (NCBI taxonomy): Eukaryota > Viridiplantae > Streptophyta > Magnoliopsida > Asparagales > Asparagaceae > Asparagus > Asparagus officinalis. Next base: position 13,944,368 of record NC_033796.1, read on the forward strand.
TTCAATTATACCCCTATTAATAATAAGAATCAATTTAAAAATCATGGCTTTTGACTACGTATTCTCATTTTCTCTCTGTTTTTTTAGGCTCCACCGAAACAAAAAGGCCTCCTTTCTATTCATCGCCCCTGACTTCAATCCCAATCCCAACCCCTTCTCCTCCACGTCTTCCTCCGCCGCCTCAACCACCTCTCGAACCCAAAGCCTCCGCCGCCGCCTCCGCCCTGACATCGCCTCTTCCACCGAAGTCACCGCCACACCCGGCATCGCCTTTCTCTTCAACGACCGAGTCATCGACTCTACTTTGCTCGAGTCATCGACTCTCCTTCGCTCGAGTTTCTAGGTACGATTCGGTGGTTTTTTGCTCGATTTTTCTTCATTTTTCGTGACTTTTCTTCTTCACTGCTTAATCTGTTGAAATTTGTTTAACTCTGTTAAATTTGTGACGATTATCCATATCATTTTTGCTACTTTAGCAGAATTCTTACAAAACTAAGAAAAAAAGGGAAGAATACATATGCGCATTAGTATAACACATAGCTAGATTAATATAACATATGCATAAATAATTTTTTTTAGTTATTATCATTAATGTTTATTTTTATCTTATTAAAAATTTATGTTGTTATAAAGGCATTATTAGAAAATGAGATTCCATTCTCACTTGTGAACTAGTGATACCAAACATGGGAATGAGAATTAGATTTTCATTCTAGCTTCATTCTACAAACGCACCCAAGCAAGAGAATGGGAATGACCATTCCATTCTCACATACATTCCATTCCATTCCTTCTTCCATTTCATTTTCACTTGACTTCATTCCCACGTACGAAACGAGGCGATAGGGTTTGTTTGTTACGATGGTAAAGGGAGTTAAACTTTATCCAAGTAAACTTTCACTTAACATTCGCCATATTTGTTATCATGTTAAAACTTAATCAAGGTCAAAAGTTTAACCACATTCATATTTGTTATCATGTTAAAACTTAATCAAGGTCAAAAGTTTAACCACATATAATGATAAACTAAATTTGTAAAAATAGAAAATCACGAACAACCTCCCTCCCAACCCCAACTCAAAAAATTCGAAAACTTTAAAAATCCTTGAAATTTTCAAAAATTGTAAAAACACATAAAAATTCAAAACATACAAATAAAATTGAAAATTTCAAACCTTACAAACCCTAAAATTTTTGGATTTACAGAAAATGCCCTAAACTTTTGAAAATTACAAAAATACCCTAAAATCAAATTAAAAAACAAACTAAGTATTTCAAATATAAAACATAACAATGAAAATACGGCAAATACAAACCGCCCCAAAAGTTTTAGAATTTGCGGAAAATACGCTAAAGATTTAAAAACTTAAAAAACATCATAAAATTCTAAATTTACAAAAAAATTGAAAATTTCAAACATAAAACAATAAACTGAACAATCTAAGAATTGCAAATAGTCCCCTAAAGTGTTTTCAATTTTACATAAAACAATAAACTGAACAATCTGAGCGGGCCGGGCTCCGGGCCGGCCCGGTTTTTTTTTTTTTTTAATTTTTTTTAAAAACAATAAATCATAAAATATGCATAAAAATTACAAATAATAACATAATTTTTTTAATAACTTAAAATGACATAAATTACAAGTACAAAAAATTATAAAAATAAAATATGATAAAAATAATTTTTTTTATTAATAATCAGTAAATCCTTTACAAGTATAAATTTATTTCGAAATTCGTCGCATAACAATAGATGAGTAAATCCCAACTAGGTTGGCACCTACTCACCCATATCACTATCATTTGTAACTTTTTTCGAAATAATTCATTACAAATTTAAAGCTAAGAAATAAAAATTATAATTTGATGAATATGATCTAATCTTTATATCTATCTGCTAGTCCCAACTCTTTAAATTTATCTTCAATTATAGCAATCAGATCGATGCCTTGTGTTCGCTTCTTGTACATCCACCAATCATGTAAGCACATCACCGCTTGTATAGTATATGGATCTAAGCATGTCCTGTGGTCGTCGATCAAACGTTATGCTGTGCTGAAAGCGGATTCTGAAGCTACTGTCGAAACCTGCACTAATAGTAAGTCACGAACCATGGTGGAAAGTATAGGATATGAAACTGATCCATATACTCTCCACCATTACAAAATATCTAAAGCATTTCCTTGATATTTAACTAAGGAAGCAAAAAAATATTCATCTAATTCAGAAACCTCTAATCCTGAACCAATTCCAGATCCACCAGTTAGTTCAGCTACCATTGCATACCTATCAAAACTTATACTTTTACCTCGACCTGTGCTCGAAGCCGAAGGCGCTGAAGCTGTAGACAGTTGTGCAGCTACACCATGTCTAGCTGCATACTCCTTATATAATGTTTGAAAATAATTTCTAATAGATAAATGATGAGAAGTAGCCGTAAGGGTGGAACCATCATCTAAGTCTATAATTTGTTCACCATACAATGACTGTAACAAACTTCGAAGACCAATATACTTCAAACATGGATCAATAAGAACCCCCAAACCAAAAATATGAGGAATATGCCTAAAATACTTATTAAATTTGATCTCCATTTGAAAAATTATATTTCCAAAAATATCATCCATACGATATTTGGCAAAATTTTTTTGAATATTTAAAATTTGTAAAGCAGCTAAATTAATAGTTGGATAATAACAACCAGATAATAACATAGTAGCATCATAAAAAACTTGTAACATCTTATTTAATTTACATATAATTGTCCATTCATCTTTATTTATTCCATAAGTGCTACCAGAGCTAGAACTAGAAGCATAAAAATTTATAAAATCATTTATAATTTCTTTATATTCTATTGCTACACTTAACATTGCATATGTGGAATTTCATCTATGGTTAACATCTTTTGGAATTAGTCTAGACTTATAATTTTTTCTTTTACAACATTGTTTCCATCTTTTAATTTTTATTTCAGAAGCATTATGCATATTAGCAACTGTTCTAACCTTTTCTATCATGGGTTTAATTTCAGAAAATACACTTTGAACAATTAAATTTAAAATATGACAGATACATCTAATATGAAAAAGGTCACCATGGTATGACAATGACAAAGTTGTTTTAATAAAATCAACAGCTACATTGTTATTACTTACATTATCTAGTGAAAAAAAAATATTCTTTGATCAATTTCTAGTTTCATAAGTTCTTCAATTATTAAATTTGTAATATTAATACCAGTGTGTGACTCTTCAATTATAATAAAAGAAACAACTCTTTTAAACATTTGCTAATTTTTATCAATCCAGTGTGCTGTGATACATAAATAACCAGTTTGCACTCTAGATGTCCAAATATCAGAAGTTAAAAAAAATTTACAGTTTAAATTTTTAAAATAAGAAATATTTTTTTCTTGTTCCTCCTGATAATATTTTAAAATATCACGTTGACAGGTTTGACGAGAAAATTTTGTAAATGCGGAATAAAAACCGTCTCTAAACAAATCTTCAAATTTATCATCTTCTACTAATTTAAAAGGCAGGTTTTTAAGAACAATAAACCTGATTACGCATTTTCTAGCTCGGGCAGCGTCATAATTCCAACTACCGAGGGTACCAGAAGAGGATGATTGGGAAATCATAGACTGTCGGATATCACCTTGAAGATTATGGTCTTTGTTGTGTTTTTCTATATGGCGTTTGAGATTGTTGGTGCCGCTCTTATGATGAGCTTGGAAAACCTGGCCGCACAACGCACATTTTGCCTTCTGGTAGATGATCTTACCGTGTTCATCCTTGGTGACGTCTATCTTCTCAAAAAAATTCCACACATCGGATCTCGGCCTTTTAGGAGCTCTTGGTGCAGTAGATTCGTCGCCACCAGATTCAGGATTAACACCGGTAGGAGGAGGAGTTGTTATAGGATGACTCATCTCTGGATCGGTAGGAGATAGATTTTGCTCTTCATAATCAGATCCAGAAGCCATTTGATGGAAGTATTAGAAAATATAAGAGATTATAAGATAGTATAAGAGAGTATTAGAGAGAAGTAGATGAGTTTTGTTGTGAGGAAATGAAGTGAAACCCCCCTCTATTTATAGAGGCAGCCCCCTAGGCAAATGACCAAAAAACCTTTATATTCTAATCGTTTTTTGACTGTTTTAAGGGACAAATCGGTCAAATGACCAAATATGGTCGTTTGGCCGGCCCGACATAAACGGTCAGAAATGACCGGGCAAGGCCGAGCCAGGCCAAATTCCGCCAACGGTCACAAATTGTGACCGTTGGCGTCGGGCCGCCGGGCTGATACGGACCGGGCCCAAAACAATATCAGCTCTGATCCGACGTCGGGACGGGTGGCCCGAGCCTAGGCCCGGGCCGCGGGCTTTTTGGACACCCTTAAGTGGGGGGGGGAAGGAGGAAGAGCAGGTGGGAGAAAAGAAAACAGAATTGCCGTCTGCTGGGCTACATGGTGATCCCCACTCAATCTTGAAAACCCTCATGAGTTCCCCTATGAGCAAGGAAGAAGAAAAGTACAGGAATGACTTAAACATAGGGATTCCCTTTCATGAAGGCTTCATTATCAAATTTTTTATAAGCACCCAACATTTTTTTATAATTATAAGGTGTCAGTAGATGTTGCTGCCCTGCTGACGCAAGAGGGGAATAAAGTTCTCAACCATTTCTGCATTTGTAGGTGCAACAAGTAACTATTTAGCTCAAATGTTCGATTTTATAGTTTTGCTTTTAAGGTTATCAACTAGCTGTTAGGGTTACAGTTTGGTTGTTAAGGTTACGAGTTGGTTGTTAAGGTTACGGTTTGATTGTTAATGTTTCTGATTTAAGGTTACAATTTGGTTGTTAAGGTTTCTAATTTGTTGTTAATGTTACGATTTGGTTTTTAGTGTTACAGGCTTGTTGTTATGGTTAGATTTTGGTTGTGTTAGGTATTGGTTGTTAAGGTTACATATTTTTTGCTAAGTATATTAATTATTTCATTCTTTTTGTAGTTTAATTAAAGTGTACAAATTTTAATGGTCACCTATTGACAGATTTGAGCTTCTTCATAATTTACGTGGTAGTCGACTTGATAATTCAGTAAGATAAAATTTATTCTTGAAAACTATTGCTTATCATATTTTATTTTATTATTATTTATTTTTTGTGTGGCATCTTATAGGTTACTGAGGCGCTAATTGATACCATACGTGAATGACAGAACATGCATCAGAACGAATCATATTGCAAAAATATATGTTGGTCTCTGTTTTTCCCCTAGTAAGTATATATATCTAGGGCATATATCTATTATCTATTTCAATCAATGTTAAAAGTTACTGATCAGTCTAATTCTTGATTACAATATACAATACACGTGGGAAAAAAAGTACCTGACTATCGAGATGCATATGAAATCTTCATCAAAAGTTTCATCGATGAAGGAATTACTAACCTCCTAGTTCCCATTGTCCAAGGAGATCATTGGCATCTCTTGGAGTTTGATATAAAAAATAATATTGCCAAATATTATGGCTCATTGAAAAATCGATCTGGATATTGGGCTCAACATTGTTAAAGCCTTCAACTACATTAAAACTAGCTTTGATGAGAATAAGTTGTACAGCGTATTCAATCCAATCATAGTTCCATGCGAGGAACAAAAGGGATCGTAAGTTTTCTGAAACTCTTTTGTTTGGTTATGACTATATATTTGTTTGTTATTAATATCAAAATTTGGTTTTTAAGGTTAGGTCTTGGTTGTGAAGTTTAGGAATTGATTATTAATGTTACAAATTGGTTGTTAAGGTTAGACTTTGGTTGGGAAGCTTAGGGATTGATTGTTAATGTTATAAATTGGTTGTTAATGTTAGGCTATGATTGTGAAGTTTATGGATTGATTGTTAATGTTAAGCTTTAATTGTGAAGCTTAGTGATTTGTTGTTAATGATACAAATTGGTTATTATCATTAGGTATCTTCAATAATAGCTTTTATAAACAGGTAGAGGTAGAATCTGCAGTCATATCTAGACACAAACAAATATACACTATTAAAAATATTAAGAAGCTCAAATTCCTAAGGTTAACAACCAATCTGTAGAACACACCTTGAATGAAATGCATCTGGAAAGAATTCCTCGACTGCTATCCTAATACCCTTGTCGGCATCAGAAATCATTACGAGTTAATGTGGAGTATTGTAAGACCTTTTCCTATCATATAGTATCGTCTATACTCCTTGTAAGAACCATTTTTAATTTTCCTCATTCTCCTGGTCACATACGCAATAACCAAGAGAAAATATTCTTTGGTTGCCGTCATATCCTGTGACACTAAGTAATATACCTCTGTAGCGGTCTTTAAGGTTCCATCCAAAAATAAGAGAGGCCTACATCCAGCAATGAACCCTTCAATACATACATTATAACTTATGAAAAAACACCTAAATCTTTCGTCATTAGCATTAATAACAAAACGACCTCCTGGATTAGTTGCTAAAATCATGGCTTCATACCTTCATAAATATAACAACAAAACAGTAACATTAGCAACCGATTTATAACTTTTACAACAAACTCATAACAATAACAACGAACACATAAACTTAACAACGAACACATAAACCTAACAACCAACTAATAGTCCTAACAACTAACTCATAACCTTAACAACTAAGTCAAAACCTTAACAATCAAACCATAACCTTAATAACCAACGAATAACATTAACAACTAAAACATTAGGATAAAAGAATTTACCATCTTAGTGAATCGTAAGCCAAATCATCGTCACCGAACAGGTCTTGTTGTTTAGGTTAGCAAAACCATGGAAGGAGCAGCACTCAAAAAATGTAACAAGGCCGAGTATCACTGAACCCCAAATCACAAAACACGAAAAAACCACGTAAATGGAATTAAATCACTAATATTTTCACAACACACAAAAGAAAACAACCACCACATACCGAAACCACAACATCTAGGCTCACTCACAGGCACAACAATCTTCACATTGATACACATCATACATAGATTACAAACAAATAAGCGCCTTTGATGTAAAGAAAACGCCAAACCATCCCAAGCCAAAGCTAAAATTTACCTTATGCACCAACTTCCTCTTCTTCTTCTTCATCTTCATACTCCTCGTCATCAGCTGTAGCATCCTGATACTGCTGATACTCAGCCACCAAATCATTCATATTACTCTCGGCTTCAGTAAACTCCATCTCATCCATTCCTTCACCAGTGTACCAATGCAAGAAAGCCTTCCTCCTGAACATAGCTGTGAACTGTTCACTCACCCTCCTGAACATTTCTTGAATAGACGTCGAATTTCCAATGAATGTGGATGCCATTTTCAAGCCCTTGGGTGGGATATCACACACGCTGGACTTTACATTGTTAGGAATCCATTCAACAAAGTAGGAAGAGTTCTTGTTTTGGACATTTATCATCTGCTCATCGACTTCTTTGGTGCTCATTTTTCCACGGAACATTGCAGAGGCAGTGAGGTAGCGTCCATGCCTTGGGTCAGCAGCGCACATCATGTTTTTGGAGTCCCACATTTGCTGTGTGAGCTCAGGCACGGTGAGCGCACGGTATTGTTGGGAACCCCTTGAAGTCAAGGGGGCAAACCCTACCATGAAGAAGTGGAGACGCGGGAATGGGATTAAGTTGACAGCTAGTTTCCGGAGGTCGGAGTTGAGTTGACCAGGGAACCGGAGACAGCAGGTGACACCGCTCATGGTTGCAGAGATTAGGTGATTGAGGTCGCCAACTGAGGACAGATGAAAAAAGTAAGAGAAGGCACAACAAATAGTCTTAATTATGACATCAAAATATTGCTCAATATTCATGCCTAATTATGACATCACCAAGGGGCACGACTTATGAGAGTTTGAGAACGACAGTAAGGACTAAGGCAGGACTACGGCAGGATCAAATATGATAATTGTCTTTAGAACTAAAAATATAATTAGTATGATATGATAAATAGAAACAAAAGTTTCACAAACCTACATATAGTAGTGAACTGTTACAGGAACATATAGTCAATTAAATATCAAGGATGCCATATAGTAACATATAGCAACTAAATATCAAGGAATCAAGCAGATGAGAGAGATCGATTGTCACAGTGATACAGCTACTTTTTCTATATTACTACATGACAAATGTCAACACAAAAAGTGTTTTATAACCTTCTGAACAAGCATCCAGCAATAACATGATAGATCCAACATGGTATTGACGGTCTTCAAATAAAACTTTCTTCACACTAAAATTTATCCAGCTCAGACTGACTGGACAAAGGGGAAATCCTAATATGGAGAGATCAGTTGAAAAAGAGTAGATGCAAACATTATGACATGTTATGTAAAAAAATCAACCAGGAGAAGACTGTCAATACCAACACAACTGAAGATGTAACATGTGTGGAGACCACTACAGGTCTCTTTATCTTAACAAAACTAGTTGCCTCTAATAATTGGTGCTTATGGGAAAAACAGATAAATAGTCTACATGAGATCCAAAAAAGAGAGGACACAAGTTAAATGGTTTTGTGACAAAAATATTGCAGAATGTTTCTGCCTAAAAGAAGTTAAATATTACACACACACACACACATATAAGGCAAGGAAGACGAATAGACCATAATGCAAATCCTTTTAAACAAAAAGCTATCAGTTTTAAATTGTTCCTTCTTATTTCATACTACATAATAATTGAAATTAAAGTTTTGAAAATAGAAAGAATAAATAACAGAAGTTAACAACATATTTGAATAAAAGGACTGGAAGCTTGACTTACATGTCGGAGTTGCAAGCTTCAGCGTGCGGAAGCAAATATCATACAGTGCTTCGTTATCTAGGACCATGCATTCATCTGCATTTTCAACAAGCTGATGTACAGAGAGTGTAGCATTGTATGGCTCGACAACAGTGTCAGAGACCTTTGGTGATGGGAACACAGAGAATGTCAACATCATGCGATCAGGGTACTCCTCTCTGATCTTCGAGATGAGAAGAGTTCCCATGCCAGATCCGGTACCTCCTCCCAAAGAATGGCATACTTGGAATCCTGTACGAGGAAAACAAATAAGTTATGGATGCGGCTGTATTACTGCAAAACAATAAAAAATTCCTAGAGTGAAAGAGGTTTTCTAATTTTTTTTCTTTTATTAAATTACAAATATATATACACACAAATATATACACAGAACATGGCTGTGTTATTTGCTTCATACAGGATAAGATATTGGTCAGTGCGTCAGGTAACTCATATCATAGTAAACTATCCACCTGCAATGAATAAGGTAAGCTAACAGAAAGAGAAAGAAAACATGTGAAAACTATATTTGTTCTTTCAACAAAATCAGCTAATAAATGAACTTGATGTGATTTTTCTCTATGATTCACCATAAAAAATTTGGTTTCTTAAAGAACTACCTCACCCGGGGCTGTTTAGATTGGCAACTTTAGTTAGCACAGAGAATGAAGCAAGTACATGGTTTGATTCAATGAAGCTGGATCTACTATATAGTTGATACTGTGGCAACTGATTTGATGCCAATTCAGAAGACGGCTCCAGCTATACAGCTCCAACTACTCCAATTACAGTGCAAATGCAACGGAGTCACTATGGCAGAGCCGTCTTCTGAATCAGCTTCAGTGAAAAACTATTTAGTTTGATCCAGTAGAAGCTCAGTACGACTCCTATATCCGTAAGTATCAGCCTCACCACTGTTTTTGCTATAGCTGGACTCCAGCTACAGCAGTTGCAGCTGCAAAAGTAGTCATCTTAACTATAGTGGAACCAATAATGCAACACGTGACCTCTCAAAGATAAGCATTGGTATTAGCAACAACAATTATATATCTCATAATTGCAATATAATATATATATATATATATACACCTTATATCCAATTTCCCACTTAATGTAAATCAGATGTCAAAAACTTTCACTGCTTTTTCCTCAAAGCTAACTTATACATCTTTCATCCCTTTCTTTTAAATTTTATTTCAACCAATTGAACCATTTTTTTTTATCTCTAAACAAGCTTCAATACTTATTCAAACAATGGGGTATATTCAGAAGAGAACATATGAAAAACAAATTTAAAAGAACCTCGTAAAATTGTTTTCATGCAAACTCTTTGGCAGGTGTAGTATCCAGTTGGATAAGTCATGAGACGCAATATATTCCAACAACATGCAATTCCAACTACCACAATCCTAACTAACTTGTGTGGTTTCTTCTACTTCCGAAGACATCAACTAACTCTTGTTCTTAACTTATTTTGAATGTTTTGTCTAACCTAAAGAAAAAGGATTGTGAAGGCTAATATTGTTGGTGTGCACATTGAGTGAAGTTCCAAGGATATAGTTTAATAATACTCCTTTTGGGTGCACCAATAAAAGAATCCAAATATATTTCCAGCTCATTTAGGCCCCCAACAGCAACCGAAGACTGCAATATGGAGTTCTTGTAGGTTTGTAGTTTGCAGTTGAACTCTATTAGCTATGTTACCTGGGTACTTCTAATATGGAGCCATACCCATACCCAAAATGTGTTGTACCCATACCCATGTCCGACACTTCTTGGACACTTCTTGGATATATATCATAATCATACACTTCACATCTATATTTATAACTTGTTGGATACGAGTTCGTTTCAAACTTAAGAGCTACAATTTAAAAGGATTGTTTCTATGATTATATACCCATAAGTTTCAGTCGTATACCTGTACCCTACCTTTTACAAAATCGCCGTGTCATTTAGCCGCACCTGTACCTGTATCCGCACCAGTACCCTTGCAACTTAGCCTGTTAGCCTCCAATTCCAAAATTTCTTCCTTCAGATAAGCCTTCCCACAATAAATCCATGCCACCTAGTCCCGTTTCCATTTCTTTGTCTATAATCAACTCCTGTTTCCTTTCCCTAATTGTAGAAATGTAGCAACTAGATTGTATTCTCATTAAAATAACGAAGATAAGAAGAAAGGACCTATCATATTTTTATAACAACTTCTAAATTGATAAAAATGGAGTAAAATGCTTAAAAAGTATCCAAGAAAGAGCAATCTAGCACAAAAATAACGAACGATTATTCAGTCATGCAACACAAAAATACTTGTATAGAAATGAAAATGAGGAATGGAAGGGAATTTGTAGTCTTCAAAAATCACTATCCTGTAAGCCAAAAGCTAGATCCAATTATGTTTTATAAGGATCAACACCGATCTACCACATTTCCACCAAAATATCGATCATGAGAACAAAATAGAAGCAGGTCACAATAATCGCTCAAAAATTCAGCGAAAATTCAAATAAAAACACCAAATAATTCTCACCTTGCAAGCAATCACAATTCTCGGCTTCCTTCCTCACAACGTCAAGAACCGAATCGATCAACTCAGCTCCCTCAGTATAATGCCCCTTGGCCCAATTATTCCCAGCTCCACTCTGCCCAAAGACAAAGTTATCAGGCCTAAAGATCTGACCAAAAGGCCCAGATCTGACCGAATCCATAGTCCCCGGCTCAAGATCCATGAGCACCGCTCTCGGAACGTAACGTCCACCGCTTGCTTCATTGTAATAGACATTGATGCGCTCGAGCTGGAGATCTGAGTCGCCGCTGTACTTTCCAGTGTGATCGATGCCGTGCTCGTCACAGATCACCTCCCAGAACTTAGCTCCGATCTGGTTCCCGCATTGGCCGCCCTGTATGTGGAGGATTTCTCTCATTTTCTTCCTCGATTGAGATCGAAAAGGCTAGGGTTAGGGTTTACAGAGAGCGCGAAGGTGTGAGAACTGAGATAATTTTGGGAGGGAGATTTATAGCGCGTAGAGTTGTGGACACCGTCAGTGTGGTCACCGGTTGGATAGTGATTTTTGTGGGGTAGATATTTTCGGGCACAATTTTCAATTTAGCCCAATTCCGAAACTTATTCTTAAAAAACGTTCTATTTGAAAAATATTTATCAAATTCAACTCAGTTTCAACAATTTAAAATGGTCTATTTAAAAAATATTTATCAAAGTCGAATTTAATAAATAATTTCTAAATATACAATTTTTTGAAATTAAGTTTTTAAACAGATTGTTTTTAAAAATTTGTCCTATTTTCGGTGACGATAACGGGTTCGGGAGAGCCGAGCTGGGACGCTTCGTGATGGAATTAGAGGATGAGGGTGAAATCTTGGCCGTTGATTGGATGAGCTGTAGTTTATCTGATGGATGTGATCTAACTAAATCCTGAGAGCGAAATGTGTATCATACAACATCGAAAACGTATTATAAAAATAAAATAAAAAAACATCTAAAACATACTTACATTATATGCTGTGGATTTAAGAGTGCAGCAGCACGAAAATGTTGGTACTTTAAAACATCGCATTGTCTTGTAAAATCCTAGTTAGAGTTTAGATAAGCGCGCGCATTTTTCAAAAATTAAAGGGTTAATTGCCGGTAGACCCTTTTTAGTATCACCTAGTTGTGAATAGACTCCTTATAGCTGTATCTTTACGGGATTTAAAAATATGAAGATTAACATCCTCCATGAATTTTTCGAAGATTAACATCCTCCATGAATTTTTCTGACTCTTTTAAGAATAAAGAAACATCAGCAATTTGGCTCCTATCCGCGTCGATAGAACAACAAGGAGTTTATCTGCCTTTATAAAACTTTTCTCTCTCTTAAAGTTGAAATTAAAATTAAAATATTCATTCAAAGGGTATATCCGCACAATTAGAACCATAAGAGGTCTATTCGCAATGGAGCGATTAAATTAGTGATGTTTATCATTCTCAATCTGTATGTTTGCACTAGTGAATATCAAATTGTCTCACCCATTCGATTAAATAGGTATCTACTCGAAAAGGCTTGCAAGCTGCCTTGCACATAGTTTGATTGGATAGAATTTCAATTTCTAAGATGCACTGAGCATTCATGTAACTTTTTAGCATAAACAGCACAAACAAAAATTCGGGTAAATTTAAGTTTAGACTCTCAAAGAAGAAAAGCTAAATCGAAAAGGAAATTTGGAAAAAAAAATAATTTAGGAGAAAACCTGTGGTAAAATAGAAATATATTAACAAATTAAAAAAAAATTTGAGTTAAAAAAACAACAACTCGAACTTATCCTAGGAACAATGGCGCGAGTTGAGACATAAGCACCCATCTTGTTTCCCATCTGTACACCGCTATCCTCTGAAACTTACAGCTAAGCTTATTCCCACAGTATGACCTCTCCACGTTGTTCTCCTTTTTCTTATCGCACAAAGCTGAACATTGCAGACAACCACATGATATCTCCTTTTAGAGGATTGCTTGAGGAGTAAACCACAAAAAATATAGTGGAAGGTATAATGTAACGTTCATCCAATAAATATTGGATGATTTGGAGATGATGATATAATACTTGAGTTCTACTCTAAGTTATCTCAATGTGATCCGAGACATGCTCATCTACTGACCAACTTTTTGGTCCCATAATAACAAAACTGTATGTTGAAATATATATTTGCATTATCCGAAATCTATTCAAACCTAAGCCCAATAATAATTAGTCTACAAAATTTTTTAAGTCTGAAAATTTAGATTCTATAAGTTCTATGTCGAAGTTGTCAATAATAATGGATCTAGTCATGAATGTATTAAAAAGCAATAGCAATTTTTTGCGAATGAACTGCATTCGAGTTTACGGGTAGCCCAAAGCCAATTTGGACTGATTAAGGCAGACTAATTTTATATTCGATAACATAGTGTGAAAGTGATAAACATCGAAATTCATCAAGTAGTGCTTCTTAAATCCATAAAGAACAATGTCTAAATCCATGAAGAACTTCGAATCTATAAAGAAAATATAATAAAAAATCTTATTGATAAAAATGATCTACCCATAGAGTAAATCTCTCTTCTTAAATAGAAAAACAAAGTCTATTCTCAATAAGAATAGAATTCCTCAAAGAAAGAAATAATTTAAAACTACCTAAAAGACTATGTTATAGCCGTTTTAGTGCTAAAAAGTAATATCCAAAGCAATAGCAGACAAGTGTCCCACAATATATGTAATCGAGTCAGCTCTTCACTTCAAGATAATCAAAGACCCAGCTCAGACGACTCAACACACCGTCATCTCGTGAGGGGACTCAAAAGGCGTTACATGTTGACCCCCGACTAGAACAACTTCCTGACCAACCTACTCGACTGACCATTCGACCGACATCTCTCGAGGGCGACTCAAAAGGTGGTACTTCTCGACCTATTTCACATATATAGCTAAAGTTGATATCGCTAAAAATATGATTTTATTGGATACTGATGATAAAAACAGAAGCACGGATGATTGGATTTTAGATTTGGATTGTTACTATCATATGTGTCCTAATCGGGGCCGATTCACCATTTATGAAGCTATTGATGATGGAGTTGTTCTTATGGGGAATAATACATCATGCAAAACTATTGGGAAAAGCACAATTTGGATTAAGATGTGTGATGGAGTTATTAAGACTTTGACTAATATTAGTATGTTTCAAGTTTAGATAGAATCTCATTTTTTTAGGCACTCTTGATAGTCTTGAGTGCAATTTTTTAGGTGAAGGTAGAGTTATTAGGGTTACAAAAGGCTCTCTTATAGTTATGAAAGGAAAAAAGATCGGCAGCTTGAATAATTTGTAGGATTTTACCATTATCGGTTCGGCTGCAGCTGCATCATCAATATTGGAAGTAGATACTACCAGAATATGGCATATAAAGACTTGGTCATATGAGTAAGTGTAGATTGGCCGAGTTGAACAAGAAGAGTCTTTTGTGAACAGAGTATAGAAAAATTAGGATTCTGCGAGCATTACATTTCCAAGAATAAAAAAAAGTCAGCTTCAATACGGTAGTGCATCAGACTAAAGGTACTTTAGATTATAGTTATTTAGATTTTTGGGAACCTTCTCAAGTTGCATTGAAGAGTAGTAGTTCGAGATATTTATTGACCTTCATTAATGATTACTCCAGAAAGGTTTGGGTCTATTTTTTGAGACATAAATATGAGTTATTTGTGACTTTTAAACAACGAAACTCTTTGATTAAGAAACAGATTAGGAGGCTGATTAAGAGGCTTAGAACTGCTAATGACTTTAAGTTTTGTGAAGAAGAATTTAATGAGTTCTGCAAGGAGGAGAGAATCTTTAGACATCGCATAGTTCTCACACACTGCAACAAAATGAAGTGGCAGAACATATGAATAGAAATCTTTAGAGAAAGCTCATTGCATGTTATTCAATGTAGTTTTAGGCAATAAATACTGGGCAGAAGCTATGAATATGGCTTGTTACTTAGTGAATTGGTCTACATTTACTACAATCAGTTGTAAAACTCCAGAGAGGGTTTGGTTCGGTAAGCCTGCGTATTATTCTAATATTAGAATATTTGGTTGCCTTACATATGTGCACATTAGTTAAGGGAAACTTGAGCCTTGAGTGAAGAAGTTCATATTCCTTGGTATATTGAGTGTTAAGGGTTTAGATTATAGTGTCCTAATCCGAAGTCTTCTAAGATTATTATCAACCGTGATGTCACTTTTTTATAAGTCTACTATGCTCCACAAAAAATAGTCACCGGATTCAGCGCACTACAGGATAGAAAGTGGAGTTAGAAATTCGTGATTTAGTTCTATAGCAAAATAAAACTACGAGAGTTCAGCAGCCAGATCCCGTTCAAGCAGATAAAACACCTCAGTAGCTGCAAGAAGAGAGATAATACACTATTGCTAGAGATCGGTCTAGACGAGATATTCAACCACCGTGAAGATATGAAGATATCGTAGCTTATGCATTGTCAGTTGTCAATTTTTTGCCATTCAGCTATTCAGGAGCTACTTCAGGTAACGACTTTACTAAGTATTACGGTTGTCATATAGACAGTTAGTAGATTTATTGAGTATGCATCTTTCAGATGGCAAGTTCAAGCTATGCTTGGACTTGATTAATATGTGTTGCGCTTGATGCCCTACGGGACTATTGGAGAAAGTGGAGTAACTTAGTTTTTTAGAGTGAGGATTGTTTGGCGCATTTGAGTCAATGTGGAGATTTGTTGTGTTGTGACTCAAATACTCAATATAAATTTTTTGGCAGAGGCTGCAATTAATAGGAGTTTGTTATCTTGTGGGAGTGTGGAATAATTATATGAATTCAAATTTTTACTTTGACAAGGATAAACAATTCATATTGTGGTCTTATGCTCTTATTGGGCTTTATAACACATAGACTTCTAATCCCACTAGAACTCCTCTTTCCGTAGACAGCAAAAAGTTGTGATCTTTAAGTATATATATGCACAGTCTTTCAAACTAATTATGATCATCAATCTACAGACACCAATCAAGATGAGAGCGTTCTCTTGTGAAGCCTATTTGATATTTTTCTTTTTTGTTTCTTTATTTGAGATAGATTGTTTTAAGGTTTTGGGGTGTATAAGGATTAAGTGATTAAGAGACCTTCAAATTGTATCCTCACAAATTATTAGTGAACCTATTCTTCTCCTTCGCATGTGGATGTAGGCTATAAGCCGAACCACGTATATCTGTGTGTTATTAACTTCTTGATATTTTTCGTGATTTTGTGTGATTGATATTAGTTTATCCTGGAGATTTGTCATAATAATATTAATATGACAATTTGATACTCAAAAGCCTGAGTTTATACCTAACATTTCCCCCAAACTCAAAAAACTAAAATTTAGTTTAAAAATTGATTCTTCTCACTTTTATATTGATATTTTGGAGCATAATTAATGCTTATTTTTTGTACTTTTGAGTATCAAATTATCAAAATAGAATTTCATAAAAATTAAAGAAGTGAAACTTTAGTATATTAAAATGCAAATAATCCTTTGTTTATTTTAGAAACTATATTAATTCTAGGGATTTTTAGATATTATTTAATCCCATTGAATGCGAGAATATTTTAGGACAATACAAAAAAAAGACTATATCGCACATATTTACCAAACCAAATAGCTGCAAGTGCCCTATTTCTAGGGGTGTTAACGGAGCGGATACGGCTCGGATATGACACTTACCATATCCATATCCGCTTACCCATCTCGGATACGGATACGGATACGGATATACGTCGGTAAGAAAAATTCATATCCATATCCACCAAAATCGGATACGGTTACGGATATAGATGCGGATATATAAACGGATATGCATGCGGATACAAAAAGGATATGAGAAAACTAGATAGTATTTAGAAAAATACAGTCATGTGATACAAAAAGAGTTCGTTAATATGTTCATTATGATTGAAAAGCTAAGATTAGACATCTTGATCATCAAAATTAACCACAAATCCGTAATCTAAGAATCAAAACTATCGTAAGAGTATTACCAATATGTATTCGGATATTTTCGGATACGGATACAGATATTTCACTACAAAACCATATCCGCAACCATATCCTATCGGTAATAGATTTGAGTAACCATATTCGTATCCTAACGGATACGGTTACGGATATTTTCTCGGATACGGATACGGTTTGGCACCCCTACCTATTTCACATATAAAACATCTTTCAGAATCTGTATATATTTGGAATATTATAATTTCACAAAGATATGCGTAGATTATAATTGGGCTTTTTCCCAAGTGACTTAGGCCTGCTACACGTTGCTATCCTTAATTATTTTAGTTTCGTAAACTACTTCTATCTATCAGTCTATTATCATACAACAACCCATGTACTTTTCCATCCATATTTATATTAAAAAAATTATAATTGGTGTTTCTCCCCTATCCCTTACTTAGGTTAAATTTTTTTGAACTTAGGATATTAAAGTTCAATTTTATTGAACTTTTAGACATCCAAATTAAATTGTGTTGAACGTTTGGGTATCAAAATTAAACTCTATTGAACTTAGGGGTATCAAACTTAAATTCTATTGAACTTTGGGCAAAAAAGAACTTTGGGGTGTTAGAGTGAAAAAGAAAGTAGACTTTGGTTATTTTTGGCAAAGAAAAACTTTGACATTTCAAATAATTTGGGGTATTCAACTTTGATATTCATAGTTCAACAAAATTTAGTTTTGATAGCAAAATTCAATAAAATTTAACTTTAACAGTTAAAGTTCAACAAAATTAAACCTATGTAGGGGTAAAATCATCAAAATTCAAAATTTTGGATGGAAAAAAATGGATGGAAAAGTAAATGGGTGGTTTTATGAAAGTGGAATAATAGATGAGGATATATTTTTTTTAAATTTAGGTAGTTAAGTGTGGCAACATGAAATATGGCCTAAGTTAGGGGTGGTTCCTTGAAGAAAAAACCATTATAATTCTCAGTTTGAATTTTAGATATTGACAATGATCTTTTTTCATAATATTAAATTCAGATGACATTGTCTTATATATCATATTACAATTTTAAAATTAGAATTATTTGATTGGATTCATT
>NC_033796.1:13962850-13966415 GCF_001876935.1 Asparagus officinalis
TTGTATGGGAGCATTATACGGTCTTCTAATTTAGGGGTAGTGACATTATCCACATTTCATTATTGTTGTAGTTTATCTTAATGATTTGAAATTTCTTGATATTGGTTTGTCAAATATTTAATAATTTGTACTATGTCCCTCAAATCACTTAAATTGCTATGTAGTCCCTCAAATGTATTAATCATTTCAAATTACCCCCTTATAGTTAGCTAATGTTTGATCTGAGGTGAATATTCCATCCAACTTAATTTTTTTTCATAGGATTCTAATTATACCCCTTAGTTGAAATTACCAGAATCCAACTCATCTTTTAATTGTTAAAACCAAAATGTGTTCTCAAACCCATAAATTTTGTGTTCTTTAAACTAATTTTTTTACACTTTTTCTTGAGATTTTTACTGTGAGAACAATTAATTGAGGACAGAAATGTAATCCACTGTAGGAGATTAATTGATAAAGTATGCTTAGTAATTTTTTATTGAATCTCATGTTCTCAATACTATAAGGAAAATGATAGAGGCACATTACCAACCACAACCTCAACCACACATTCTCTCTCATTTGCTACAGTGCGCCAGGAACCACATAGGATTTTAAAATTTTAAAATCTCATGTGGGGCCCGGTACACTGTAGCAAATGAGAGAGGGAGTGTGGTTGAGGTTGTGATTGGTGGTGTGTCCCTAGTGTCACCCAAATCGTCCAGATAGTTTGTAAAAATATCATATTCAAGCTTGATGTCATCATTAATTTGTTTGGTGAATTGGTTAAGTTAATTCTGACTATACTTTTACAGTTGTAATACTCTTTTCTTTTTGTAAAGGTTTATTATATACTATAATATTTGGTTGGGGTTTTGAGTTAAAAACCTTTGTTGCCATTGAATGTGATTGCTGATATAGGTTTATAGTATCTTTTACTAGGGTACACATTAAAGCAAAACTAAAAAGTTAAAAACTCACTGATATAGGTTTATAGGTTATAATTTTTATTTTTATTTGTGTAGTATTTTTTAGTTTTATTTATTATAAAAAATATTAAATTTTTGGATCTTGAGTTTTAATTCTGAGAAACAACTCTATCTTATCTACAATTTAATACCCTATTAATCGGAGAAATATTATTCAGGTATTTAATCTACAACCCTTGAATAATTATTTTCAATTTGATATTTTTAATATTTTTTATATCATTATAGAAAAATAAATCAACATTTTTTAATCTTTAACCCACGATGTCTTTTTGCTTGGAGAACATAATTGAGGTATTTTATATATTAAAATATTAATTTAAAAAATATAATTTTCATTTTTAAAAAATATTATAGTAATTATTTATTTTATGTTATGTATTATTTTTTACACCTATTAATTATTTTCAAATTTTTTGGAAATAATTCACGTAATTCATCTACCCCCTTCCAATACAATTTTTATTTTAATTTGCACAGAATTTTTTTATTTAAATTATTATCAAAAATATTAATTTTTTGATAATAATTTGCGTAGATTTTTTTTAGTTTTAATTCTGAGAAACAACTCTCCAATATTTAATCTACGACCTAAGACAATATTAATTGGAGAAAGATTATTTAAGTATTTGTTCTACAATCCTCTAATAATTATTTAAATTGATCTTTTTAACATTCTTCATATTACTATAGGAAAATAAATCGGTTCCTCAACAATTTTGAATCTTAGAGAACGTAACATGTATTTAATACATTTAGATATTTCAATTTTAAAATATTTTTTGTTTTTTAAATATTACAGCAATTAATATTTTTTGAAAATATATTTTAGTTGTTTAAAATATTACTACAAATAAAATAAAATTTTTAAAATATATTTTTTATTTAAAATATTATAGAAATTTATTTATTTTTTAAAATATTTTCTAAAATTTTAAATAATAATAAATTTTAGTAAATTTTAAATTACCAAATCTTACTTTAATTTAACTACCTAATTTAGTTCTTGTTCGAAATTTCAATATTTATGTCATTTTAATTTCAAAAAATTTATGAAATAATACTAAACATTTTATTATATTTCAAATTACTAAATTGATCTTATAAATACAAATTACCAAATTAAAATATCAAATCTTACTTTAATTTAACTATCTAAATTAAATAGTGCTCACAATTTTCCAAATTAAGCGAACTTATTATAATTTAAGATATATCTAAAACAATACCAAAATTTATGTAACTTTCAAATTACCAAAATTGTTAAAATTTAACTCAATAGTTGTCAAATAATACTAAAATTTAAAAAATTTACTTATATAAATTTATTTACTGAATCTACAAATTACAAATTGAATATTTTTATGTTTATATAATTAGAAATTTTTACCCAAATAATAGTTTGAAATTATTGAAAAGTATTATTTTCATTTTTCCAAATTTTAACCGAAATAATACTTTGAAATTATTGCAAAGTACTATTTTTATTTAAAAATATATATTTTGAGATTCTAAATAATACCATAATTATAATAAATTTTAAATTACCAAATCTTACTTTAATTTAACTACCTAATTTAGTCCATGGTTAAACTTTTAATATTTATTTTATTTTAATTTTAAAATATTTATGAAATAATGTCAAATTTCATTATATTTTAAAGTGCCAGATTGATCTTACTATACGTAAATTACCAATTTAAACTAATAATTCTTACTTTAATTTAACTACATAAATTAGATAGTGCTTATAATTTTTCAAATTAAGTGAACTTCTTATAATTCAAAATATATCTGAAATGTTACCATTTTTTTGTAAATTTAAAATTACAAAAATTATGAAATTTTAATTCAACGATTGCCAAATAATACTAAAATTATAATTTTTAGCAAAATAAATTTTTACCGAATCTACGAATTATAATTTGAATTTATTAATTCTTATATAATTGGACATTTTTACCCAAATAATGCTTTGAAATTAATGCAAAATACTATTTTAAGTTTTTCCATAATTTTTACATAAATAATACTTTGAAATTATTGCAAAGTATTAATTTTAGTTTTTTGAAATTACATTTATTGATATTTTAAATAATACCCAAATTGTAGTAAATTTTAAATTACCAAATCTTACTTCAATTTAATTACCTAATTTAGTTCATGTTCAAAATTATAATATTTATGGTATTTTAATTTCAATATACTTATGAAATAATTTCATAATTTTATAATATTTTAAATTGGCAATTTTATTTTACTAAATACAGATTACCAGTTTAAGTGCCAAATCTTTCTTTAATTTAACTGCCTAAATTAAATAGTGCTCATAATTTTTCAAATTAAGCGAACTTTTTATAATTCAAAATATATCTAAAATAATACCAAAATTTGTATAAATTTCAAATTACTAAAATTTTGAAATTTTAATTCAATGGTTGTTAATTAATACTGAAATTATAATTTTTATCCAAATAATTTTTTACCAAATCTACAAATTAAAATTTGGAATTTTTTTGCTTTTTATATAATTGAAAATTTTACCCAAATAACACTTTGAAAATAATTACAAATATATATTTTTTTGTTTTTCCAAA
>NC_033796.1:13966425-14002109 GCF_001876935.1 Asparagus officinalis
TAATATATTTTTGAAATTATATTTTTTGGTTTTTTAAAATGTTATAGCAAGTTTAAAATATTTTTTAAATATATTTTCGGTTTTTTAAAATTTTTGGTTTTTCCAAAATTTTACCTAAATAATACTTTGAAATTTTTGCAAAGTATTATTTTCGGGTTTTCTAATTTTTACCCAAATAATAATTTGAAATTATAAAATTTTTGATTTTTCTAAAATATTACATTAATTAAATTTTTTGGAAATATATTTTTAATTTTTAAAAATATTATAGAAGTTAAAATATATTTTTAAAAGTATATTTTTGGTTGTTAAGATATTATAGCAATTATAATATAATTTATAAATTATATTTTTATTTTTTCAAATATTACATCAATTATAATATTATTATTTTAGGTGGGTACATATTTACTAATCTCAGGAGTGTGTGTGGTGGGGTTCACGTGCTTCGAAGGGAGTTAAGTTATTGGATCTTTAAAATTATTTTCAGATAATAGTAATTAAAACACGACGAAATATAGATGAATTGTGATAAGACCGTGTTTAGCACATGCTAAAACACTAGTATTCTTTTAAGGGGCTGTTTGGTTCGCTATTATAAGGGGTGGAAAACTCAAAAAACCCCTCCACGTCAGATTTTTAGCCCTCCACGTCAGCTTTTTTGTTTCCGTCCATTTCTTTGTGCCGCTTTGGTTCGCTCGAATGGAAGAGGGAAAACTCTGCTGAAATCGCCGCCAACTAAGATTTTTTTCCCTCTCCGATTTCCTTCCCCAACCAAGTAAAATTGATGAAAACTCTGCCATGTCAGATTTTTTTCCTTCTCTGCTTTGTTTACAAAAGTTTTCCTTTTTTTTCTATGCGAACCAAACACAAGAAAAATAAATACATTGGTTTCCCACCATTTTTTATGTGCGAACCAAAACAAAACAATCTATTTCTTAAAAAAATTTAAAAAACTCAAAACTTGTGTTTCTTTACATGGAATTGCATTTCTCTATATCAAGGAAACGAACCAAACAGCCCCTAAGAAAAAAAATTAGAGTGCTCCCTCAACCTCCAATTCCGAGCTGCGCCACCGGTTGGATTTCAGTTTAAATTAACATTATGGGTAAGTTTCCCGATAAGAATTGTGATTATCTTATCAGCTCTGATAACAAAAAGATTTGAACAAAATTATAGTATTCTGTGGAACACTTAATTCTAAAAATTAGGATTAAAAGATAGGGTACTTTATTAGGATAAGATAACAACATTTAAATATATTAATTAGTATATAGAATATTAATAGAATATAATATTTAAAAGGGTCAAAGATACCATTGACCATGGAAATTTCTCCCCAAAATTACACTTACAACTCGTTCATGATGCGAAATCAAATGAAAAGGGTAAATTTCACAAAACCCGGAACTTTGGGGCGTTTCCTCTGAAATTGTATTCTCCTAGACCCTTCTGAATTTTGAGGTTTCTTGCAAAACACCCTAACTTTCAAATTCTGATCCATAGACGGCCAAGCCGTGTTAATCGCATTGCCAGCCAATGAGGTGTGGAAAATAAATGCTTATTGATCCATCAACTTGGTTAGACGGGGTCTGTGGAAAATTTTGAATGTTTTAAGGGGATTTTGTGAGACACCCTAAAAGTGCAGAGGGTTTGATTGAAAAAGAAAAGTTCAGAGAGGGTGTTTGTTCTTTTTTTTTTTAATTTAACAAAAAATATCCATGCGTACTGTAACTGGACTCTGGCTAAGATCCAATCGCAATCTTTATGTACGTCTTCCCATGTTTCTTATAGTTCAGATATATATTAACATATCGAAAATTTGATACCAGTTCTAATATGGTTTAAGCTCGGACAAATTTTCTAAACCAACCTATTTGGACTTTTATTCCCAAAAAACGACCCCATTCAAAAATAATTGCAAAAACCGACCTGGTTTCAGCCTCAGTGCTGAAACCAGGTCGGTTTTTGAAAAAAACTCTCCGAAACTTCACGGGAGTTGAACTCCCGTGAAGTTTCGTAGTTCAAAAAACTTCACGGGAGTTCAACTCCCGTGAAGTTTCGGAGAGTTTATTTCAAAAAACCGACCTGGTTTCAGCGCTGAGGCTGAAACCAGGTCGGTTTTTGCAAATAAAACTGAATGGGGTCGTTTTTTGGGAATAAAAATCCAAATAGGTTGGTTTTGAAAATTTGTCCGAACTTAGATTGGCAAAAAGTAAAAAAGAAGAAGAAAGAAATCGTATCTGCCTCGATGCAAACGGGGATATCTAAAAACGGGGATATGTTCACTTTTATATGAACTTATGTTTGGATACCGCAGTGATTCTTTCCTAATGTTTTTCTGAGAAAACACAACTCCGTGCCATTTTTATCCAAAAATGTTTTCAAAACACTAGGATGAGTTATTTTGTCAAATCCAATTTGACCCTTTGAATACGATTTATTAATTTTATATTATTACATAATATACTATAGGAAATAGTGTATTTAATATATTAAAAATGTTGATAATATAGTATGTTAACTATATTATAGACATAATATAGTATGTAAGTATATTATATTATGTTATATTATATTATTAATACACAAAATATTATATCATATTAGTATATTACGTAAAAATATTTATTACAATATATCATCATACATTTTATTATAATATAGTATTATCTATTAAAGTATAATAATTACAATTAGTATAGCATAGTATTATAAGATATTAGATTATTTTAAATATTATTTATATTATATTGTATCATTATATTAATACAAAAAATATTATATTATATTAAAAAATATTAATATATTACATTAACTAAATATAATATTTAATAATGTAATAGTATAATATAATATATTATATTATATTATATCGTATTAATATATTATGTATAAATATACTATATTATTATTACAATATATCATCATACATTTTATTATAATATAATATGATTTACTAAAACATAATAAGTAAAATTAATATAACATATTATTATAAGATATTGGATTATGTTAGTGTAATATATTAAATAAATATACTATGTATATTTATAGTGTATTGTTTTATTAATACACAAAATATTATATTATATTAAAAATGTTAATGCAGGACATTAACTAAATATAACAGTGCATAATAATATAATATAATATAATATAATATATTATATTATATTATGCTAAAATATAATGTATTAATTATTATAATATTTAATCAAAAATATATATTATATTACAATAAATATCATATTAAGTATTACAACATGTTGAAAGCACCCTATAGAGGGGTGAATAGGGTTATTGCTAATCTTATTAGATATTAATGTCAATTAAAACTTATTAACAAATAATTCTTGCAAGATAGATATACAATGTGATATGAGCAAAAATAAGCAATATAACTAAGGTGATATATCCTAGCAATGAGATATACTATATGGTATACGCAATGATATATTTAAACTATCACAAGGGTAAACAAACTAGTGGACAATATAAACAAGATGCAATAGGCTATAAGATGAACAATTATAAGTGCGCCAATGCAAACCAAACACGCTATATGTTCACGAGGTTCGGACCTTCCGTCCTACGTCCCCGCTCCCCACTCTCGAGGAGAATCCACTACACAACCCGGTTTGAAAGCCGAAACTTCTCTACACAGTCGGTTTTCTAGCTAACCGAAAACTCTACACACTCGGTTATCAAGTCAACCGACAACTCTCACAATCCTCAATATTGTTCTCCTCATAAATCCTGCAGTACAATGGGTGGCCTGAAGAAGGGCGCATGGACACCAGAAGAGGACTTGAGACTCGTCACGTACATACATAAATACGGACATGGAAACTGGCGAAATCTTCCCAAATATGCAGGTTCACAACATTACTACATAATGTGCTTATGTTTTTGTTTATTTATATCTCATACAAATTGCAATTTACGTCTTGATTTCAGGGTTAGCACGTTGTGGGAAGAGTTGTCGCTTGAGATGGATAAATTATCTTCGCCCTGGCTTGAAACGCGGCAACATAAGCAAAGAGGAAGAGGAGATGATTATAAGGCTACATGGACTGCTCGGAAACAAGTTAGTTCCTGCACTCTATTTATGAACTCTATTTATATCTCACCTACATCTCTAGTATTATGAGTATGTATGTAACTATTTATCAGTAATTATGATCTATTTTATTAGCACATACACGTTCTGCGCTCAGGACAACATTATTTTAATGTTATCATAATATCAAAGGGGGCATCTGCTATAATTAGAAAACATATAAATTGGTTTTTAGTTTTGTACTGATTATTAGAGGTGGTCTGATTTCAGGTGGTCTAAGATTGCAGCTTGCCTCCCTGGAAGAACCGATAATGAGATAAAAAACGTGTGGAACTCCCACTTGAAGAAGCGATTTAAGTCCAAAGGATCCAAACCCTCATGCAAAAAACCTAAAAAAGTATCAAATTCATCCAAATCAGTGTGTGATCAAGGTAACACTTCTAGTGAAAACAGCAAGATGGTCTTAATTGATTTCGAAGAATGCCTGATGTTGAAAGAACAAGACCCAGAATACACGAACACTAGTTCTACTGCTTCCTCACAAACGGATAGCAATCCAAAAATCTCATCACCATCCTTTTCATGCAGTAAGAAATTTGACGAAGAGAACAAATTCTGGATTGAGTTAGAAGAATGCTTGACACTTCCAGATTTGTTCGATATTTCAGAATTTGATTTTAAAATCTCATCTAGCAGTTTAGAGAACGAGCTTGAGTTGTGCTAGGAGAGCATCTTGATCTGGCCACTTAAAAACTCTTTTAGAGGGAAAATTCTTGTGAGCATGTTGTAGCTCTGAGTGTCTGAGAAGGAAAAATTATGTTCAGCTAGTGTATTGCCATGCTAAGTCACTATATATAAGTAGTGTCATGATATTTTCCTTTTTTTCCTTTTCCTTTTATGTGTTTACTTTGTTCTTGGTGTTGTGCACGGTGGAAGCCAAACCAAACACCAAGAGAGAAGACAACTCAAATCAAACAATAACGACACAAACTCAAACACAAAAGTTTAACGTGGTTCGGCAAATTGCCTACGTCCACGGGGCAAGAAGGGGATGGGTTTTCACTATAGAGAAAGAGAGTATAAAATAAAGATTTCAAGATCACTCAACTAACCTCTCAAACAAATCTCTCAAATCTCACAAACTTAAACTTTCAAACAAATTGCTCAGAAAAAACTCTCTTTTCTGTGCTCAAAATCTCCTTCAAGCTACCCAAAAGTGATCAATATGATCCAATAAACCCTAAACAAATCGTGTTCCTATTTATATAAATAGGAAACACAAACAGAACAGGAAACCAAGTCCAGGCCCAAAACCGCATCGCGGTCGACCGCCGAGCCAGTCGCGGTCGACCGTGGCCAAAGTCTAGAGACTTTTCCAGGCTATGTGCACGTTTGCGGTCGACCGCAGCTCCACTCGCGGTCGACCATGAAACATCCAAAATGTTTTCTGCTTCAATTTTCCTGACCTTCGTCGCCTTCGCCTCCAATTCTACACTTGGGGCTTATCTGTTCTTTAAAAAAACACATCACGTACACACTTCAAACGTCACTCACTTTGCGTAATATCACTTCCCTGACAAGAGTTAGCTTCCTATAAATCCAGCTTCCAATCATAATCATAAAATGATCATGAGATTAAGAAGATTGAAAGGAACTTCTCTTCAAATCATCTTCCACATGATACGAGAGATCCTTTGATTACCACATTTGTAGTTCCAATCTCACTAGTCAGTGAAATTATAAATTATGGGGTTATTTGCGGATAAACCGTTGTATTATCGCATCATCACATTTATTTATTAATTTATTTTTGAGAAAAAAGGATGGAGCACCACAAACACAAAGGTACACCGGCCATCTAAATGACAAAAAAATGGTTGTTACAAAATTAGAACATACCCGCAACTCCAAGAGTATGAACTAGCAGATCTGATGATTACATATCAGCAAAGAAAGACAACACCCCATGTACATATTACTATTCATAAAGTTCATAAAAGTGAAAATAATACTACAGCATAACCCATAAGTGACCCCAAAAAATATGTTGCAGTAAGTAGACCCTTGCGTTTGATCTTCGTTCAAGAATTATTGAGTTCACCGGCCGCAAGTCTCCCCTCATTTTCACCAATAGCATCGACAAGCTGAGCAACCACCCTTCCATTAGTCCTCTGTATCCCTCTCCTCCAGCACCTTTCCTGCAATCTGATGGCTCGAGCAGATAATCCATTGGAACCTAACCAAAGGTTTGATTAAGTCATAATTTTGTTCGAAAGATCAAATGACCTCTTCCTCTTGTTGAAAATAATCTATCTTTACGCTCTTGCCAAACACACCAAGTAGGACACAAATGGAAATATCACGTTTCAAATTGGCCTATTCATCACTGCTTAGTCCCTAGGATAACCACAAGTCTTTCACTGAATCCTATCCGAAATCTGTTGTGACGGACGGCGGCGCCGAGGAACCAAAACAAACGCCGATCAAAGAAGGCCAAAAACAATCAAATATCAATGCACAAATCCAAACACCAATTTTAACGTGGTTCTGCAATTGCCTACGTCCACGGGGCAAGAAGGGGGAGGGTTTCCACTAATAGAGAAGGAGGGTACAAATTAAGATTACAAATCGCTCAAACGAACCAACTAATCTCACCAACAAATCTCTCAACCTCTCAACCAATAACCCTAACCAATAGCTCAGAAAGATCTCTCTTTTCTGTGCTCCAAAATCCCCAAATATGCTCCTACAAAACCCTCAAATCGTATTGGTATTTATACCAAAACAGAAACCCAAACAGACTGCAAATAGGAACTTGAACTTTCCAAAAAACCCGTCGTAAGTCGACTTATCAGTCTGCATAAGTCGACTTGGCAGAGCGAAAAACGACAACTGGAGAAGAGTTCATAAGTCGACTTATCAGACCTGATAAGTCGACTTGCCAGAGCCCAAAATCAACAATCCACAGCAGATCGTAAGTCGACTTACGACACAAATATAAGTCGACTTACCATAAGTCGACTTATGCCTGTGCATGAGTCGACTTATGACCAAAAATCTGCTTGT
Organism: Asparagus officinalis; assembly: GCF_001876935.1. Classification (NCBI taxonomy): domain Eukaryota; kingdom Viridiplantae; phylum Streptophyta; class Magnoliopsida; order Asparagales; family Asparagaceae; genus Asparagus; species Asparagus officinalis. Next base: position 13,973,555 of record NC_033796.1, read on the forward strand.
TCCAAGTTCTTCTCCACAATTCTCCACCTCGGCGAAGTTTTCCCAAAACTGAGCCGACACCAACCAAACAAATGCCTCACATGTTGAGACCCAAATGGAAGTGCGAACACTCACCCCAAATGTCGATGTCGCTCACCAAATCGGCTGCATCAAAACTGACTGCCTACGTATCCTCTTGCTCAAGGAATCACGCCTTCACGTAGTTCACCCAAACGGCCTCTAAAGGCCCTCAAACAAATAGAAAAGTATGCAACTCTTCCCCAATATCGCCGACGGATCTACAACTGATAGCGGCCCCAAACTGATACAAATCAAACACCTCCATATGAGGTGAACCAATGGTCGTATCCAAATCATGTCCACCAGCTGCAACCGAATCCAAAACCAATCCATCATCTGCATCCGAAATCAAATGATCCCCAACCTGTGTCACCTCAGCTGGAGTCCCGAATGATGCAGTATGATCTGAAGTACGTGGAGTAATCTCCACCCAACGTGGAGTAGCATCACTCTCCACCTGCTGCGATATCCAAATGACCTGATCAACACTCTCCACCTGCCGAGAGTCAAAAGTGACATACCTGCTCAGAACAAAATCAGAAGCTCCCAAACGATAATCAACTGAGCCTCCGAACCCCAAACGCGCAATCGGATCCAATCTCACATCCACGATGTGACCAAATGCTGGGTATCCAAATATCCGACGCGACCCAAAATCGGCACAAACGCAAGAAAGGACCCCTACCAAATCTAGAACAACGAGTTACCTTTCTGTCAATACACTTCTTCCAATTGTTATTGACTTCTAGGACTTTGCACCAACGGGAACTGGTCGCGACCCAATAATGCCTAGAACAATCATCAACTGCGAAAACTACAAAACAATTACCTCCCAATGATGCCTCCTTGGAAGGCCCCCAAATGCCTAACTGAACACCTCCTAAAAGACCCCTCACTCGATGGATAGGAGTGCCAAACTCCACCTCGATCGGTCTTGCTCATCCCAATATGCTCACAGGACTTCAATCTGCAGGTCATAGCACTCCTCAACAACCAATGCACGGCATTACCAATCATATACCCCAGCACCAAACAATGCCACAGTCTAGCCGAATCTGATGAAATCGTCATCTCCCTATCAATCACCATGCTCCTAAGTAAATAGTACAAATTGCTCTTTCTGACGCCCTTCATCACAATCATGGACCCAAATGTAACCTTCAAGCGTGCATCTGCCAAGGTCACCCTATAGCCTGCTGCCTCCAAAGCTCCAAGTGAAATGATGTTCTTCTTCAACTGAGGAACGAACCTCACTCCAACCAACTCTCGAATCACCCCGTCACTCATCCTGATCTGAACGGTACCGATACCACCAATAGAGTATTTGTGATCATTCCCCATGAGCATGAAATCCCCTCTTTCCAACTCCTGAAAGCTGGAGAACCAATCTCTCCTAGGGTAAATATGGTATGTAGCCCCCGAATCCAACATCCACTCTGTAGAGTAGACAACACAAACTGACGGTAGTGCAGATAATGAGTAGCCCGAAGAATCCGAATCTGAATCGTTGCCACTAGCCTTGACAACATTCGCCTCTGAAGCTTGAATAGCTTTTCCCTTATTCTTCCCGGCTCGATCAACTAACTTTGGGCAATCGGCTTTCCAATGTCCATCTTCTTTGCAAAAGGCACATTGATTCTTACGAACTCCAAGATGTGCCCCTCTAGACTGCGACCTCCCACTACGGTTTGGACCCTTTGCTCTTGCGACCAACGCCCCCGCTACCGGCTCAATCGAAGTCTCCTTATCCTTCTTTCGAAGCTGATAATTCACAAGTGCAGCGGTGACCTCACTATACGAAAGAGATGCCTTCCCATTAATAAGAGTAAGAACGAAGGTCTCATATTCCTCGTCGGGCAAGGAACTCAACAACAACAACGCCTTGTCCTCATCTTCAATCACCACATCTACATTCGTCAAATCCGCAAGAAGCTTCGTGTAATGGTTCATGTGATCACCAATGGAGGTTCCTTTCTTCAACTGGAAGCGGTAAAGCCTCCTCTTCAAATGCAAGCGATTCTCCACACTCTTGGTCAAATACTTGCTCTCAAGGATCTCCCAAATCTTCTTTGCAGAAGTCTCATTGATCACATCATACTTTAGATCTTGAGTGAGACAAGACCTAATCACACCACACGCCGTTCAATTTATAGTTTTCCAAACCTTCTCATCAATATTGTCCGGTTTCCCGTCCAACTCCAACGTATCTTCCAAATTTTGCGCGTTGAGCGCATCCATGACTTCGCATCGCCAAAGTCCAAAATTGTTTGTGCCATTGAACTTTTCCACGTCAATCTTCATCGAGTGGATATTCAAGCTTTGGACGGTCTTCACGCCGGAAGTACTGCCCACAACTCCTTCTTTCTCGGCCATAATCCTCAAAACACCACCAAACCAATGCGGAAACAAACGAGAAATAGATCCAAACTAAAAAAGATGAGATTTTTACTAAAAAGATCCCACCTTTATCACCAAACAAAGCCCTAGATGAACTTCCAAAGCGATCTACTCCTCCAAATAGCCCAAGCGTTGCCCGAACTCTGATACCACTTGTAGCGACGGACAACAGCGATATGCTCTGATACAAATCGCTCAAACAAACCATCACCATTCTTAAGTTTGAACTGATCAAAGGATTTCCAAATTGAGTAAACAATCTCACATTTCAGTGAATCCAATCGGGTCGTCACATTTATTATAGTGTCATGAATTCTAGGTTCAAGCGAAATTAATGCCTCTTCTTGTATGTGTCATCTCAAATCTTTGCTTCAATTTGTGCCCGAATTCTGGTTAATTGATTCGTAATGGGAAAGGGTAGGAAAAGAGGAGAAGGAATTAAAAAAAAAAAAACACAGACGCAAACTTGCTAACTGAGGACTCTGCAACTTTATTATTGAACAACAAAGGAGGGTGAGAATCTCTTGCACTGTCCAAAGCTGGTAGCGTTTGTATGTGAATGCGGTGATGGTGGATTTTGCATAAAATTTGGTAAAACTGTGAAATGTTTTACTGATGGTGCTGTCAATTAGCTTACTTTTCATTTGTAACAAAACTTTTAAAGTAATCTCTCTTCTCTAACTCTGATGAGTAATTGAATGTGCTTTCTGTTACTTAACTATTTGATAGCTTTCCAGTAGCCCGAGGACCTTGCATGCTCTCCATTTCCAGTGCGCCATTTCAGTTCTAACGAGTAATTTGAAATTGGGATTGTATCGGAAAATTGTTAATGAAACCCAGAATACAAGGCTAATTAAAGATACGAAGGTCCGCGGACATGCTAAATGCTTGTGTTATAATGAAGCCACTGGTTGTAGCTGACTTAATTGGGAGTTCTGTCTGATCTGTGTGTGACGTATCTAGGGTTGGTGCTTTAGTGTGCAAGAATATTTGCCTAAGACATGTCAACATGGCACACAACATTACATCATTTCTGTTCTGTGTTGTGCACAGAAGCCAAAACAACCGATGTGCTTCGAGGAACCAAACCAAACAAACATCGAGAGAGAAAGACCAAACAATGCAAAATAACCGTACAAACACGAACAATCAATTTTAACGTGGTTCGGCATGTTGTCTACGTCCATGGGGCAATAAGGGGATGGAGTTTTCACTAATAAAGAAGAAGAGTACAAACTGAGATTACAAATCACTCAAACCAACCTACTAATCTCACCAACAAATCTCTAATTCTCTCCAAACAAAACCCTAACCAATACCTCAGAAAATACATATTTTCTGTCCTCCAAATATCCTCAATTCACTGCTCACAAACCCTCAAAATCGTGTTCCTATTTATATCAAAACAGAAACTCAAACAGAATCCAAATAAGAACTCAATCTGTGCAGAAAACCCGCTATAAGTCGACTTAACAGGCTCTATAAGTCGACTTGGTGGAGCGAAAATCAACAACTGGAGAACAGATCATAAGTCAACTTAACGGTGTCTATAAGTCGACTTGACAGAGCAAAAACCAACAATTTCATAACAGAACGTAAGTCGACTCGTGCACAGGCACAAGTCGACTTACCATAAGTCAACTTATGCCTGTGCATGAGTCGACTTACCATAAGTCGACTTATGCCTGTGCATGAGTCGACTTATGACACTAAATCTAGATTTTTCAGATTTCTCCACATTCTGCACATATTTTCGGCATTATGAGGAACTTAATCGATCGTTGTCTGTTAAACGACGCGAGTCCTATGGAGCTGTGAAACATGATAGTATGAGTTAAATTGATCATAATTAAGTGCATTCTTTTCCCCCTAAAAATGAATCTAGAATTCGTGCTGGTATGAGTTAATCCAATGATAGGTTCATTAACTCAACATTTCTCCTGCAATGAAACTAGAATTCGCTTGGTGATGGACTGAAGTTTACTGCACTCTCCCTTCTCTAATGTTAAACTCTCCTTCCTTTTCAAGAACTATTTTAATGGTAACGTATTAAACTTCAAGAAAATCTCAAATTTAGAGCACTTTGTTTGACGGAAAGAGAGATCAGAATCCCATTTTTAAAGCAACAGTAGCAAAACCGAGGGTGGTAGCAAAAGCAAAGGGTGCTGAGATGCAAAATCAATATAGATTATTTTGAGGAAATTAAGGGAAAGCATGTAGTTTAGTCCGACACTTGCTGAAGACAATATGGAGTACTCTTCAATATTAGTTTTTTGTTTTTTCTCTTTTTTTTTTGTTTTTCTTGAGGGCACAAATATACATTTTTTTTAAAGACAAAGGATGTGACCTAAAGCTGTTAGATTCCATTCGCATTCCATCAGCCCAAAAGTGCATTGGATTTATACAGAGTTAAAGGTTACACTTCCAATCCTCCCAAACAACACACCTGCAAAATATTGTTGTCTACATGTTTGTAATCCTCTAGGTTCGTTTCACTAAGTACTAATTAATGAAACACAGAGGGGGCTTGGCTCACTGTTTATCTCAAAGAAAATAATAAATAAATAAAAGATTTTGGCTGTCCTCATCATTACTCTCACTTACCACGATGAGAAGTTGGGTTAGGTCGGAAGTGTGAATCTCAGAGGTTAGGTCAGAGATGTGAATCTCAGATGACGACTACATCTCTTGACTATTGCATCAGATTATTACTCAATGAGATTATTTATTCCTTTTTTACCTAATTTTTGAACTTATAGGTCTGCCTGTTCCAATTTGATGCAGATTGCAACTCATACATGGGTGACCAGTCAGAAAACGTGTCATGGGGTCGACGCTTCGCAAATCAAAATAGGTTCTGACTACATTTGCAAGGGCTTAACCAGAACATATATAACTTTTGTTGCACATTGCAAATTTGTTCAGATTACAAATTTGAAGCATCTGCAGTTTCTAGCAGACTCCATTGCCGAACTTTATTCCCAGACATCCATAACACCTATATGCAGGTTCTTCTGTCTTCGCAGCACGTGTTAATAGCAACAGGCTCTTAATTAAAGCAGCGAAAATGTTGCAACTACGTCAAGTATCACGTATCATGTACATTTATTTAGGAACAAGAATGCTGGTTTTTAATGTCGTGCTCAACAAAACATGATTTATGCTTTGATTTTTGCTTGGTATCTAATAAGTCGCTTGGTGTGCAGAAAAACTGAATTGCCAGTACATAAAAGCCAACCTTTGGGCTAAGTTATACCGCTTGCAACAACAGAGACCATAACCTTAGCCACTGAGGTCCTTGCGTATCGAGGTCTTCAGTGGGATACATTATTTGTTTCCAGGTCCAATATATCTTCCTTTTAAATTAAAGTATCTCCAGCGGATTTTTTTATTCCTATCACATCCGTGGTGTTCAACTGCCTGCGATGGAATCAGGAACGCAGATACTACACATGGTAACTTTTGTAAGCTTCCATCCAGTTTATGTTGGAAGATAATTTGTAATTCTAAAAAAACTTCTAGGATATTTGTAAAAAGCATGTAACTAGAAATGTCTAGAATAATCTAGGAACTATATATATTAAGCATTGTTGATGTACTAGTGATCACGCAGTCAATATGTATCCGTGTTTGGATGAGTTTGTTGAGGATTGATGAGAGGCCGCTTTCTTCCCCGACTTTATGTCTGGTTCTTGAGTTGTGAATCTGAAAAATCTACACGTGTAGAAAGTCATGAGAGGACGGAGCTTGGTTTCCCCCGTTGTATCTCCGACAATCAAGTTTGCTAATGAACTTGAGTGGGGTAAATAAGAACTGTGAGAGTTCTTGTGTGTGTGCAGTATGATTTACAATTTTAAAGAATTTGGATCAGAATCCGAAAATTAGGATTTGGGGGGTCAGATCTTCGATCCCATTGTAAAGATAGAATAGTACATGTATTTATACCTAGGGCATAAGGGTAGATTGGTCACTTCGGCTGAGCACTGAGAGGTAGGGGCAAAGTGTGGACTAGCGGCTGTGTCAGCACTTGCTTTACAAGTGTCGGTAGGTGATTGGGGGAAGGATCACTTCAGTATTAAACGAGAAGTGAGTGGTGACATGGAGGTGCCCTACATCGTTTGATGAGTTATGAAGGCTATCGAGACTAGGGGCATGATGCGCTTGACATGCATTTAATGCGATGTTGATAAGTTGCCAGTGATGATAGGCTCGAGGAAGAAGTTGTCCTTTAGCTTCGCCGAGAAGTAACACCTTTCGAGTCGTCTGACAAACGGTCGAGTGGACTCACAGTGAGTTGTCTTCGACAAAAGGGGGTGACAAGTATCGCCTTTTGAGTCGACGTGAAGGGATGTCGACTCGACAAGTCGGCTGGGTTGTCGTCCGTACTAGTCTCTGACCGCCAAGTTGATTGGGGTATAATATGCAGAAGTACACATTTCCGTTGTTAGGCACTGAGTTGCACTCGGGCGAATGAGAACACCATAACAAGCATGAATATAGAAAATAGAATTATATAGAATTCTTTAGAAACTTGATGTATCATGAAAAATCTAAACATTTTAAAGAATCCATTGTGAGCCTATAAATAGGCATTGAATATAAGCTTTGTAATCAAGCCTTAAGCAATTCATACAAAGTTACTTCAAGTTTTTAGACTCTTCTCATTTTTCCTTCTACTTTCTCCATTCTCAATCCTACAAAAACTAAAATTAATTACCCATCTAGCTTCCGTAACTCCAATAATTTTGGTATCAGAGCCATCCTATTCCACCTCAAATCAATCTTGAAAGCCTTTAGCCTTTCACTACCATTCTAAATGACAGACTCATCACCAATTGCCCCTTCTCTTTTCAACTACTCTCAAAACTTAGTCCCCATTTTCGACTGTGAAAATTATGACTTCTGGAGCCTCCAATTGAAGACACTCTTCATCTCTCAAGAACTTTAGGAGCTTGTCGAAGAAGGCTATGAGGGTCCAGATGACTCAGCAATGTTAGCATCATAGACACCGGCAAAGCAAAAGGAGTATAAGGAGAACAAGAAAAATGATGTGAATACGCTTATCTTTATCCAACAAGGGGTAAGCAAAGCAATCTTTTCCCAAATAATGTCCGCGTTAAAATCAAAGGATGCATGGGACATATTCAAACAAGAATTCAAGGGCTCCGATAAGATAATCTCTATCAAGCTACAATCTTTATGGAGAGACTTTGACAACATAAATATGAAAGATAATGAATCTGTGAAAGATTTTTCTGATAGAGTTACCTCAATTATTAATCAAATTAGAAGCTATAGGGATAAAATAGAGGATAAAAAGATTGTTGAGAAGATATTAAGAAGTCTTTCCCCTACATAGGATCATATTGTTGCTGCCATAGAATAATCTAAAGATTTATCAAAACTAAGTTTTTATGAATTAATGGCTTCTTTGGAGTCACATGAGCTTAGAAGAAGCAGATTTTAAGCCAAGAGGTAGAGCAAGCGTTCCAGTCAAAACTAACATTTTCAAGGAAATGAGGAGATGGAACTAAAGAAAATACAAAGAGAATATTTTCTCAGAAAGTACAAGATGGAAGAGGCAACTACCATGAAAGAAAGTTCAGGAGACAAGGAAGGATGAATGAGAGAGATAAAGATTTCTCAAAATATAAGTCTATCTCCTATTATAAAATTATAGTAAGTCTGGACATAACACATATAACTATAAATTTAAATGCACAAATTATAGAAATGCTAATCACTCCAAAAAAGATTGCTGGTATCAGAAAAATAATGAAGTTCACTATACAGAAGTAGAAACCGATCACCTATTTTATTTATGTTTTAATACACAATTAGAAGGAAAATATACTTGATATTTGGATAGTGGATGCGACAATCATTGACATGAAATAAAAGCAGCTTCGTAGAGCTGAAGGATGGAGCAAGTTCTCAAATAAAGCTTGGAGACGAAAAATTAAAAAACATTGAAGGAAAGGGAGTGACAGCAGTCCAGACGAATGAAAGTAAGACTAAATACATCTCAGATATTCTTTATGTTCCAGGGCTAAATCAAAATTTACTTAGTGTGGGACAATTAATCCAAAAAGAATATGCAATCAATTTATTTAAGAATGAATGTGTGATAATAGATGATAAGAATAAGCAAATAGTTGCCAGAATAAAAATGGCTCCTAACATAGTATTTCCCCTAAAAATATCTATAGAGAATCTTGTATTCAAATTAGAAGAAAATAATGATTCCCTATTATGACATCAAAGATACGGTCACTTAAATTTCAAGAGTCTAAATTTGCTAAAAATAATGAATAGAAGAAAAAGTTTGTGAATGATGCATTTATGAAAAAAATGCATCGCTTACTATTTACTAAAACATCTTTGAGAGCAAAAGCCCTGTTAGAATTGATGCATTCTGATGTTTGTGCCCCGACACAAACCCCATCATTAAATGGAAGAATATATTTCTTGTTATTTGTTGATGATTATGGCAAAATGATGTGGGTATATTTCTTAAAAGCAAAATCAGAAGTATTCTCAAAGTTAATTTATTGAGTTTAAGGCTCTTGTAAAAAAGCAAAGTAGTCACAAATTGAAAGTTTTAAGAACTGATCGTGAAGGAGAGTTCACCTCCAATGAATTTTAAATTTTCTATAAAAATTATGGAATTAAAAAAGAGCTAACAACAAGGTACACTCTACAAAAAAATGGAGTAGCAAAAAGAACATATAGATCAATTGTGGAGATGACGAGGAGCATGTTAAAAGGTAAAAATCTCCCAAATAAACTATGGGCTGAGGTGATATATACAGCAATCTACATCTTGAATAGATTTACAAACAAAAACTATGTCAAACAAGATGCCATATGAAGCTTGGTATAGGCGAAAGGCGAAAATGAGTTTCTTTAAGGTATTTGGTTGTATCGCCTATGCACATAAACCAACACAGTTAAAAAAGATAAAAATTAATGAAAACGAAGAAAAACTCATCTTTATTGGCTATAGTGAAGAATCCAAAGCCTACAGACTACACAATTCTGATACTAACAAATTGGTGGTCTCCAGAGATGTTATCTTCCATGAAGCAGGAACATGGAAGGGTGAACCACATCACTCCTCAACACCAAGCATCATTGAAGAAGAAACGAGGGAAGCCATGTCATATCAAGATTCTCCTAGTCTAAGATCCCCAGATGCATCAACTTCAGGCACAGATTCACTGCCGAGAAAGGTGCGTTCACTTCAAGATATTTATGACTCTTGTGATGTAGCATTCTTCTCCTGTGAATCATAGAAATTTAAAGAAGCTTTTCAAGATGAAGGATGGAGAAAAGTAATGGATGAAGAAGTATACATGATCGAGTAGAATAAGACATTGGAGTTGGTCATTCTTCCAGAAGGAAAGGAGCTCATCGGCCTTAAGTGGATATACAAAACCAAGTACAATGAAGATGGATCTGTTCAGAAACGCAATGCTCGATTAGTTGCAAAGGATTACTCTCAACAACCAGCAGTTGGCTTCAATGAGACATTTGTCTCAATAGCTCGTATGGAGACCATAAGAACGGTATTGGCTATAGAAACTCAACTCAAGCTCAAAGTGTTTCAGCTAAATATCAAGTCAGTATTCCTAAATGGAGAACTTGAAGAGGAAGTTTATGTCGAGTAACCATAGGGCTACATACTCAAAAGAGAAGAAAATAAAGTTTATTAGCTGCACAAAGCACTATAAAGGCTGAAGCAAGCATCGCGGGCTTGGAATAGCAAAATTGACAACTACTTCCTCAAGCTTGGATTTCAAAGGAGCCTAGGTGAACTGTCTCTATATGTGAAGAAAAAGGTGCGAACTTCCTTATTGTTTGCCTATATGTTGATGATTTAATTTATTGTGGCACTAACACCCTGATGATTGAAGAATTTAAAAAGAAGATGAAAGGAAATTTTGATGACAGATTTAGGATTGATGAGATATTTTCTGGGAATATAAGTAAAACAAACTGAAGGAGAAATATTCATCAATCAAGAGAAGTACTGCGAAGATTTTTTGAAGAGGTTCAACATGAAGAATTACAATGCAGTGGCTACACCAGCATTGATAAATGAAAAGCTATCAATGAACGATGGAGCGCCAAAGGTGGATGCCTCAAGTTACAGAAGCCTAGTCGGATTGCTAATCTACCTCACAAATACAAGGCCGGACATATTGTATGTTGTAAGCATTTTGTCCATATTCATAAGTAATCCAAGTAGGCTACACTATGGAGCAGCGAAGCGGATTCTTCAATATCTTTAAGGTACAAACAGTATGAGAATAAAATACACAACAAAAGAAGACAATGCCTTATCTGGCTACACTGACAGTGACTGGGCTGGATGTATTGATGATTGTAAAAGCACTTCAGGATATGTCTTCACTCTGGGATTTAAGGTAATATTATGGACCTCAAAGAAACAATAGATCATAGCTCTTTCATCTGCAGAAGCAGAGTATATCTCAGCTACAAATGCCTCATGCGAAGCAGTATGGCTTCGAAGTATTTTATCTGATTTACAATAAGACCAAGAGTCACCGACTACTCTCTACTGTGACAGCAAGTCTGCAATAGCCATGACAAAGAATCTAGCTTTCCATGTCAAAACCAAACATATTGAGATTCATCATCATTTCATCAGAAAGCTCGTTGAAGATAAGAAGATCGAGTTAGAGTTCATCTCAACAAATGAGCAGCTAGTAGACATCTTCACAAAAGCATTACCCTCCAAAAAGTTTATACTATTAAGAAATGAGTTGGGAATTACAAATTAAGGAGGAGTGTTAGAAGATAATTTGTAATTCTAGAAAACTCTAGGATATTTGTAAAAAGAATGTAAACTAGAAATGTCAAGAATAATTTAGGAACTAGATATATTAAGCATGGATGTAGAAAATAGAATTATATAGAATTCTCTAGAAACTTGATGTATCATGAAAAATTTAAGCATTCTAGATAATTCATTGCGAGCCTATAAATAGGCCTTAAATGTAATCTTTGTAACCAAGCCTTAAGCAACTCATACAAAGTTACTTTCTGGGAATATAAGTAAAACAAACTGAAGGAGAAATATTCATCAATCAAGAGAAGTACTGCGAAGATTTTTTGAAGAGGTTCAACATGAAGAATTACAATGCAGTGGCTACACCAGCATTGATAAATGAAAAGCTATCAATGAACGATGGAGCGCCAAAGGTGGATGCCTCAAGTTACAGAAGCCTAGTCGGATTGCTAATCTACCTCACAAATACAAGGCCGGACATATTGTATGTTGTAAGCATTTTGTCCATATTCATAAGTAATCCAAGTAGGCTACACTATGGAGCAGCGAAGCGGATTCTTCAATATCTTTAAGGTACAAACAGTATGAGAATAAAATACACAACAAAAGAAGACAATGCCTTATCTGGCTACACTGACAGTGACTGGGCTGGATGTATTGATGATTGTAAAAGCACTTCAGGATATGTCTTCACTCTGGGATTTAAGGTAATATTATGGACCTCAAAGAAACAATAGATCATAGCTCTTTCATCTGCAGAAGCAGAGTATATCTCAGCTACAAATGCCTCATGCGAAGCAGTATGGCTTCGAAGTATTTTATCTGATTTACAATAAGACCAAGAGTCACCGACTACTCTCTACTGTGACAGCAAGTCTGCAATAGCCATGACAAAGAATCTAGCTTTCCATGTCAAAACCAAACATATTGAGATTCATCATCATTTCATCAGAAAGCTCGTTGAAGATAAGAAGATCGAGTTAGAGTTCATCTCAACAAATGAGCAGCTAGTAGACATCTTCACAAAAGCATTACCCTCCAAAAAGTTTATACTATTAAGAAATGAGTTGGGAATTACAAATTAAGGAGGAGTGTTAGAAGATAATTTGTAATTCTAGAAAACTCTAGGATATTTGTAAAAAGAATGTAAACTAGAAATGTCAAGAATAATTTAGGAACTAGATATATTAAGCATGGATGTAGAAAATAGAATTATATAGAATTCTCTAGAAACTTGATGTATCATGAAAAATTTAAGCATTCTAGATAATTCATTGCGAGCCTATAAATAGGCCTTAAATGTAATCTTTGTAACCAAGCCTTAAGCAACTCATACAAAGTTACTTCAAGTTCTTAGACTGTTCTCATTTTCCATTCTACTTCCTCCATTCTCAATCCTACAAAAACTAAAATCAATTACTCATCTAGCTTCTGCAACTTCAACAAATTTGGAGAGGTCGTGAATACTTTCTTCTTTTATCTGTTATTCACTTTAATAGCACAATTGGCTTATCACTCCATTATTTTCTAGAGCTACTTAAATGCTATACGCTTTTCAATCTCCTTTCTCGAACTAGAGCTGTGACTACTTCTTTCTTACCAATATATTTACTTTTTGTATATTTTACATCAGATGCATGACATCTTTTGTATGAACAATATTAACCGTTGCCAGCCCTGGCCTCTCTACGAAGACTTCAGTTTTTAAACATCAGGTAATGATTCATAAATCTAATGTCATGACCCTTGCCCAGTATTTAGTCCTGTACCTCTTGAGCAATAATGTTTGCCATTCTCTATTAGTTCCATTTTCTATGTTCTTTCAATTTTAATTACTAGCCTCATATGATTTATGTCTACGTACAGGTGCCTAAACAGTTACTGAAATCTGAGTCTTCCATATATATGAGTGTATTTATTTAGAGCTTCTTCTAGCGCACTTTGCCCAGCGGAGTCGTCACTTATCTCTTCCAAGAGGCAACTTTACCTCTAATTCAGTGGAGAAAGTTCTAGGAAAATGCTGCTGTTGAAAGTCTCCGACGCCTAGTGAAGCGGCTTAGAGGTCAGGTATGAGCCACGAAGTGTCTCAAGGAAACATCTGACACCTTCGAAAAAGTAGACATTAAACCTGAAGACAATATGCTTCTGCATGAAATATTAGTAAGCCCTTCTAGCAACATGATGACACAGTAAAAAAAAATTCCTTTATATCCAAAAGGACACATATTTTGGGGAAAACCGTGGCAAGAATCATGCTCTAATCAATTAAACGTGAAAAATTGAAACACATGACTGAGGAATCTCGAATATCGCAACTTCTTTTGCTTGAAAATCTAATCCTTAAAACAAAGTATTGAGTTCATTCAGAGAATTGAGAGAGGATGTTTGGTAGTCGCCCGAGGATCAGGCATCCCTAGCTCAAACCCTTCCTCCCCGTTTCATTTCCTGTTTTCTTTTGCTCCCAAGCTTTCACGACTTCTTTTTCTTTTCCTTGAGACTAATAAAGATATCTGAACTTTGTTTATTTATCTTCATATATAATGAGAAATCCTTGCAGCTGGAGAAGAGTGGTTTCACTGCCTTTTTCGCTCGCTATCGTGCTGGCATCCAACATAAATTGCAGCTTAAGACATGAAGCCAAGTAGAAAACATAACATCATGGAAAGTGAACATCGTGATACTAAATTTCAGGCCATGAGCATTTCGCAAATGCTTTCCATAAAGATTTTATTGATCTCCCTTTGCTCATGCATAAAGGAGGAACACTGGGAAGAGGAAATTTCGTATGTCAGATTGTGGCATGTTTATTTTGATTGCAAATCTTGCATCTACTGAAACATGTCTATTTCACTCGGTTTCTCTGTGAGGCAGTGCCTAGATCGTAACGCCTAAGCCCATCGTTTAACCAGAAGTAGATTGATTGAAAGGGATTTAAGACCCCAATGATCGGGGTTGTAAAAATTTCATGTTGTAGAAATTTTTTCCCCCCATGGAAATTGGACAGATTGATCTATATCGTTCGGATTTGTATTCGGTAACATAGATTCTTTCACTTAACCTGGCACATTATGTTTCAGTTTCACAATAACTTGATTTGTGAGCTTTTACAGTTCTAGCTTAATTAGTCCCATATGACATTTAATCAAACTTGATTGAAGAGATCACACCATGTGGCATCAACTGTTCGAATCGTTTTTCACTGTAACTGGGGTTCATACCACTTGCCTTCGTCTCAATGCTAATAGCCTAATAGTGACCATATATGCAGTTAAAGCTCTCATATTAGACAGCGATGCTTCAGCTGTGAATCTCAAGTGTGGTTGAGGTAGATGTCATCAATCACAACTAACATCGACCTCTACCATTTGTGCCACGTTTAGCTCATTTTACACTATCGTGATTGATCTTATATTAATAAAGTGTGGGGGGGTTAGTTCTCAAAGAAAAAAACTTGTTGATATTGTTCCTTCTAAAATGCCTATTTTTATCGACATGAAGAGGAACAACACCTTTGCTAAATGGTCAAATAAGTATGCAAGATTTTAGTTTTCGAACCCTTTAGCCAGAAGTCAGCTATCGATCTTTCTATCAGAGGGTCAAAATTGTCACCGCCCAAAATTGTTTCTGATGAGGATATCCATGAACCGAAAACATCCCCTATCACCATAAATTGCGGCATCCAAATTCAGCGCTGCAAATATTTCAAACCCAAGACTACTTCAAATACTAAGAACAAAGCCAAACAACTTGACTCCTATTTTTCCCCCAATCTCTCGTGGTGTTAAATGTGGTTTAATTTCTTTGTGAATGCTGCAGTGCAACGTGAATTTTGAACGCTACACCTTTTATCAATTCTTTTGCCACCGCCAATCTAAATATAGAGCACAAAATGATTACTTTCTCTCAAAAGTAATCATTAGGGTAAATTTGAAAAAGAAAAGCTTTATTTTTATTTTTAATATTTCATCGCAAATGTTCTAGCTACAAAATGGGAACTGAGGAAAACATCATGCTGCATTAAATTCAGCATAGAGCTTCTATACTATTTTGAATAGTCGAGACACGAATCAAATTTAAGATAGGGTTACCAAATCTTTTTTGCCATCTTAAATAGTACATGGTTTGTGACCCTTGTAATACACGAAAACTAGATAGATGGTTGCGTGGATGTGGGTTTGGGAAAGAGAGAAGAGGAGAGAAAAACTAAAAGTATATATTAATAGGATTACTGTGAATTTTGATAGGATTAACATAGAGACAACGATGTATGACATAAAAAAGTTGAGAAAAATATGTTTAGTAATATAAGGAGGTATCAATACTAGTTTTATGAAAAATGACTAAAATAGACATCAGTAGTCACATTTCCTCGACCGTCCATAACTATTTTAGAGTTACATGTTGTTGGAATCGGGTGTGAAGACCTAACCTTGATTCAGGCAAGGGTGAGCTCTAGTCGGCGAGGTCGACGGCGAGCTCGAGGCAAGCTTCAGGTGAGGTCGACGGCGAGCTCGTAGCGACCCCTTGCAGGCGAGCTCAATGATGAGGCGATGCAGCTCCGAAGGCTTGCAGTCGAGTTGCAGACGAGTTCGAGGAAATCTGCGGGCGAGGCGGCTCCACGCAGACGAGCTCCTCACAGGCTGTCGACAGCTCGACTAGGGTTTCCCTATAAAAGGGAAACTCTGTGCCCTAGCCCCCAATGCTTCTCCCCCTTCTCTTTTCAGCGACGGCTCTCTCTCTCTCTCTCCTCACGCGATATCTCTCTGCTCTCTTCTTTTTCTCCAATGTTCTCTCAAAGATTTGAGGGGAGGGGGATTTGATTAAGAAGGAAATTGTTGATTATGAGGGAGGAATTATTGAGGGGAATTTATTAAAGAGGGGGAATCAACACTGTAGCTATAGTCTTGATTTGTATTTATTGAGAGATCTTAAGTTTGAGATCTGCTATTATATTGTAATTTCTTATTGATTAACAAGAAATTAATTGTGTGGCTCCCGAAGACGTAAGCAAGTTTGTCGAACCTCGTAAATCTTAGTGTACTTTTTTTATATTGTGTTTTTGTTGTAATAGGGGTTTAGCGTAGCCCGCGTTTCCTAACAACTGGTATTAGAGTCTGAAACGATTTAGAGGAAGTCATATTCAAGTGGGAGCGATGACCGTAGATGAAGGAAATGTGAGATTAGAGAAGTTTGATGGAATAGATTTTGGATTCTGAAAAATACAAATAGATGATTATCTGAATCAAAAAAATCTGTATCAACCCCTTTCAGGGAAGAAGCCGGAGTCTATGGAGAAAGATGAGTGAAACCTTCTAGACAGACAAGCCATCGGAGTTATCAGATTGATGTTGACTTGTAATGTTACGTTCAATATTACGAAGGAGAAGACCATGACGGGTCTTATGGTAGCACTCTTAAATATGTATGAGAAGCCATCAGCCGCGAACAAAGTTCATTTGATGAGGCGGTTATTCAATCTGAGAATGGAGGAAGACGCGTCGGTAGAACAACACCTAAATGAACTCAACACGGTCATAACCCAATTGAGTTTAGTTGAAATTGAGTTTGATGAGGAAGTTTGTGTGTTGATCCTTTTGTCTTCTATATACATAAAAAATTACCTATAGGATCCTGCACGTAATTCGAAACGGAGAGAAGACGATGAATGCTATTATCCGAGTCAGAAAGGATTATCCAAGTCAAAGATGATCATCTGATGATGCCAAAAGGAAGCGAAGGAACGCACGTGAAATGTCAAAATGTGTGAAACGACGAAGAATATACAATCAGGAGGACTCTAGAGTGATCCGCATGTAGAAGTGAAATTTTGACCATGATGAGATTTGAATCAAAAAAATCTCAAAAGATAAAAGTTATATATCTATTCGTCATCTTTCCAACGCATCTTGAATCACTTTATTCTGAGGTTGAACGAGAGAATTAAAGCCAAAATAGTAAAGACAATTCAAACTATATCGGAGAATCCGAGTCACCTCAAAGTGACTCTGAAATTCCGAGTCACTTTGAAGTGACTCGCGTCCAGGTCAACTCCCAATGTATTTTCTGATAAGATTGTCTTCTAGAACTCATTGGGGTTATCCATAAACATATGGGGTTATCTTTAAACGTGTGGAAGTTGTTGCACAACCGAAAACCTACCTAAACGGATAATAACGGTTGTTTTTCGATCCTATCCACAAACACTGTATTTAAAATTTATAAATACACCCCTAGAACCCTTATAAAGGAAGATCTGAAGGGAGCCACAAATTTTAGAGGAGCTAGGATGAGGTTTTGATGAATTTGAGAGAGTCTAGCGAGATCTTGGCGAATTCCTGCGCATAAAGAGTGGATTTCGAGAGATCTGAAATATGTTCCATCTTTCCTCCAGATCAAACTTGGTTTTAATCTCGAGAAGAGTAGTAATCTTGCTTAGTCGAGATTATTTACTTCTGCGAATACTTCTTTTGTGAAGTAAGAGCATTGAAATTTTGTTCTATCAACCGGATCTGATTCGCGGTGGTCCACGGACTAACGCGTCTCCGGCACAGGCAAATATCTCACGCAAGTAGTGGGTGATAAACGTCCTATGCGTGTTTTTGAAAAAAGTTATAATTTTTGTAAGCGAGTAGTCTTATAAAAAGACTAACTCTTTTGAATTCATTGTAATCGATAAACTTGTAATGAATTCGACAAATAAACCAACTTTTGACGTAAACATATTCCCTACCAGAAAGCTGGAACACTACAGTCACAGTTGTGAGTAGCTCGTCAAGAAACAATAAGTTAAAGTTCGACGATATTCGTGATCTAGTTCTCAGTGAGAAGATCCGACAGAGAGAGTCGGGTGAAGCTACAACCTCTTTAGTATTACATACAGAGTCAAGAGGTAGAAATTCAATCAAAGGAAACAGACGAGGCAAATCAAACTTTAGAGGTAGACCAAAGGACAACAGGTCCAAATCCAGGAATCCAAACAACAACTCGAAAGCTATCGAGTGTTGGAATTGTGGGGAAATGAGGTATTACAAGAATCAGTACAAGAGTGCACAGAAGGAGAAGGAGGTGAAGGCAGAGGTGAATGCCACTTCCATCTCAGGAGGAGGCGACACATTGATATGCTCTTTGGAGAGCAAAGATGAATCTTAGGTGTTAGATTCAGGAGTATCGTTCCATGCTACTTCTCAGAAAGAATTCTTCGAGAAGTATATTCTCTAAAATCTTGGATATGTATACCTTGGTGATGAATAATCGTGTGCTATTGTGGGCAAAGGTATAGTAAAAATTAAGTTGAACGGGTCAGTATGAGAGCTGAAGGATGTCAGACATATTTTCAACCTGAGAAAAAACTTAATATTTATAGGTCAGTTGGCTGGCGAAGGATACACTACGACCTTCCATAGAGATGATTGGAAGATCTCAAAGGGCGCAACGACGATTGCCCGAGGCAAGATGACCGGTACCCTGTATATGAAAGCAGGTGCACGTTGTTTGATCTCAGTTGCAACAGGCAATGAGACTTTAAATTTGTGGCACCAGAGACTTGGTCATATGAGTGAGAAGGGGATGAAGATTATACATACAAAGGGAAAACTCCTAGGACTGTAGTCAGTGGAGATGGACATGTGTGAAGAATGCATACTTGAAAAGCAAAAGAGAGACAGCTTTCAAACAAGTGGCAGAACCCCGAAGAAGGAGAAGCTTGAACTCATTCATTCAGATGTTTGGGGACCAACCACCATCGCATCCATTGGTGGGAAATATTACTTGGTGACTTTTATCGATGATCACTCTCGGAAAGTGTGAGTCTACTTTCTGAAGCATAAGTCAGAAGTATTTGAGGCTTTTAGGAGATGGAAAGCTATGATCGAGAATGGGACCAGTCTGAGAATAAAGAAGCACAGAATTGACAATGATGTTGAGTATGAAGATGCCGGATTCAAGAAGTTCTGCTATGAGCACATGATAAGAATGGAGAGAACCATGCCCGTCATACCTCAGCACAATGGTGTGGCTGAGCGTATGAATAGAACGTTAATAGAGAGAGCCAGAAGCATTCAGATATAGTCAGGCCTACCGAAGCAGTTCTGGACAAAAACAGTCAACACAGTAGCTTACTTGATCAACCGAGTGTTTGCGTCGAAAATTGATGTATTCATTGCGGTATTCATTATAACTTCAGTCGTTACAATGAAAACAAAAAAATAGTCTTTTTATAAGACTTTTACACAATGAAAACGAAAAATATAATTCTCGTCAAACAAACGCAGGGAGATCGTTTATCGATCTTCTGCTTGCGTGGGATCTTTGCCTGTGCCGGGGTTTATCCGTGGACGGCCGTCGATTAGATCCGGTTATTGAAAATTCGACAGAGCTTCGCCTTGGCCAAGGAAATATTTGATTTGAAGCGCTAAGATTGACCAAGCGAAATCAGTAGCTCTTCTCGAGATCAAGACTAAGCCTGATCTCAAGGAAATGGGGGAAACGGGCGTCGGATCTCTCGAACTCTCCTTTTTTATGCCGAAGAATTCGCCAAGATCTGTCAACCTTTGCTGAAATTCGTGCTTCTTTGACTCCTCAATCCGGCAACACCTCCTCCTCTTGATAATTAATCTGCCCTCTGAAATGAGCCCCTAGGCCTGTATTTATAGGCTTTGGTTGGGGAGTTTTTGGATAAGAACGGATGATTCTTCCTTATCTTTAGTTAATAACTGATTAACTACATTTGGGGATGGTATCAAATCATTTAGATTGCTTAGGAACTAACAAATCCCGAGAAAAACCGATCGAAAATAGGGAAAAAGCATCCGGAGGTCGAAACTGCGCGCAGGGCGAATCCGACCAGCGGGGGGCGCGGGTCAACGCGGTCCGACCCGCGCGGACGCGCTGTTTTGTGGCGTTTTCGCTGAGTCTTTTGGTGTTTTCCGATTTTTTGGGACTTATATTCTCCACCGTTTTACGTAATTGATCACCTTGTTGACTTGTATGTTTCGTTGCGGGACTGATCGTCGAACGCGTGTTGGTTGACGTGCGCGTGTTGATCGATGCACACGAACCGATTGATACGCGCGTGTTGATCGACGTGCGTTGGTTAGCGTGCGTGTGTTGATCGATGCGCACAATTTGACCGACACACACGAGTTGATTGTTGGGCGCGCGTTTGATTGATGTGTGCGAGCTGATTGACGCGTGCAAGCGGATTGACTTGACGCGCGTGAGCTGATTGACGCGCGCAAGCTGAATGATGTGCGCGCTAACTGACTGTTGGACGCGTTTGTACGATTTGAGTTGATTGACGCGTGCGGGCCACTTGGTTTTTGCCGTTGTGGTGGTTCGTTATCGTGTTATTAACGGTTCACCGATTCGCTTCATGCGCTTGTCGGCATCGGATAATCCTCTTCGACTCGGATAATGATGTTCATCGTCTTCTCTTTGTCTTGAGCTGTATTCGGGGACCTATAGGCAATTTTTGACGCCTACACCGAGGTCTATCGATTCTATTGGAGTATAGAACACCAGAAGAGGCATGGTGCGGAAAGGACGTAAAACTCTCACATCTCAAAGTTTTCGATTGTGTAGTTTATGTGCATATTAGTGATCAAGGAAGGAATAATCTTGATCCCAAGTCAAATAAATACACTTTCATTGGCTATGGTGAAGATGGGTTCGACTACCGCATTTGAGACAACGAAAATAAGAAAGTGATCCGCAGCAGAGATGTGATATTCAACGAGAATGTGATGTACAAGGATATGCACAAGACAGATGCCTTAAAAAGCAAGTCAACATTTGTAGATGCAGATGATGTCCCGAGTAACCTCTCCGAAAAAACAAATGCAGAAGGTCCTCAGCCAGAAGAGCATGTTGGACAAACGATGCGTAGGAGCCCGACGCACCAGGTCCGATATTAAGAAGATCTTCTCGGCCTCTTGTGCCCAACAGGAAATATATAAACTATCTGTTGTTGACAGATGGAGAGAAGCCTGAAAAGTATGATGAAGCTTATCAGAGTGGAGATGTGAGCAAGTGGGAGCTTATCGTAAAAGATAAGATGAAGTCTCCCATCTCAAACCAGACATTGGAACTAGCTGAGTTACCTATGGGTAAGAAGACACTTCATAATAAATGGGTGTACCGGGTGAAAGAGGAACAAGATTTCCAGAAGATATAAAACCCGGATAGTTGTCAATGGATTCCAGCAGAATGAAAAAATTAACTACACCGATATTTTTGCTCCCATGGTGAAGCTCAATACTATCAGGATAGTGATGAGTATTATAGCTATTGAAGATCTTTATCTCGAGCAGTTAGACATGAAGATGGTGTATCTTCACGGAGATCTAGAAGAGGAGATACACATACACCAGCCAGAAGGTTTCTCTGAAGAAAAGAAGAAGAACCTGGTGTGCAGATTCAAAAAGAGCTTGTATGGCCTGAAACAAGCCCCAAGACAGTGGTACAGAATGTTTGACGGCTTTATGCATAAGGAAGGTTTCCAGAAGTGCAACGCCGACCACTTTTGCTACTTCAAAAGATATCAGTCCAGTAACATCATCTTACTGCTGTATGTTAATGATATATTGGTTGCAGGTGTAGATATGGAGGATATCAGGAGTTTGAAGTAGCAGTTGTCAAAAGAGTTTTACATGAATGACTTGGGTCCAACAAAAAAGATCATTGGAATGCAAATCATAAGAGACAAGAAGAAAGGGTTCTTACAGTTGTCTCTGACAGAGTACATCAACTATGTTTTACAGAGATTCAATATGGGCGACGCCAAGCCAGTTAGCACACCCTTAGTCAGCCATTTTTGCCTATCAAAGGATCAGCCTCCTCAGTCAGAAGAAGAGAAAGAGAGTATGGCTAAGGTCCCTTACGTCCCAGCCATCGAAAGTTTGATGTACGTAATGGTCTGTACGAGACCAGACATTGGTCATGCAGTAGGAGTGGTCAGCCGATTTATGTCGAATCCAGAAAAAGCTCATTGGGAAACGGTCAAGTGGATTCTGAGATATCTACGAGGCACCACACAGAAGTGTTTCACTTTGGTAAGGGAGAAGTGGAAGTGCAAGGGTACGTAGATGCAGACTTTGGAGGTGAAGTCGATCACCGAAGAAGCACTACCGTCTATGTATTCACTGTCGAAACTACAGTTGTTAGTTGGATGTTACAGATTCAGAAGATTATCACTCTATCCACTACAGAAGCTGAGTATGTAGTAGTGACTGAAGCCAGTAAAGAGATAATATGGCTTCAGGGGTTGTTTACAGAGCTTTATCCACTACAGAAGCTGAGTATGTAGTAGTGACTGAAGCCAGTAAAGAGATAATATGGCTTCAGGGTTTGTTAACAGAGCTGGGATTTAAACAGGAGAAGAATGTTTTGCACAATGATAGTCAGAGTGCGATTCAATTTGCTAAGAATTCTGTATTTCATTCTAGAACGAAGCACATTGGGCTTCGGTACCACTTCATCAGATCCCTGTTGAAAGATAACGTGTTAAAACTGGAGATGATTCCAGGAAGTAAGAATCCAACAGATATGTTAAGAAAGATGGTGACTATTCGAAAACTGGAGTTGTGCACAACTTCAGTTGGTCTTCATGCATAGATGATGAGGGCAGAGCCACATAGGATAAGGTACTTGTTGAGATAGCCTACCGACGACGGTTTGATCTCCAAGTGGGAGATTGTTGGAATCGGGTGTGAAGACCAAACCTTGATTCAGGCGAGGTCGATGGCGAGCTCAAAGCGACCCCTTGCAGGCGAGCTCGATGATTAGGCGACACAGCTCCGAAGGCGAGCTCGTCGAGTTGCAGACGAGCTCATCGAGTTGCAAGCGAGCTCGAGGAAATCCGCGGGCGAGGCGGCCCCACGCAGGCGAGCTCCTCACAGGCTGTCAACGGTCTGTCGATAGCTGAGCTAGGGTTTCCCTATAAAAGGGAAACCCTATAGGATACCCTAGCCCTCGATGCTTCGCCTCGTTCTGCTTTCGGCGGTGACTCTCTCTCTCTTTCTTTCCTCACGCGATATCTCTCTGCTCTCTTTTTTTTTCTCCAGCATTCTCTCAAAGACTTGAGGGGAGGGGGATTTGATTAAGAAGGAAATTGTTGATTGTGAGGGAGGAATTATTGAGGGGAATTTATTTAAGAGGGGGAATCAACATTGTAGTTACAATGTTGATTTGTATTTATTGAGAAATCTTAAGTTTGAGATCTGCTCTTGTATTGTAATTTCTTGTTGATTAATAAGAAATTAATTGTGTGGCTCCCGAGGACGTAGGCAAGTTTGCCGAACCTCGTAAATCTTGGTATATTTTTTCTATACTGCGTTTTTGCTGTAATAGGGGTTTAGCGTAGCCCCAGGTTTTCCCAACACATGTAACCAATGACCACTATTTTAGTATAATATGGAATATACACACAGTTCGCCAAATTCAATAAGAGAAGCGTTTACTGCTAACTTTTAATAGAACGAAAGAGGTTTTCATGATACTTTGATCGCCAGGTGTTTTCTGTAATTTATAAATCTTCTATTTGTCTGATCCCATATTTCCCCTCATTAATTGCGGTTTATAAAGCGTGGACGTCTCTCTTCATCATTAAATGAGATTTTTTTCTTCTTGCCTTTTGAGTAAAGCTCAATTTTTATTTTACTTTGACTCGAAGCCTTCTTTAATAGCTCGGGGACACCTATAGAGGCATTAATTGCTCTCTTTCGTCTCTCTTTACATGTCAACTTCATTCAAACAACTCATCTTTAATGCATACTTGTCTTGGACCCGAGACCTGAAAGCGTGGTGATCCACCACCTACTACAATACTCTCGTATTTGGTATTTGAATCATTAAAGATGTGTATATCTTTTATGGTGATATCACTGATATGGTGTTTTTTGGGGGTAACTATCAAGGAGCACAGGAAATGTTTTTTCACAATAATTTACGTCAAACCAAAATCTAACAAACAGTTCATATTCAGCTGAAATGTTTCGCTCAATAAGCTGTCTAATTTCTTTTTTAATCTTTTTAGCAAAGATAGGACCAAAAATAAACTTATTAGAGTGAATTACTAGAGTTCGTCTCCGTTTCCTAGCGTCCATGTTTACAGAATATAAGTTTTATCGGTGTGCGCAATGGTTATAGAGTTCGTTTTTATTTGACTATTGATTGTCCAATAGACAATCTAAACTTAGTATCTTGAATCATGTATCATTAACAAATAACGTCTTTAGCCAACCAATAACATATGAAACACCTTTATAATATTGTTTTGGTATTTTGATATTCTACGCTACCATTTTGGTAAAATTTCTCCTCTCCAATTATGACCATCCAGTAGTTTTTAAGTGGTCATAATTTATTTCAAACCTATTTCTTTCTGTATCTATATACTTTGCACTTATTATTATTATTATTACTACTACTACTACTATCTTTAAGAAGAGTGTTCCATTGATAAATAATAGAGAATTGCAATTTGGTAAAAATTTTAGTTTTTAACAATATGCAGAAATCTGAATTCATATGTATTCAGAAGACATGTATGATGCTAAACGTGATTCGTCTTTAAAGGAAGTTAATCGTGCAATACTGTATTCATTTGTTTGAGAATGTTTCCATGGCAAATAATTTTTTCGTCCACGTAGCTATCCTTGACTTGTTTGTCAGGGTAGTTAAAATTTTACTAAATAATCAATGCTTGAGATTAAAAGTAGTGGTCTCTCCACTACTTTTTTATAGTGGAGAGGATCCAAATCCGGATAACTGCAGCTTGCAGGGATAACCTTTGATCAATACAACCAACTATTCACTACTATTGCATAGAAAATTTGCTCACAAGACATTATTGCCATAAAATACCACTTTAATCAAAGTCTATTCAAGTTGACCCATGAACGTGCGTGCACACAAATTCATTTTAAATTTTACAAAATTGGCCATAAAACTTTTCAAAAGAACCACTCCTGTCTCTTTCCTAAACATAGAACGAACAGTTCCGCTAGATATTTGTTAAAGGTATTTTATAAACTTAATTAAATGTTTTATCACAAGTCGAATTGCCTGAGCAACTCTATCCCAATTTTCCTTTCTAAATATCGATTTTGTCAAAAGGTGCCCCCCTCTTTGAAAATTCAATTCAATCATTCAAAGGGGATAGTAGCCACATGCCTTAACTCTTATTATTAGGTGAACCAATGGAAATTGCAACCAACAAGTGACCAACCAATGTTAATAAGCTACTACACGTATCATTTAATGCCAATATTAGAAAATTGGAAATGCAAGACAATGACGTCCTTGAATTGCATGGGCATGTTACAGTTAGAGCATATAATAAAGTTGGAAATTAATGTACATGGACCATGAACCTCATTACTATGTGCTTTAATAGATAAGTTTGTTTACCAAACAAGAGTGACTCTTCAAATGAGAAGTTAGATAGGAGTTGCAATTTGAGAGAAATGTTTTTTTTACCTTGACGTTTGATGTTGAAATTAGTGGTGCATGTAATTTATAAATAGATTAATGGGTATACTTGACAATTAATGAGGGGGTTCCCTTCTTAACAATGATATGACACAACCCATACCTTGTAAAATTCTCTCTCCTACTTTATTCACTCTCCTTCACATGGTGGGGATTGTTTTATATCATTGTCAAGGAAGAAAATCTCATCCTTATCAAGAATACTCATTAATCTTATTTATAAAAGCCCATATCAATGTGTAATCCACGCCAACTATATATTATAATTTTCACTAGTTTTTATACTATACGATACGAACACTGCGCGCTTCAACTGCATCGAAAGTCATAGGTCTCTAAGAATTTCTTTTTTTTCTTGGTCTTGTAGTTAAAAATAATATAAACAACGAGATTAGTTAATATTGATGTATTCTCTATCTTCCGTTCATATAAAACAACGAGATTAGTTAATATTGCTGTATTCTCTATCTTCCGTTCATAAAAAACAACGAGATTAGTTAATATTGCTTTAATTTCTATGTTTCGTTCATCTCCCGAGAGAATCGTAGGCTTCATGCTTAAATATAGGGGAAAATGCTTCCAACCCCCAAAATCAAAGAAAACATGCTCCTAAGACTTTTTCAACGGTGCTTTGCTCCTAAATATAAACTTTTTGTTCTCTGAGCCCTTAAAACACAAAACCCAAGAGATTAAATTATGTGAAGACCATAATATCCTTCTCCCTCTCTTTATCATGATGTTACTGTGATGATTTTAACTGGTTTTTTTTTTTTGGGGGGGGGGTTTTTTTTTTCTCTCTCTTTATCATGATGTTACTGTGATGATTTTAACTGGTTTTTTTTTTTTGGGGGGGGGGATTTCTAGTTCCCTCCAGCTCCGTCACCGACGTCACCGACCGATAATTCTTCAGCTGGTGCTCACCACCCGTGACACTAAAGTTGATCACGTGCCTATCGTCGTCGAGTACCTCCAGTCGTTCGGTGCTAGTGGAGGCGGGGACGCCGGAGATGACAGTCACCTCGCGTGTGCTGCTGATGGAGTGCCCGTCGCCGGAGGCGAGGCGGCAGGACTTGGTGAAGTGTTTGTAGCGTTAGGGGCGTCGAAGACGCGGATGATGGGCCAGATGGAGTTCATAGGGGCGTTGATGCATTGGGTCACGAGGGATGTGCACGTGCGGGGGGGAGATGCACGTGCCAGAGATGTGGTGGTGGGCGGTGATTGTGGGCTGGAGGGCTGAGAGCTCGACTGGGGTGAGGACGTGGAGTCCATGGGGGCTTTCAGCTTTTCAGTGGCGAAATGGAGTGCTTGCGTTGGAGGAATAGGGCTTTTTTCTATTTTTTATTATTTTCGTTGTTGATGAGGGGAATTAACGGTTTTGTTTGTATTAGGTGATTGTGAAAGTTACGGGTTAATTGTTAAGATTACGGGTTGATTGTTAAGGTTATGGGTTGATTGTTAAGGTTACGGGTTAGTTGTTAATGTTACGGGCTAGTTATTAAGGTTATGGTTCGGTTGTTAACGTTACGGGTTGGTTGTGAGGTTACACGTTGGGATATATATGTATATATATTTTGAGTGACATGAATATTTTTGGTCACTTGGCCTAGTGGTAAAGTTCGGGAGGTTGGACAAAAGGTTAGGGGTTCAAACCCCTACATCCACAACATATATTTAAGGCTCTTTGAATTCTAAAAATATTTTTAAAATATTCGTTGTTAAGGATAATGGTTGGTTGTGAATGTTATGCATTGATTGTGAATGTTACGAGTTTGTTGTTAAGGTTACGGGTTTGTTGTTACAGTTAAGGGTTTGTTGTTAAGGATAAGCGTTGGTTGTGAAGGTTACGCTTTGGTTATAAAGTTAACCTACACAACCAACCCGTAACCTTCACAACCAATCCGTAACCTTAACAATCAATCTGTAACATTCACAACTAACTCGTAACCTTAACAACTAACCCGTAACCTTCACAACCAATGCATAACATTCACAATCAACCCGACCCTCCCGTTCTTAATTATCAAGTCCTCCGTCGCCACCGCGTCGAACATATTCACGTTGGTCCGCATCAGCAGCTTGCTCATGATGGTGGAGGTGAAGAGGGCGGCGTGCTTTGATGACGATGTAATCCTCCTGCTCGTCGTAGGGGACCTCGAGCTCGTCGAGGAAGAGGTGGGCGGGCTAGCGGACGACCATAGCAGAGAAGAGCTGGCCGCCGAGCCAGGCGCCGCCGCCGGGGGAGACAGACTGCTCGATGATGGCGATGTTGATGTCAGGACGATGATAACGACGACATCGGTGTCGACGTAGGTGATCATGTCGGTCATGTAGCGGCGGGTCATCTCGCCGGAGATGATGGATTCTTTGATAGGGCAGAAGCAGAGGGAGGAGAGGTCATAGGAGGCACAGATTTGGGGGGTGGAGGATGACGATGATGGGAAGGAGAAAGATTGGGTTTTGAAGGCGGAGGAGAGCTTGAGGCCATGGGGGAGGAGGAGGAGAGGAGATTGCAGTCACTGGGTTTGGAGAGGAAGGAGGATGTGGCCATGGAGGGAATTACAGGTCGGTGACGTTGATGATGGAGCTAGAGAGAACTAGAAAATTTTCCCCCTAAAACCCAGTTGAAATCATCACAGTAACATCATGATAGAGAGAGAGAGAGAGAAGGATATTATGGTCTTCACATATTAAAATCTCTTGAAGAGGTTAGAAATTTAAGCAAGGCAAAAACACTCAATCTACTTTCAATGGAGTTTATTTCTAAATGAAAAACTAATTACAAACGTCATAACAAGT
>NC_033796.1:14002119-14031088 GCF_001876935.1 Asparagus officinalis
AGGATCGATTAATTGACTAGGGGAAAATTCCTACCTTAGCATTAAAAATTTACAACCAACAAAATATCATTCTTTTTTATGAGAAAAAGAATTTCTAAAGTCGTTCCAAAGGATAGAGGAGGTAGTTTTAAGAGATTCTTAATTACGTTTGACAAACACATGCTCAATTATACCCATTCTCTTTCAATACTTTGAAACACTCTAAAAGCTCAAACCATTCGAATTTAAAAGAATATCCAGTGAAAGAATAATTACATGTAGAGAAAACCCTGTACCTACAAGATCTTTCTCCATGCTTTCAATTCATTAGGTGAAAGAATTAATAGCATTTACTCTCCTCATCATCTCAAATTGTTGAACCTAAAAAACTTTGGCCATGGCATCCAACGTTGTAATTCTCCCACAAGGAAATTTATCATATTTTTGCATAGTGGGGTTGGTGTCTAATAAATTGAGGCCATTAAATTATATAACCAGTGCTACTTAGATGAGAATTAATTGCACTCTTAAAGTTGGTTGATTGAGCTTCTCAACTTCTCATAACTACACATTAACTCCTCACGGCCACACAAAAACAGTAAAAGAGGTGGAGCATTAAAGCCAATTTAAGAGTTAGATTTGTGAAAGCTCTTTGGCTCCACGTGTTCAAGGAGCAGAGCTTAATTAATTAGTTGGCCTTCTTATTCATTACGTTCTTTATGTAGTTGGAAAATACTTGCTTGCTTTAATTTGGTCATTACTAACCACTAAAAATCAATTAGATTACGTAATTATCGTTGCAAATAGCATGTGATTCGTAATAAATAACTTTTCTTTTTCTCATGAGTCGTTGTTTTCTTTTTTGCATTATGTAAAGCAGTTATACAGCTCATGTTGATAATTTCTTCTTTTTTCAGACGTTTAATGAGACAATCAAATTTGTGACGTCAATGTCTGATTCTCGGCAAAGAATATATCCTCAAAATGCAGTCATAATATATTCAAAATCCAACTTAATTAATTGATCATAGCAGCGTATATGACCCCTGAGCTTTAAAATCAAATTCTATTTTCTTCCTCAGAGAATCATTCTAGAAACTTAATATGGTTGTGAGCTCTATTACTGTGACACAAGATCTTATCAATAGACATTAAGAAGTACAATGTTCTTTTAAAATTTGGTTTACTCGCGCAAAACTGAAATATACTAACTCTCACGGTCCATGGGATTAATTATTTGAGGAATTAATTAACTCTGTAAAGGATGTAAATCTATGATACGAGTCAGCGTTAGCTAGTGTAGCGTGCTCGACTCCCTTTGTCAAATGAGATTCACCCGATTACGAGTTGACAACAGTCACCTTACAGCGATCAAAATGAGAAGTAACCGCTTTACCATCAAGTCTCTCTTGAAATGATTTAGGCGTGTTTTAACTAGAAGTAAATCTGGACTAATAACAGCGTGGGGGGCGGGAACTATAACATGGGGTGCGATGGATGTGGGATTCGAACTAGGGCCGATGGCGAACTCTAAAGGAGTTAAAGTTGAGCGGACTGACAATGTTTCCCTTGCTACAAAAAAAAAAAAATCTGGACTGTAACATGGGGAAAATATTTGTATTGCAACTTTTTTGGATCCCATATCGTCCGACTCATCCGCACTACTGTAACTCTGAATATTCTCACGACTTCTCGTGCGATGAATCTCCAACACACGCATGCTTCAGAGTAGTAGCAGTAAAAGGGGGCCACAAAATCTCACCAGGCGTACAACTGTATACACAAGACTCACATCCCCGCGCACACACTCTCTCTCCTCATTAAATGCAAACTTGAATTCCCAACTCACTCTAATAAAATCCTCCCCACAAAATTTAATAAATTAAAACAATTAAGTTAAGACTCCATCCCCAGATTTCTCCCCCCTCATTAATTGCTCCTAACCCTTCAAATCTCAATCCCCCCCTTTTCCCTTATTTATACCTCATCTCAATCTCCTTCATCATTCGAAACCCAATTATTCTCTCACAAAATTTCTTATCTATTGCTATAATTTAAAAATATATTCGTTAATGGCTGCCGATGTGAGCTCTGTCATTCGAATCATGAGCGAGTACAACAACGACGAGAAGAAGAGCAAGCGTGGCGATCTCGTCACCCGCGACTTTCTTGGTTGTGCGGTGACCGGATCCAAGGAGCTCGATCTCGATCTCAAAGTTCCTTCCGGCTTCCAACGGCGACTCGATTTACTGGTAATTCTTTCTTTCCGTTAATTTGTGGAAAGGCGAAAAAAATAATAATATTACCTACCGAATTTTATTAACTGAATCGAATGATTGCAGTCGGGAGAGACGTATGTGGAAAAGAGCGGTCCGGTGCACCGCGAGTTACAAGATCTTAACCTGCCTCCGACGCAGGTGGACAGTTCTGCCATCGACCTGAGACTTTTATTACCATCTGCCCCTCGCGGTGCCGACCGTAACTACCAGAGCGTGTGCACGCTGGACAAGGTTCGGTCCGCGCTCGAGCGCGCGGAGCGCGAATCTCAAAGCAAAGGCCGGCCTCCCAGATCGGACGGCTCGAATTCGCCCTCGTCGTCGTCTTCAACGACGACGTCCTCCTCGATCAAGAGGAGGGGTGCGGATCAGGAAACGGACGGCTCAGATTCGTCCAGGAGTCTGATTGCGGCTGGATGTCCGATTTGCTTGATGTACGTGTTGATATCGAAGGCGAATCCGAGGTGTCCGAGGTGTGACTCGCACGTGCCGGCGCCCACACAGGTTGTTGCGAAAAGGCCAAGAATTGATCTCAATTCTTTATAGGAATTGATAATTTGAGATATGATAGAAATTTGTAGTTACTGTTTTACATCAGTAGCAGAGAGAGATCAGAATTATTGTTACTCCTTTTCCTTTGTAAAATATTGGATGATAATTTTTTGTGAATTGATATAATTACTGTTACTCCTTTTCCGTCGTTTTTATTATTATTATTTATAGAAAAGATTATAATATCTTATAGTAATTTTTCATAGTTTAACGGCTCTATTTTTATGACGGGCAAAAGGCCGTGGTCTATATCATCATTAAAATTAAGAGCACAACAGTTTAATATAAGATATTTACACTAAGCTATACTTTTAAGGTCGAAAATCTCTATGTTTTAGGGTATTCGTGTCAGTATAGCCTCATTTAGATAGAAATATAAGGTGAGAGGGAGTTAAGGGCCTCTTTGGAATGGAGCTAATGCGAGGTAAGAGAAGATAGGGATCACATTATTTCTACTAGAATTCTGGCACGACTTATTATAAAATATGAGCTTTAAAACTTTTAATTGTGATGCAATGTATAGGTTAATGTTGTGAATACTCAATTGTATGACTTAAGAATAACTAAGAATATTGTCTAAAGTGCATGTACGTGAACACAAAATAAGGAGTCTATGTGTAAATAAATGTTGGTTTTTTATTGGTTTTTCATTTAAATAAATATTGGTTTTTTATTTAACAAATTTTAGCAAAAGTTTCTTATAATTTTTCTACATGAAAAAATTATTTTTTGTGCTATATATAGAGGGGAAAGAATGGAGGATAAAATGTATTGATCATTGCAAATAAAATTTGCTAAAGGGGTCTATGTGTAAAAACATGTCAACACCCACCTCAAAAGAGCTTGAAACTTTGACACGTGTGTGCTTGCTCACTTTGACCCACAATATTACCATTATGCCCCTCTCTTTTAAATGGTGATGTCCAAGATCATCCAAACTTATGGTACCCATAATTGATTTTTTATAATATAGTACAGTATAGATTTGAAAATCCATTGAAGGTAGATAATGGGCGGATAGTTAAGATAACTAAGAGGGAAAAACTTGAGATTTTATTCCCTTACAAATTGGTTGGTTAGGGAGGGGGGAGGGTTGGGGTGGTCAAAAAGAGAACATTACACATAGACAATTTTATCCTTATATAAAGATGAGATCTAAATGAGTGAAATAACATATAAAATTACTTTATGTAAATTTATATATATCCCTTAACTTTCATACACATTATTGAACTTCTCAAACAGGGTGAGATAAATTCTCTACGTTCTCCTTATTAAATTTGAAACAAGTATTGTATGTTATCTTAACTTACTTAATTTATCTTATGTTCACTTAACTTCTCTTCACTAGGAACAATTTCAAGCATACTCTAAGAAATATCTTTAAGATTGCTTGCATTATTTAAAACTACTAATGATTAAATAATCAAGTTGTATAATTATAATATCGTATAGATCTGGCTTCTCCCGTTGGAATATGTCTTGTTGATGCTAAATATCACACTACCAATTGGATCCAGACTGGGATTGGTCCCCTTTGAGTCCTCACCGGGACGTGGTAGGGGAGAGTGATGGAGGGGCCGCTTCCTTCTTCAACTTTATGCCTAGTTCTTGAACGAGGGATCGATGTCCATGCTGCACAGACAAGAAGAACCCGTGAGTGGGCGGGGACCGATTCCCCCGTGGTTCCTCCGACGGTCAAGTTAGTAAAACTCAAGTGGGGAAGGGGAAGGTCAGGAACAAATGTGGTTCTTGAAGTGGCAATGTCTCTGCCCAGAGGATCTACGTGAGCTCCTCTGTCTAGACGAAGAACTGTGTGTTCTTGTTTTTGTTCCATGTATGCTTTTGGGAGTTTTAGATTGCGAACCTTTAGCTATGGCGAATAGCATCTGTATATAGAGAGAACGTTTATGACAGATTGGTCACTTCGACCATGTAAATGGCGATGACAAAGTGTGAGCTGAAAGGCGAGTCATTCTTTGCTCTATATGTGTCGGCTGGGGACTAGAGGGGAAGTCACTTCACATGGGAGAGGGTATCTCTGTATTTTCTGAGAAGTGATTGAGAGCGTAGCAAAAGGCACATAGGCATACTTAATCATCCCTTGCTTTACAGGTGTCGGCTGGCGACTGGAGGGGAAATCACTTCGCATGGAAGAGGGTGTCTCCGTATTTTCTGGGAAGTGATTGACAAGTCATGGAGGCACGTGGGCAACTGATAAGTCATGGAGACCATTAGGCTAAAATCTAGATAAGGTTTGTTCGATGTGGACTGAAATGTTGACATATGCTCTGGGGGAGAGGCTTGAGGCCGGGGTCGAGTCCTCAACTTAGCCGACAACATGGAATGTCCCTCAAGTCGTCTCCGAGAATTGCTCAGTGAGTGATCGAGTGCCCTAAGTGGGTCGTCCTCGGTGATAGGGTCTATTGATCACGCATTTCGTGTCGGTTTGAAAGAAGGTTAGCTTGATGAGTCGACGGGGTCGTTTGTCTAGTGTTCGTACTTGTTTATTAGGTATTCTAGACAAACATCGATGTTGGAGGTTGGTTGGATTGCACCTTCACGATGATATCTTAAGGAGGTTGGCGAAAATATGAATGAAGCTTTGCGCATTCAAGTCGAGATTAATTATTTCTTTATCCGTTACCAAGATCGAGCTTCACGAAAATTTCTAAGCTTGGGTATATTGTTTCTAGTTTAGGTCTTATACCATGTGTGTTATACTTTAAAGCTCAAATATTACACACATACACATTTTCATTTTTATAGCTTTCAAGTTTATCAAATAAATATGAAACTAGTATGTATACATATTTTTGGTTTATCATTTTCAAGTTTAACCATATAAATATGAAAGTAATCGATATGCTTATATATATATACATATATTCATTTCATATTTATCATCTTTATCTGGAAAATAATGTGTTTATGGATTAAAGACTTGTTTACACTATTTTATATCTTTTCTCGAGTCTATTAATCTATTAAAAAGTGTTTCAAAACTTATTTGTATTGATTTCATCAAAATCAAGTTTTGACGATTTCATATTGTTTAACCGTTTGCAAAATAAATGAGTTTTCACAAATGGAAAATATAAATTGATAAATTCTTTTCTAATATGTTATATTACATGTTTATAAACATTTCTTAAAATTTTATCATTTTTGGAGTTGATTTACTATGGTAAATTGATTTTATAAACTCAAGTGTTTCAGCAGAATCTAACATAACTATTTTAAAATAATTATTTCTCACATATAGAAAGTGACATTTCAGAAATAATTTCTATAAAATGTTTACCTACATGTCTAGATACTTCTCTAAAAATTTCATGATTTTTGGAGTTGATGTGATATTTTTAATTGATTTTGTAAATCCTGTTACGCAAAAATTTCAGGATCTGCCAAATTTGCTGTGCATGTTTCCTTTCGATAAACAATATATTAGTCGACCGGTAGAGTGCCACCAGTTGACCGACCAGTGTGCCATTTTATAATGGCTAGTTTTTTTCTAGATTTTTATTTTTGGGGGTTTTGCCTCGTTTTTTGTGCTTTCCTTTGGCTTGGGATGATATATTGAGAGACTATATATATAGTCATCAACACTTAGATTTTGTCATGGAAGTTTAGAACAAGTTTTACAAGTTTTTGAGAGTTTGTTTAAGAAGTTTAAGTGTGTTTTAGTTTATGCAAAAAGAGGTTTACAAGAGGAGGAGATCATTTCGGTTTTGAGCTTCAACTTTCATATCTCGATCTCTCTTGTTTTCAGAGAAGTTTTTCTAAACTTATCTTCTAGCTTATTCATATCTTTGGTTCATATATACTTATGCTAGTTTGATTTAAGTTTATCCTTCTTTTTACTTTTTGATTACACACACAACCTATTGAGCTTAAGTATTTTCACATATAGTATAATTGGATCATGGTGAGCGATTCATTGAGTGTGAGCTTAATATTATTCTCATTCTTGTTAGAGAACAAACCTTTTTATTTGCACTAAATTGTTGAAAAATCACATTGTAATACACAAGAAAACCAAGAGGAGTGATTGGTGAGAGACGGAGTCAATTCCAATATGAGTGATGTTGGTAGTAAAGCCTAGAAAGAGGTGATAATTTCAAACACTTGAGAAAATTGATATGGGCTAGGCCAACACTTAGAGGGTGTATTATGTGATTGCAATTGTGTGAGTTGTGAAAGTTTTCGGTGAGGTAGAAAACCGATTGTGTGAGTTGTAAATATTTTCGGTGAACATTAAAAACCAGTTGTGACAGTGGAGATTCTCCTCGAGAGTGGGGAGCGGAGACGTAGTGTTAGCCCTTATGTTTTGATGATGTTCTTACAACCACCATGATCGGTACTAATGGCTTATTGAGTGTAAATGTAGTAAACTCATTTGTCAAGCTCGTTAGTGCCATTAATGGAGGATGGATGAAATATATGCTACAACGAAGATATCCAAAGGAGGAGGAGGCCAAGAGATAAAGCAACGTTATTTCAAGAACGACAAATTCGATCAAAAGCTTCATCCGATTCAAGCTATATCAAAGCTCAAGTATATCGCTCTTTATTTGAGGATATTAGCTTTCTTTTGTTTTTTCTCTCTAGTGCTAGAATGTAGGCAAAGAGTTACTGAGTTTACTTGAAGCTATTGGGAATCACACACACGTTTTTAGACTTGTGCTTTTAAGCGTTTTTTCATAAAATACTA
Source organism: Asparagus officinalis (assembly GCF_001876935.1). NCBI lineage: Eukaryota > Viridiplantae > Streptophyta > Magnoliopsida > Asparagales > Asparagaceae > Asparagus > Asparagus officinalis. Next base: position 14,009,641 of record NC_033796.1, read on the forward strand.
TTTTTCACAAGTATGAGTACCTATCTGCAAAATTCTTTTTCCAAGCAGTTTGTATTTAGTATTAAAAACATTTTACAAAGTTTCAGAATTTTCAGAGGTCAAATAAATATTTTGCAAATATTTCAAGTTGGTCAAAAATCAGATTTCAGAAAATATCAGAAATGCGGATCCGATGACCTTTCTTTAGTATGTTTCCAGAGTGTCGTCGGTCGACCGGTACGGTCGACCGAATTTTTCAATCTTTAATCGGTCGACCGTGCCGGTCGACCGATGAGGCTCTGCTTGTTTTTCCAAAGTTCCTTAGCTGCTCGCGGTCGACCGAATTTTTCGGTCAGTCGACCGAAGGTATTTTCGGTCGACCGATTATTTCTTCGGTCAACCGATTTGGTCAGCCGCGATTTTTTAAACGGTCGTTTCTCGCCTCGACTCCTGTGCTTTCACTTATTAGTGATTGGCACAGTCTGAGGTCACAACCTGCAAAGTAGATTATCTTCCTAAATAGGAAGATTGGGTTTTTGTTTTTATTGATTTAAACTCTTTTATAAAAACCCCCAAGCCTGCTTCTTCTTCCCCAAGCCCTAACGTTTGAAAGAGAACCAGAGAGCTCTGTTTCTTCCTGAGAAAATTTTCAAATCAAACTTGTTCTTCTGAGTTCTTGTGTGTGTTTCACTTCCCAGCTTCAGTACTCTTCTCTTTGCTATAGGGGCTTGTGTAAAGAGAGTGTCTTGCATTTATCTTCTGCTGCTGTGAGTGAGATCTTGTGTAGATCGACTGTGAGGGAGTGTGATCTGTGAGATCAACTGTGCAGTGAGAGAGAGATCTTGTGGGATCATTGTGTAGACGAAGTTCCGGCTTCCAAACCGGATGTGTTAGTGGATTTCTCCTCGAGAGTGGGGAGCGGGGACGTAGGTCAGCGGGCCGAACCTCGTTAACACATCGCGCGTCAAGGATAACGATTCCTAACTTTATCTCTTTCTTTATTATTGCACTTCTGTTACTGTGGTTTGTTTGTACTGAATTTTAATTGCATATTAGAGCCTCTTGACCCTAATCACCCCCCCTCTAGGGTCCTTCAATTGGTATCAGAGCTTGGTCTCTATATCAGTTTTTGGTTTAACAACCTTAGAGAAAAGATCTAATGGAGGCATCTTTGAATATGCATATGCTAGAAGGACAATCCACAACTAGGCCACCTCTCTTCACCGGCACTAATTTTGCTTATTGGAAAGCTAGGATGAGAATTTACCTTCGTTGCATAGACCTTGACATTCTAGAGCTCATAGAAGAGAAATATGAAGAAAAGTCCAAAGTCGGGAACATGACCGATGGAGAAAGGCACCTAGCTAATCTCAACGCTAAGGCTATGAACGCCTTAATTTGTGGTCTTTCCCCTAATGAATATAATAGAGTTTCCACGTGTGCAACCGCATACGAAATTTGGGTAAAATTATGTGTCACACATGAAGGAACCCCCCAAGTTAAGGAATCTAAAATTAGTGGGCTTATGCATGATTATGAGCTATTTAAAATGCTTCCAAATGAATCCATTGATGCTATGTTTTCTCGTTTTACTAATATCATCAATGAATTACATGGTCTAGATAAGCAACTATCCATTCAAGAGATGAACTACAAGATACTTCGCTCCTTGACTCCGACATGGGAGCCCAAGGCTACGGCCATTGAGGAAGCTCATGACCTCACTACCTTAGCTCTTGATAGCCTCATCGGAAAGCTCAAAGTGCATGAGAAGAAGCTCAAGGGGAAGGAAAAGGAGGAAGTGTCATCACGCGAAGTTGAGGAGCCGTCACCAAAATTGAAGACCATAGCTCTCAAGGGAGCTAGTGACAACTCATCTTCGTCGTCGGAGAGTGAAGTTGATTTTTCTAGAGAAGTGGCTCATCTCTCTAGAAGAATCTCTAGACTTATCAAAATGAACAAAAAATTTAATCCCCGATCTAACAACAAGTTTTCATCTCGTGTAGTTAAATGTTTTGAATGCAATGAACCGGGTCACATCGCTAAGGATTGCCCCAAGCTCAAAGAAAAGTACATGAAGTACAAGAAGAAGAAGGCTATGTATGCCGGATGGGAAGAATCCGAACCAAGTGACTCGGAGAGTGATGAAGAAGGAGCAAAATTGGCTCTTCATGACCCAAATGTTTGTTTCATGGCAAATGAACAAGAGGTAATATCCGAGGCCGAAAGTGAATCTTTCTATATGCAATGTGACATAGCTATGGCATTAGAAGAGTTGAACTAATCTTTCTATATGCAATGTGATATAGCTATGGCTTTAGAAGAGTTGAATTTTGAATTTAAAAGAATGTCTAAGGAATACTCTTCTTTCAAAAAATTACATGCCTCTTGTGATATTAAGCTAGAACAACTAACAACCTCTCTTGCTCTTAAAGATGAATTGCTAGGAGATCTCGATTTCGAGAATAAGCAACTAAGATCAAAGATTGAAAAATTAGAAATTGAGGGTTGTAGGACTAGACCCACTCATGTTTTTGCTAATTATCATCATGGTAGAAATAGGTTTTATGGCTCTCACTCTCATGCATACAAAGATTGAAAGACTAGAAATTGAGGGTTGTAGGACTAGACCCACTCATGCTTATGCCAACTACAATCATCATGGTAGAAATAGGTTTCATGGTTCTAACATTCGTACATACAAAAGAAATTTTGTATGCACCTATTGTATGAGACAAGGACATATTTCTACTCATTGTAGAATTAAAGACAATGAAGATTTTTATGGTTTGATATGAGTACCCAAAGGTACCAAAACTACTAACCACCAAGGACCCAAGAAATGGGTACCTAAAGCTACTACACCTTCATCTTCTTCTTTTGTAGGGAACGTCGCGGCAACGACGTAAGGAGATGTGGTACCTTGATAGTGGTTGCTCACATCATATGACGGGCAACAAAGAGTTATTTGCAACCCTATCAAGGATTGAAGGAGGCAATGTCTCCTTCGGTGGAGGTGAGAAAGGCAAAATCGTTGGTATTGGCTCCATTGGTAAGAAACCCTCACCCATAATAGAAGATGTTTACTTAGTAAATGGCTTGAATCATAATCTTCTTAGCATTAGCCAATTAAGTGATAAAGGTTTTGATATTTCTTTTAAACCGGACAAATGCATCATTAGTATGGATGGAAAAATTGTTTTCATTGCAAATCGCAAGTCTAATGTTTACATTTTTGAGATGAATGAGTTAGTGAATCAAGATGTAAAGTGTCTTGCGGCAATTGATGAAAATCCTTGGATTTGGCACAAGAGACTTGGACATGCAAATATGGAGCTAATCTCAAAATTGTCTAAGAAGAATCTTGTGAAAGGGCTACCTAACTTGCACTTCATAAAAGATACAATTTGTGAGGATTGTGCCAAAGGTAAACAAACAAAGTCTTCTTTCAAATCCATCCATGAGGTATCGACTTCTAAACCCTTGCAATTACTTCATCTTGATTTATTTGGTCCTATGCGTGTTACCTCTCTTGGAGGCAAACACTATGTTTTTGTGATTATTGATGATTTTTCTCGTTTTACATGGACAATATTTCTTGCTAAGAAAAATGATTGTTTTGAAGAATTTGCTAGTCATGTTAAAAGGATTGAAAATGAAAAAGATTTGAAAGTTGTTAAAATAAGAAGTGATCATGGTGGTGAATTTCAAAATGAATTTTTCTATGATTTTTGTGCTCATCATGGTATAACTCATATGTTTTCCGCTCCTAGAACACCACAACAAAATGGTGTTGTTGAACGGAAAAATCGCACCATACAAGAGATGGCACGCACTATGCTTAATTCTTTTGATTTGCCAAAATATTTTTGGGCGGAAGCCGTCAACACGGCTTGCCATGTTTTAAATCGTGTTTTGATTAGACCAAAGCTTAAGAAAACCCCTTATGAACTTTATTTTGGAAAAACTCCTTTCATTGGCTATTTTCGTGTCTTTGGTTGCAAATGTTTTATTTTAAATACAAAAGATCACCATGATAAATTTGATTCCAAAATTGATGTTGGTATTTTCTTGGGTTATGCACCTCGAAGTAAGGCTTATAGGGTCTTCAATAAACGAAGCCTCGTTGTTGAAGAGTCTATAAACGTTACTTTTGATGAGACTAATGTTGGCTCTCAAGTTGTGTTGCCTAGGAAAGATGATGATGATGATATTGAGGGAGGATTGGACTTGTTGCAAATCAATGACACTCCCTCTATAGAAGCTCAAAAGGATGTAGATTGCACAAATGCTCAAGATCAAGTTGAACAACCTAAAGCTTGGAAATTCACATCAAACCACCCAAAGGAACAAATCATTGGGAGCCCTTCAAAAGGAGTTATAACTCGCTCAAAAGCCTTGAGTGAATGTGGTAATGTTGCATTTCTATCTCAACTAGAACCTAAAAAGGTTAATGATGCTTTAAATGATGAGTTTTGGGTTTTGGCTATGCATGAAGAATTAAACAATTTTCAAAGAAATGAAGTTTGGAAGTTAGTTCCTAGACCTAACAATGCTAGTGTTATTGGTACAAAATGGGTTTTTAGAAACAAACTTGATGAACATGGCATTGTAACTAGAAATAAAGCACGTTTGGTTGCCCAAGGATACAATCAAGAGGAGGGCATAGACTATGATGAAACCTTTGCACCGGTTGCAAGGTTGGAATCTATTAGGATGTTTTTGGCATTTGCTAGTTTTAAAAATTTCAAACTATTTCAAATGGATGTCAAAAGTGCTTTCTTAAATGGTTTTATAGAAGAGGAAGTGTATGTTGAGCAACCCCCCGGTTTTATAGATCATGCTTTTCCTAATCATGTTTACCGGGTACAAAAAGCTTTATATGGGTTGAAACAAGCTCCTAGGGCTTGGTATGCTCGCCTCTCTAGTTTTCTTGTTGAAAATGGTTTTTCAAAAGGATCTATTGATAACACACTTTTTGTGAGAAAAAGGAAAAATGATTTCATTTTAGTTCAAATATATGTGGATGACATTATTTTTGGTGCTACTAATGAATCCTTGTGCAAGGAATTTTCTAAAGTTATGCAGGATCACTTTGAGATGAGTATGATGGGAGAGCTTACATTCTTTCTCGGGCTCCAAGTCAAGCAAACTAAGGATGGGATCTTCATTTCACAAAGCAAGTATGCGAAGGAATTGGTGAAGAAATTTAAGTTGGAGAATTCTAAGCATGCGCCTACTCCCATGAGTACTAGTGTTAAGCTTGATGCGGATGAGAGTGGTGAAGATGTGGACCAAAAACTATACCGAGGTATGATAGGTAGTCTTCTTTATCTCACCGCTAGTAGACCCGACATCATGTTTAGTGTATGTGCATGTGCACGTTTTCAAGCTTCTCCAAAAGCATCTCATTTAATTGCGGTTAAAAGGATCATTAAGTATGTTAATGGAACTTTTAACCTTGGTTTGTTTTATCCAAAAAGCACCACTTTTGATTTATATGGTTTTTGTGATGCCGACTTTGCCGGATGTAAGGTAGATCGCAAGAGTACTAGTGGAACATGCCAATTCTTAGGAAATTCCCTTGTTTCTTGGGCTTCCAAGAAACAAAATTGTGTTGCATTGTCCACTACGGAAGCGGAATACATTGCCGCCGGCTTATGTTGTGCTCAAGTTTTATGGATGAAACAAAGTTTAGTTGACTATGATTTGAATTTTCAAAATATTAAAATCTTTTGTGATAACACAAGTGCCATAAATATTTCCAAAAATTCGGTTTTGCATTCTAGAACTAAGCATATTGACGTGCGCCATCATTTCTTACGCGATCATGTAGAGAGACAAGATGTATCCCTAGTATTTGTTGACACCAAATCTCAACTAGCGGATATATTTACTAAGCCTCTTGGAGAGGATGATTTTTGTCGCATAAGAAATGGTTTGGGCTTATGCACTATGTGAAAGTTCTACATTGCTTGCTTGATTAGTTGCATTTTGCATTTGGCATTTCTCTTTACCCCATTTTTGATGGTGACAAAGGGGGAGAGAAATCTCCTCATTTGTTGCATATATTTAGGGGGAGCTCATAGATAGGGGGAGCACCTATCTATAAGCTATTTTATTTTTGCTCTTATATAATGGTTGGTTGTCATCATCAAAAAGGGGGAGATTGTTAGCCCTTATGTTTTGATGATGTTCTTACAACCACCATTATCGGTACTAATGGCTTATTGAGTGTAAATGTAGTAAAATCATTTGTCAAGCTCGTTAGTGCCATTAACGGAGGATGGATGGAATATACGCTACAACGAAGATATCCAAAGGAGGATTCTTTTGTTTTTTCTCTCTAGTGCTAGAATGTAGGCAAAGAGTTACTGAGTTTACTTGAAGCTATTGGGAATCACACACACGTTTTTAGACTTGTGCTTTTAAGCGTTTTTCACAAAATACTATTTTTCATAAGTATGAGGACCTATCTACAAAATTCCTTTTCCAAGAAATTTCGATCTTTAAATCGGTCGACCGCGCCGGTCGACCGATGAGTCTCTGCTTGTTTTCCATATTTTCCTTAGCTGCTCGCGGTCGACCGAATTTTTCGGTCGGTCGACCGAAGGCATTTTTCGGTCGACCGAAATTTCCTTCGGTCAACCGATTTTTGCCTCTGGTCAGCCGCGACTTTTTTAAACGGTCATTTACATCGAACACTGTGCTTTCACTTGTTAGTGATTGGCACAGTCTGTGATGAGGGTCTGAAGAAGAGATTATTATCTCATTTGGGAAGATTGGGTTTTGTTTTAAAATGATTTAAACTGTTCTATAAAAACCCCCCAGACCTCTTCTTCTTCCTAAGCCCTAACGTTTAGCCGCGACTTTTTTAAACGGTCATTTACATCGAACACTGTGCTTTCACTTGTTAGTGATTGGCACAGTCTGTAATGAGGGTCTGAAGAAGAGATTATTATCTCATTTGGGAAGATTTGTTTTTGTTTTAAAATGATTTAAACTTTTCTATATAAACCCCCAGACCTCTTCTTCTTCCTTAGCCCTAACGTTTGAAAAACCAGAGAGCTTTTTTTGTTTCCTGAGTAAATTTTCAAAACTCTGTTTTTCTCTCTGTTTCAAGTGTGATTCACCTCCCAGCTTCAGTATACCTTCTCTTTGCTATAAGGGCTGTGTAAAGAGAGGTTCTTGCATTTCTTTCTTCTGCTGTGTGAGTGAGATCTGTGGAGATCTACTGTGAGGGAGTGTGATCTGTGAGATCAAACTGTGTAGTGAGAGAGATCTGTGGAGATTGCTGTGTAGACGAAGTTCCGGCTTCCAAACCGGGTGTGTAGTGGATTTCTCCTCGAGAGTGGGGAGCGGGGACGTAGGCCAGAGGGCCGAACCTCGTTAACACATTGCGCGTCAAGGATAACGAACTCCTAACCTTATCTCTCTTACTTTTATCGCATTTCTGTTTTGTGGTTTGCTTGTGCTGTTTTTTAATTGCATATTAGAGCCTCTTGACCCTAATCACCCCCCCTCTAGGGTCCAACACGTAGGTCGGGAGTGATCGAACTCCGTGATCACATTGTTGGCGTCAAAAATTACCTATAGGTTCCCATACGTAGTTCGAGATAGATAGGAGATGATGAATATCATTATCTGAGTCAAAGAGGATTATTTGACGTCGACAAACGTATGAAGCAAGTCGATGAAGCGTACGAATCAATGAGATGGCGAAATAACAAAGAGACGATCCGATTGGGGATTACGTTTTACTCACAAAAGACGTAGCACCGCTCATATCTCATCCACTCCATGCATGATTCACTCATGGGAGACTGTAGATCTCCTCTTCGCTTTTCAACATACTTTTTATCGCATCATTCTGAGATCGAACCAGGGAGTTATGGAAAATAAGTCGAGACACGCAACCGAGATACATAACATGTCTCGGCCAAAGCCGAGACACAAAATGTGTCTCGACCATGGCCGAGCCACCGTGTCTCACGCCTAAAAAATGTTGATTTCTCCTGTTAACCACCTAGATTTCAGTTTAATCTGATCCAACGCCTCCCCTACTAATATGAAGTTATCCTGAAATATTGTTAAGTGGTTACAACTAAGAATGAGATCAAATTGATCGTTCTTATCTGAAAACCGAGCTTCTGAAGCTTATAAGTATGGTTCTAGTCCCTTCATTTACACAAATCCAGAATTCTCGAGCCTCGGCGAAGCCCTGTCAAATTGAAGAGTGAGGAGCATGAATTTTAGAGAGGAGGAAGGGATCTTGGAGAGTTCTTCAGTACAAGGAGGAGAAGAGTTTGAGAGATCTGCATCCCGTTCATTCATTTTTCTTAAGATTGTATCTAGCTGCGATTCTCGAGAAGAGTGATTATCTCACTGTTGCCGAGATAGTAACTTTAATTTTTTGTCTCCTTTGCGAGGCAACGAAATCGTTATTTGGATCTGATTAATCGGTGGTCTACGGATAAACCCCGACACCGACAAAGATCCTACGCAAGCAGAAGACCGATAAACGACCTATCTGTGTGTGTTCTCAAGAAAATTATAGTCTTTTTATTTGCATTGTGTAAGGATGCTTATAAAAAATCCTTCCTTTTGAATCATTGTAACGATTGAAGTTGTAATGAGTCCTGCAATGAAGAAAATAATTTTCGACACAAACAGTTATGTGTTTGAGTTTGCATTGGCGTATTATTTGTGCTTATTGTTTATTACATTCTATATCGTCATTGTCTCATGTTTATATCGCCCTTTGTTTAATTGCATTTTCTTGCTCATATATCTTGTTGTATATCATAATTGCTAGGATATTTTTAATAAGTTTTAAATCGATATTAATATCAGATTAGATTAGCGTATACCCTATTCACCCCCCTCTAGGGTAATTTCACCCTCTCCTGTGCACTGGTGACTGATCACCTCGCAATAAATACCATTAAATTCATTATGGGCGCCATCATTCCTCTACCCCAAATAGTCTTTATGACACATCGGACCACGTTGGCACCGTGCACCCCTAATTACTTCACATTAAATACCAAAGTGATATCTTCTTCACTTGTCGGCCGACACCTATAAAGCTGAGGTTGACGTGGCCGCCATCACTTACTCTGTCAAAGTTACCATTCTACCATTCTATCACTACTATAAATAGTGATACTATTTTCAATAACAAGGTAAGTTCTTGACTACTACTCACTGTGTTTAAGAACTATTGTAGTTCATTTTTACTTCACTCAAGCATCTTACTAATGTGATCGTCGGAGGAACAAACGGGTAGCCCAACCTGCCCTCTTACGATTTGATACTTGTGCAGGGAAGAACAACTTATTCAAGAACCAGATATTCAAAGGGTTAGAGGACCTCTGCTAACTTAAGCAATCCTTTTAATTGACTGCTTGATATCATATATCAACAGATATTATATCTTGGTTTTCCGCATCTTTCTTACTAATATCATGATACCATCTCCTAATGTCACGAAAGAGTTAGAACTTCTTTGAATGCTTACAAACTATTTACTGACTCTTTTATTTCTTTGGTTGCAAGCTTTGGTTCTACTTGCAAATGTTAGGCTAACTGTTGCATCTGAGATGCAAATCTAGAGAGGTGAAGGGGGATATGAATTGGGTTGCTATCATTTTTTGTTGAAAACACAGAATATGCAGTAAAATAGATAAAATAAAAGTAAAAAATAACTAACTAAATATGCAACAAAATAGATAAAATAAAAGAAAAAAACAAATAACTAAGGACACGTAAAATTTTATAGTGGTTCGCATAATAATCTTACATCCACTTTTTCTTCTTAAGAAGGGGTTTCCTCACTATGCCAAGAGTTCTCCTGAGTCATAACCCGATTCAGTAAGCTTATAAAGACCACACCCTAAAATTAGTCATCTAATCTAACTCTCCACAATGAGTAACATCTACGTGTAGGTAGTCCTAACCCTAAATTAGCACCGGCTTGAGTATACCGTAAAATAAAGTTTAAAACAAAATAACAAACACAATTTAAGCACAAAAAAGAAGAAAGATCTTACGGTCATTTTCGATTAACAAACCGTCATTCAACAGATCAAAGTGAAGCTCGATGAAAAACGATATAGATTATGAAATCAATAGCAACTCTCCTTGCTAAGGCGATCTAAAAATGTTGTGCGCGACGAGAAAGAGTTTATTGAGATTCCAAGGGTCAAAAACCTCAACCCAATATTTTCTCAAATCAAAACCCTAAAGCTATAATCAAAACTCTAGAACCCTCTCCTTTGTATATCTCTTTTAATCATATATGGCCTTTAGTCAACCAGGAAAGAATATCCTAAATATGGTAGAAGTCATAGATCAAAAGAAACAACGAACAACTGTGATTAAATCCTCAAATATGTATGTTTGTTGGAAAATTTGCAGTAAAAAGACAATGAAGGAAAATTTGATTTGTATTCCTTTAATCTTAGTTACAATTGGATTTTCTGATTACAAAAGAGAGGAGAATGATCTGGATTCTCCCCTTTGTTTAATTCTGGGTTCTTCACGGTAGCGATGAGATGCCTCCCTCGAATGCTCGCCTCGAGTTTGCTTCTCGTTGATGATCCGACGTCCTGTTTCACTGGAACATGATCTTCTCCTCACGATTTGACGTTGTGGAGAACTCTGAACGAGTTTAAAACTCTATGAAAGAGTTGATTTAACCGAAATCGGTTATAAGCCAAGGATGAAGAAGATCTTGTTGCCGATCTCTAAAGCTCCAACCGAAGGATGAAGGATCCTCTTTTCGCTGCCAAGAAGTTCCAACAGACCGAACCTATTAAAATCTTTTGTGATAACACAAGTGCCATAAATATTTCCAAAAATTCGGTTTTGCATTCTAGAACTAAGCATATTGACGTGCGCCATCATTTCTTACGCGATCATGTAGAGAGACAAGATGTATCCCTAGTATTTGTTGACACCAAATCTCAACTAGCGGATATATTTACTAAGCCTCTTGGAGAGGATGATTTTTGTCGCATAAGAAATGGTTTGGGCTTATGCACTATGTGAAAGTTCTACATTGCTTGCTTGTTTAGTTGCATCTTGCATTTTGCATTTCTTTCCCCATTTTTGATGGTGACAAAGGGGGAGAGAAATCTCCTCATTTGTTGCATATATTTAGGGGGAGCTCATAGATAGGGGGAGCACCTATCTATAAGCTATCTTATTTTTGCTCTTATATAATGGTTGGTTGTCATCATCAAAAAGGGGGAGATTGTTAGCCCTTATGTTTTGATGATGTTCTTACAACCACCATTATCGGTACTAATGGCTTATTGAGTGTAAATGTAGTAAACTCATTTGTCAAGCTCGTTAGTGCCATTAATGGAGGATGGATGGAATATATGCTACAACGAAGATATCCAAAGGAGGAGGAGGCCAAGAGATGAAGCAACGTTATTTCAAGAACGACAAATTCGATCAAAAGCTTCATCCGATTCAAGCTATATCAAAGCTCAAGTATATTGCTCTCTATATGAGGATATTAGCTTTCTTTTGTTTTTCTCTCTAGTGCTAGAATGTAGGCAAAGAGTTACTGAGTTTACTTGAAGCTATTGGGAATCACACACACGTTTTTAGACTTGTGCTTTTAAGCGTTTTTTCACAAAATACTATTTTTCACAAGTATGAGTACCTATCTGCAAAATTCTTTTTCCAAACAGTTTGTTTTTAGTATTAAAAACATTTTACAAAGTTTCAGAATTTTCAGAGGTCAAATAAATATTTTGCAAATATTTCAAGTTGGTCAAAAATCCTTTTTCAAGAAAATATCAGAAATCGGTCGACCGGTACGGTCGACCGATCCTATGACCTTTCGTCAGTATTTTTCCAGAGAGTCGTCGATCGACCGGTACGGTCGACCGAAATTTCGATCTTTAAATCGGTCGACCGCGCCGGTCGACCGATGAGTCTCTGCTTGTTTTCCATATTTTCCTTAGCTGCTCGCGGTCGACCGAACTTTTCGGTCGGTCGACCGAAGCACTTTTTCGGTCGACCGAAGGCTTTTTCCGGTCGACCGAAATTCTCTTCGGTCAACCGGATTTTGTCTTTTGTCAGCCGCGACTTTTTTAAACGGTCATTTACATCGAACACTGTGCTTTCACTTGTTAGTGATTGGCACAGTCTGTGATGAGGGTCTGAAGAAGAGATTATTATCTCATTTGGGAAGATTTGTTTTTTTTTTAAAATGATTTAATCTTTTTTATATAAACCCCCCAGACCTCTTCTTATTCTTTGCCCTAACGTTTTTGAAAAACCAGAGAGCTTTTTCTGTTTCCTGAGTAAATTTTCAAAACTCTGTTTTTCTCTCTGTTTCAAGTGTGATTCACCTCCCAGCTTCAGTATACCTTCTCTTTGCTATAGGGGCTGTGTAAAGAGAGGTTCTTGCATCTTTTCTTCTGCTGTGTGAGTGAGATCTTGTGTAAGATCTACTGTGAGGGTGTGATCTGTTGAGATCAAACTGTGTAGTGAGAGAGATCTGTGGAGATTGCTGTGTAGACGAAGTTCCGGCTTCCAAACCGGGTGTGTAGTGGATTTCTCCTCGAGAGTGGGGAGCGGGGACGTAGGCCAGAGGGCCGAACCTCGTTAACACATTGCGCGTCAAGGATAACGAACTCCTAACCTTATCTCTCTTACTTTTATCGCATTTCTGTTTTGTGGTTTGCTTGTGCTGTTTTTTAATTGCATATTAGAGCCTCTTGACCCTAATCACCCCCCCTCTAGGGTCCAACACGTAGGTCGGGAGTGATCGAACTCCGTGATCACATTGTTGGCGTCAAAAATTACCTATAGGTTCCCATACGTAGTTCGAGATAGATAGGAGATGATGAATATCATTATCTGAGTCAAAGAGGATTATTTGACGTCGACAAACGTATGAAGCAAGTCGATGAAGCGTACGAATCAATGAGATGGCGAAATAACAAAGAGACGATCCGATTGGGGATTACGTTTTACTCACAAAAGACGTAGCACCGCTCATATCTCATCCACTCCATGCATGATTCACTCATGGGAGACTGTAGATCTCCTCTTCGCTTTTCAACATACTTTTTATCGCATCATTCTGAGATCGAACCAGGGAGTTATGGAAAATAAGTCGAGACACGCAACCGAGATACATAACATGTCTCGGCCAAAGCCGAGACACAAAATGTGTCTCGACCATGGCCGAGCCACACTTTGTGTCTCACGCCTAAAAAATGTTGATTTCTCCTGTTAACCACCTAGATTTCAGTTTAATCTGATCCAACGCCTCCCCTACTAATATGAAGTTATCCTGAAATATTGTTAAGTGGTTACAACTAAGAATGAGATCAAATTGATCGTTCTTATCTGAAAACCGAGCTTCTGAAGCTTATAAGTATGGTTCTAGTCCCTTCATTTACACAAATCCAGAATTCTCGAGCCTCGGCGAAGCCCTGTCAAATTGAAGAGTGAGGAGCATGAATTTTAGAGAGGAGGAAGGGATCTTGGAGAGTTCTTCAGTACAAGGAGGAGAAGAGTTTGAGAGATCTGCATCCCGTTCATTCATTTTTCTTAAGATTGTATCTAGCTGCGATTCTCGAGAAGAGTGATTATCTCACTGTTGCCGAGATAGTAACTTTAATTTTTTGTCTCCTTTGCGAGGCAACGAAATCGTTATTTGGATCTGATTAATCGGTGGTCTACGGATAAACCCCGACACCGACAAAGATCCTACGCAAGCAGAAGACCGATAAACGACCTATCTGTGTGTGTTCTCAAGAAAATTATAGTCTTTTTATTTGCATTGTGTAAGGATGCTTATAAAAAATCCTTCCTTTTGAATCATTGTAACGATTGAAGTTGTAATGAGTCCTGCAATGAAGAAAATAATTTTCGACACAAACAGTTATGTGTTTGAGTTTGCATTGGCGTATTATTTGTGCTTATTGTTTATTACATTCTATATCGTCATTGTCTCATGTTTATATCGCCCTTTGTTTAATTGCATTTTCTTGCTCATATATCTTGTTGTATATCATAATTGCTAGGATATTTTTAATAAGTTTTAAATCGATATTAATATCAGATTAGATTAGCGTATACCCTATTCACCCCCCTCTAGGGTAATTTCACCCTCTCCTGTGCACTGGTGACTGATCACCTCGCAATAAATACCATTAAATTCATTATGGGCGCCATCATTCCTCTACCCCAAATAGTCTTTATGACACATCGGACCACGTTGGCACCGTGCACCCCTAATTACTTCACATTAAATACCAAAGTGATATCTTCTTCACTTGTCGGCCGACACCTATAAAGCTGAGGTTGACGTGGCCGCCATCACTTACTCTGTCAAAGTTACCATTCTACCATTCTATCACTACTATAAATAGTGATACTATTTTCAATAACAAGGTAAGTTCTTGACTACTACTCACTGTGTTTAAGAACTATTGTAGTTCATTTTTACTTCACTCAAGCATCTTACTAATGTGATCGTCGGAGGAACAAACGGGTAGCCCAACCTGCCCTCTTACGATTTGATACTTGTGCAGGGAAGAACAACTTATTCAAGAACCAGATATTCAAAGGGTTAGAGGACCTCTGCTAACTTAAGCAATCCTTTTAATTGACTGCTTGATATCATATATCAACAGATATTATATCTTGGTTTTCCGCATCTTTCTTACTAATATCATGATACCATCTCCTAATGTCACGAAAGAGTTAGAACTTCTTTGAATGCTTACAAACTATTTACTGACTCTTTTATTTCTTTGGTTGCAAGCTTTGGTTCTACTTGCAAATGTTAGGCTAACTGTTGCATCTGAGATGCAAATCTAGAGAGGTGAAGGGGGATATGAATTGGGTTGCTATCATTTTTTGTTGAAAACACAGAATATGCAGTAAAATAGATAAAATAAAAGTAAAAAATAACTAACTAAATATGCAACAAAATAGATAAAATAAAAGAAAAAAACAAATAACTAAGGACACGTAAAATTTTATAGTGGTTCGCATAATAATCTTACATCCACTTTTTCTTCTTAAGAAGGGGTTTCCTCACTATGCCAAGAGTTCTCCTGAGTCATAACCCGATTCAGTAAGCTTATAAAGACCACACCCTAAAATTAGTCATCTAATCTAACTCTCCACAATGAGTAACATCTACGTGTAGGTAGTCCTAACCCTAAATTAGCACCGGCTTGAGTATACCGTAAAATAAAGTTTAAAACAAAATAACAAACACAATTTAAGCACAAAAAAGAAGAAAGATCTTACGGTCATTTTCGATTAACAAACCGTCATTCAACAGATCAAAGTGAAGCTCGATGAAAAACGATATAGATTATGAAATCAATAGCAACTCTCCTTGCTAAGGCGATCTAAAAATGTTGTGCGCGACGAGAAAGAGTTTATTGAGATTCCAAGGGTCAAAAACCTCAACCCAATATTTTCTCAAATCAAAACCCTAAAGCTATAATCAAAACTCTAGAACCCTCTCCTTTGTATATCTCTTTTAATCATATATGGCCTTTAGTCAACCAGGAAAGAATATCCTAAATATGGTAGAAGTCATAGATCAAAAGAAACAACGAACAACTGTGATTAAATCCTCAAATATGTATGTTTGTTGGAAAATTTGCAGTAAAAAGACAATGAAGGAAAATTTGATTTGTATTCCTTTAATCTTAGTTACAATTGGATTTTCTGATTACAAAAGAGAGGAGAATGATCTGGATTCTCCCCTTTGTTTAATTCTGGGTTCTTCACGGTAGCGATGAGATGCCTCCCTCGAATGCTCGCCTCGAGTTTGCTTCTCGTTGATGATCCGACGTCCTGTTTCACTGGAACATGATCTTCTCCTCACGATTTGACGTTGTGGAGAACTCTGAACGAGTTTAAAACTCTATGAAAGAGTTGATTTAACCGAAAGTCGGTTATAAGCCAAGGATGAAGAAGATCTTGTTGCCGATCTCCAAAGCTCCAACCGAAGGATGAAGGATCCTCTTTTCGCTGCCAAGAAGTTCCAACCGACCGACCCCGAACTGAATTGATATTCAGTTATTTATAGGGGATTAAGGGGTGTAACCACCTCCTTAATTCGCTCCTAAGTGGGGCTAATGAGATGTAACCGCCCCTTAAATCACTCCTGAGTGGAGTTGTGATCCCCTCAAATCGTGGGAAACGGTTTTGAAACTGTTCAGCTCGTGTTTGAACGAGTCAAACGCAAAATCTGTGTTCTGATGTGAATTCTGTGTCCAAACGCAATGCCTAAAAGCTTGAACGCAGCATCTGGAAGCTCGGACGCAGCGTTTAGAAGCTCATTTGTAGCGATTTAAGAGCTGCGTTTGGCAGCGGATCTGAGCTGCGTTTACAGCAATTTGGAAGCTGCGTTTGTACGATTTAAGAGCTGCGTTTGGCAGCGGATCTGAGCTGCGTTTGGAGCTGGATGTGACCTGCGTTTACAGCGTTTGAAGGCTGCGTTTACAGCGATTTGGAAGCTGCGTTGGCGGCCGAATCTGAGCTGCGTTTGTAACTTTTGGAGCTGCGTTTGCAACTTTTGGAGCTGCATTTGAGCTGCGTTCGTGGCTATGAACGCGGCGCATCTTGATGCTGGTACGCGGGGAGGACTTCCACGTCTTGATTTGAAGAGACCGTCGATTTGTAGTCTCTTTCTATCGAAGTTTTGCAAAGATCGCCATTTTGTAATCTTTACTTTAGCTCTTTGATATGCAAGAGTTGTCAGATTGTAACTCTCGATGTTGATTGTGAAGGCTGTTAAACTAGAGCTCTCATCGGTTATCGTGAAGGTCGTCAGATTGTAACATTCAGCGATCTACGTAAAAGTCTTCAAATTATAGCCTTCTGGAAGTCGTCAGATTGTAACTTCCATCATCGGTGTTTGATGGGGATCAGCTATCTATTGTGATTTTTAGACAGCCTACAATGTAATCAGCCGACATTATCATCGATGGTTGCTCAGACCATCGATGGGCCCCTAAGCACCATCGAGGGGTTCTTGTAATCCATCGACGAGCTGAAATCCAATCGACGGGTTCCTTGTAACCATCGATGGGTCCCTGTTGATCACCGATGGTACAAAGGCTACAAAGGTTAAAATCAACATTTGTGCTGATTTTCATGTTCTTTCACCTCGTACACATCTTATACATGTATTCACATGTACTATATCGTTTTAAAAAATAATAGTACCAAATAAAAGTTTGTTATCACTTAAACAAGAGCTATTGTATGGACTACTTCCTAACACTAACAATTTTTTGTTTTTGGATAACAATAGTGGGAGAATGTTAGATTAATAGTTATAACAAGTATATTATTTGAATTCTAATCCTCTCTATTATGAAAAACCATGATTTTTATCACAACCATTGATTTGTTAAGTGAAGTTTAAGAATGAGTACAATTTACGGAAGCAATGAGTGTTAGATTTAGATTCAATCAAAATTGCTCACTAAACTGATCAATTGCTAGAAAAAAAATAGTCTCTCTACTACTTCTTGGTTGTGGAGATCAGGATCAAAGTGTAATTTTTTTTGGGCTAAAACTTCTTAGCGAGACCAAAAGGAATCATTTGAATAGCATTAAAAATAAATAATAAGCTTTTTTGGACTTATTTTAGTTTAGGCATCTAACACCAGCTAATCTGCCCAATCGAATCAAGCGGGCATTCAGATGTCAACTTCTTGCTTTTCAATTTGGATTTCATCAAAAAGTTTAATGAAATTTGACCAAATATAATCCACCGACTCTTGAGAAAAGGAGGACCTAATTAAGCTATTTGATTCATGTAAAAATTATAATTACAATTCTCTGCAACCATAGTTTTTTTCAAGTACAATGATAAAATTGAATCTGTTTTTTTTTCCTAAAACAATAAAATAAAATAGCAAGTTTCTATAATAAAAATAAAATAAGAATTTGCTGGTCATAAATTGATCATACATTTAGTAAAATAAAAACTACTAAGTAACAAAGAATGATAAAAAACTAACTTTGTTACTATTTAAATATCTGATAGTTTATTTAACAAAATAAACAACTAAGTTATAGAAATTTTTAAAAAGATATAAATTTATAATATAATAAGATTACAATTTCAATTTTCAATTAACAATTCTTTATCTTTACAAACAAACGAATCTTTCCCACTCTAGCCACGTTAATGATATGATACAATGATAAGCATCGTGCAAAGAATGAAAACTATACAAACGATAAAGTCCAGTCCAAAACGAGCATTAAGTGAAGCGAGTAAGAAGTGGGCCCAGCTGGGCGAAGGCCCAACGCCACTAACAACCGCGCGAGACATTTTGACGCGTGAGCGAGCGCGCCTACTGGCTGCCTATCATTAATTAGATCGAAGAAAGAGACGAGATCGATTGTTGCCGTGACCGTCGCCAATTTGATTGAATTAAATCTTACCATTTAATGCTACGCTCTCTCTGGGCCCCACGTTCATTAAATGTGGGATGGCATGTGCTGACAGGGAGAAATGGGATGAGCAAATAGTTACAATAGTAGTTATTACAATATATGAGTTACATAAGTTATGTAATTATGGTCTTGTACAACTGGTGATTGTAGTTATTTTCTACCGTCTTGATTTTTTTTTGGACAAATTTTGAAAATCGACCGTTTTTCAAAGTTAATCGGCAAAATCGACCGTTGAAAATTTTTTTTAGCAAAATCGACCCTTTTCTGCACGGGACTGCTAGTCCCGTGCAGAAAAGGGTCGGTTTTGCAATTTTTCAAACTGCACGGGACTGCTAGTCCCGTGCAGTGCGGTTCTGCCCCCCACCCGATCCCAATCCACTTTCTCTCTCCTCCAACAATCCCCTCCTCCGTAAATCTCTTCCCATTCTCCAGACCCACCAACATTTTCCCCTCTTCTCCTCTTCCTCCTCCTCCTCCTCTATCACACCATCATCATCCATCAATTTTTCCATTCTCCAGACCCACCAACAGTCCCCTTCTTGATCTCAAGATTCACATCCTTCAACCAAGCCTTATTACCATTCTCCTCTCCCCCGTTCCCGTCCTCGTCATCCTCCCACCCAAAAGCTCCATCCTTAACCTTAATTGCAACATCATCATCGCCACAATGCTCAGCCCATTGCACGGCGTCATCCTCCAACTCGCCGCTGGTCATGTAACTGTCGAGCCGTTCTAAGGAGATCATGGCTTGGGAGACGGAGATAAGAGCCTGAGGGAAGTTGCGGAGCGGCTCTTGGAGGATCTTGAAGAAGGATGTGGCAGTGAAAACGAGGCCAGCATCGAGGCGGACACCGAGGAGGACGGAGGTGCCGAAGACGATGGTGGAAATCATTACGGGGGCGCTCCAGAGGACGATTATGTTGCCAGAGATGGATGATGATGGTGTGATAGAGGAGGAGGAGGAGGAAGAGGAGAAGAGGGGAAAATGTTGGTGGGTCTGGAGAATGGGAAGAGATTTACGGAGGAGGGGATTGTTGGAGGAGAGAGAAAGTGGATTGGGATCGGGTGGGGGGCAGAACCGCACTGCACGGGACTAGCAGTCCCGTGCAGTTTGAAAAATTGCAAAACCGACCCTTTTCTGCACGGGACTAGCAGTCCCGTGCAGAAAAGGGTCGATTTTGCTAAAAAAAAATTTCAACGGTCGATTTTGCCGATTAACTTTGAAAAACGGTCGATTTTTAAAATTTGTCCTTTTTTTTTTTCCAATTTTAATTAAAGTTGAAGCTATAAGTATTCTTTCTAGATAGAGCGTATCAGAGAACACTTCGCACCTCGCGAGATGTTCTGAACCGCATATGCGTGAAATAGAAAGACAATATGAATATTTCACTACTACGCATACAGAATTAATGTTTTGCCCATGTCAGAATTAGTCTAGAAAGGAGGTGACCCAATTCTAACCTGACTTATAGGGAGAAAATGAACCAAAAAAATTAAGGTCAATTATGTTCTCATTTTTGCCAAACACAAATTTAACTCTTTAACCAGGGTCCAGGTTAGGGTCCACTGACCTGGCTTAAGGAGTGGCTGCGAAACCCATCCGAATAAAACAGTTGTTGCGGTTTACGTTACCACGGTTACGTGAAAGAAGATGCTTTCTGAGTTTAGCGTCGCAAAGAAAATTCTTAGGGGAAGTTGTTTTCAAGATTAATTCAATCATTTTCATGGGAATTGTCGGTAACTAATTACAAACCAAAGTATGTTATGATGGAAATAAAGCTGGCAGATAATGACACCATGATGAGATTAATAAGTGCGTCATGCCATGCGCATGCATTGCTAAATATTCACTTGGGTTTCCGCATATTGATATAATCTCTCATTAAATATTAGCGCTCCAATTAGCTGAATCAAAAGGTATTGTTTGGCAAATGGTTAAGTGAGGGGTTAAGAAGACTTAACTCCTTTTTAATCCGTAAAACACAAAAATCTATATAAGGGTTAAAGTGAGTTAACCCTTCATAATTTGTCAAACATAAAAAATATAGAATGGTTAAGGTAACCCCTCTAGAAGGATTAAAATGAGTTAACCCCTCAAAAAATGGGTTTACTAATACTCCTATTTAGAAGGATTAAGAGTTAACCCTTCTAATTATAAAGAAAATAGTCAAAATCATTGTTATTCCCAACCACTAAAAATGATCACAATAACTAAAATAAAACTTATATAATGGAATAATAATTTAGTCTTTCGGATTATCAAGTAGGTTAACTATGTTAATATTTCTCCTTAATCCCTCTTCCTTAATCCTTTACGAAACGGGGCGAAAGTGTATAGATTAAGTAAGCGTTCAAAAATCTAGATTTAAAACCCAAAACATTTGGGGGAGTCGCTGTTCCGTGGGTCGAGTAAGAGTGGTTATATTGCGGATAGAGACCCCTTGTGATATTGTCCAATTGAAGATAGATCCATATAGTTCTGTTGTACTATTTGTTTAATTGCAGATAGATCCTCTCATGGACTTTTTCGAGTATTTTACAAGTTAAAAAATTAGTATATGAGAGTCTATTGGCACATATCGAAGTAAAGAAGGAATATATACCTCCATAAATGACGCAGAGGTAGAAATGGGGAGACCGATCAGATATCGTTCCGATGCCGACGAGCCCTGACAACAGCAGATAATTCACGAGCTTGAATCCACAAGCTCTAAGTTTTTCAAAGTTGAGAACGTAAACAAGGAGAAAAATTCTCTTAATTGATTAATTGAAAAGTTGATTCACAATTTTCAAATGGAACTAATATTTATAGCCAATTAAATCTATCCTAACTCTAATAAAAAAAAACTCTAAGTCTAAAAGGAAAATACCAAATTCCAAAGGGAAACAATAAAAAAAGAACTCTTTCCTAATCTGGAATCCGAGTCGACACGAGGCGTGGCAAGTAGCAACGCCTTTCGTGTCGACTGGACATGAGCCGACTAACATGTGTTGA
>NC_033796.1:14032088-14054453 GCF_001876935.1 Asparagus officinalis
AAGATAGATAGAGAGAGTAGAAAAAAGATTAAGAGGAGAGAAGATACCTTCTAGCCAAAAAAAATGAATGTATTCCAAAACTGCTAAAAACGTATGATGTTATGCAGGTCTATCCCAGGTATACCGTACCTGGAGATACTCGACTATGAGAAGCTCGTTATGCGTGCGAGCTTAACAGCGGAAACTTATGGTATTTCTTCAGGACATCATTCAGTATTGACCGGATTTTTGTCTTGTAAATACATCCAAGTGTTATTTCGGGAGTCGTACGGATATAGGAATGGGCAGGTTTACTAGACTGTTTAAGTTTTCTGTTATTGTGTTATCTTTTTTTTGGGGACATTCGTTTTAGTCATACACTTGCTCCCTCTTTTGTGGTGGGGCTATAATGCCTAGTATGAAGTCTTAACACGGCTCCATGGCACCTCTGATTTTAGTTAAGGCCCAGTATTCTGCAAAATGCCATAACTTGCGAAGTATGACATATAGTTAATGTAGATATAGAGTTCTATTACTGAGAGTCACTCTAAAGGTGTGTTTCTTTCTCTTACGTTTCGTCGTCTCTTGATGTGATTGAATATGTTGAGTTTCAAGTTCTGTGAAAGCAACACGGGTGCAACTCAACTAAAAGGATCAAGAACACACTGTTTTGCATCTGTATCGTTTTGGAATAATAACGTCTGGAGGTGTCGAATCGAGGCCCTTTTGATGAGGTGTCCATTCCCTCCCGTCTTGATTGTGCAGAAACGTGAGTAGTGGTTCTGTTGCGTGTGAACGAACCACTTGTTGTTTTCCTCGACTCTAAATCCGCATCAAATAACACGAACCTCCGTCGTTTGTTCAAATGCACTTAGCTATTGTGACGAGCAAGACGCTGACACGCTGTCTCTGACCGAGCTCCTTTTCGTCAAGCGTCGGGCTTTTGATTCGATGACTCTTCAGGAATTAGATAGAGAGCCATTTTGAGCAGAGGTGTGCTGCGGAGTGAAATTCTCAGCTAACCAATCAAGCGAAGAGTCTTCAATTTTGTGCTTCTTTGGCACTGCAACTCTGTCCTCAATTGTGAGATCTCCTTGTACTTGCAGATAAATGACAGACTTGAAGAGGAATGATGAGAGAATATTCCTCAACTTGGTTGGTCGAATCGTATTCCGACCATTCGGACTTCAACTGGAAGCTTGATGCGTTTGCGATCCAGTATCATCCGGGGAAGGCGAACGTCGTAGCAGATGCCTTAAGCAGGAAGCGTCGACATCGGATTTTGGCTTTGAGGTGTTCATTGCATCGGGATCTTATCACTCTTAGCCAGTTTGATTTTAGACCCGAGATTGGAGGAACCAGTGCATTTTTGGGAGCTGTGATAGTGCAGCCATCTTGGAGTGACAGAGTTGTCAGAGCTCAGTTGGGAGACTCTTGGATTCAAATCCGAAAGGAGGAGATTTCCAAAGAGCCTAAGACTGATTGGACCATTGGAGCTGATGGAGGTCTACGGATGAAGGGTAGATTGGTTATGCCAGCTAGTGCAGAGCTGAAGAGAGAGTTATTTGATGAGGCACACCGTACTCGATACACAGTGCATCCAGGGATCACCAAGATGTACAAGGACTTGAAGAGACATTTCTGGTGGAGCGGTATGCGTAGAGAGATTGCAGACTATGTGGCTAGATGTTTTACCTGTCAGCAGGTGAAGGCAGCGCACCAGAGACCGGCAGGGACACTACAGCCTTTACCCATTCCAGAGTGGAAGTGGGCAGACATTTCTATGGATTTTATTGTGGGGTTGCCGAAGTCGAAGAAGGGGAATGATTCTGTTTGGGTGATAGTGGACCGGTTGACGAAGTCAGCATATTTTATTCCAGTGAGGACCACTTATACAGCCGAGACTTATGTGATGATCTTCATTCGGGAGATAGTTCGACTTCACGGAGTTCCAGATTCGATCGTGTCGGATCGGGGATCGGTTTTCACTTCACATTTTTGGAGGAGTTTCCAGGACTCATTTGGCAGCAGGCTATCTTATAGCAGTGTATTCCACCCCCAGACGGATGGTCAGACGGAGAGGGTGAATCAGGTGTTGGAGGACATGTTGCGGGCATGTGTCATTGACTTCCAAGGCAGCTGGGAGGATCATATTCCATTGGTAGAATTCGCTTATAACAACAGTTATCAAGCGACGATCGGGATGGCTCCGTATGAGGCATTGTACGGGAGACCCTGTAGATCACCGATATGTTGGGCAGAGCCAGAGGACAGCTTGATGCTTGGGCCAGAGCTTGTGAGGCAGACTACCGAGAAGGTAGCATTGATCAGAGAGCGGATTCTAGCCGCTCAGAGCCGGCAGAAGAGTTATGCGGATAAGAGGCGAAGACCCCTAGAGTTTCAGATTGGGGATTTAGTTATGCTGAAGGTATCGCCTATGAAAGGCGTGCAGCGATTCGGGAGGCGAGGGAAGCTTGCGCCGAGATATATTGGACCTTTCAGGATTTTGGAGCGCATTGGAGCGGTGTCATACAGACTAGATCTTCCAGCATCTATGTCTAGTGTACACAATGTATTCCATATCTCTATGCTCAAGAAGCACTTGCATGATGAGGAGCAGCAGCGAGTGTTGGATGCACCGGAGATTGAGCTTCGAGATGATTTGACTACTATTGAGATCCCAGTGTCTATACTTGCTAGAGAGGACAAGAGGCTCAGGAACAAGGTGATTCCATTGGTGAAAGTTCAATGGAACCGAAGTGGAGTTGAGGAAGCTTCTTGGGAGCGCGAGGAGGGCATGCGACGCGACTACCCACATTTGTTTGATCAGGTAAATAAATTTTCTGACAAGTACCTTATGGTATGTATCTTATATGATATTTGGACATTTGGTTATATTTGCATTTAACACTAGTATGAGAATATTCTCGCTTAATTCTTAATCTTTCGGAACACACGGTATATATATGGGGGGTTCCTTGTTTGGATTTTTCACCCGATGTACTAGTTCCACTAGATTAAGATTTGAGCGGGAGTGTTACCATTTTAGAGCGTTAAGTATAAATATCTCTATATGTTTATTTGGAAGTTCACGTTGTGAGATGCATATAGTTTCCGAATTTCGAGGACGAAATTCTTCTAAGGGGGGAAGAATGTAGAACCCCGTAAATTTTTATATATGAATATATATGAATTATTAGTAAATAAATAATTCTTAGTTAATAAATAGCTTGAGGTCATTGATGTACATGATAACAAGTTATTTGAGATGATATGAGAGTATGGGTGTAGAGTTTTGTGTGTTGGTTTTGCAAATAAGCAAAACATGCACAAAAACTGAAAATGTCCAGATCAGTCGACACATCAGTCGACTGACTGTATCAGTCGACACATCAGTCGACTGATGCGCTGATTTCCAGTTTTTACAGGTTTCGGGTCTGTTTTGTTTTGATTCGGGTTTGGGTCGGGTTTAAGGGTTCATATATAATCTCCTTCACCCGAAATCATCCCCTCTCCTCTTCAGACCAGAGAAACCCTAACCCCCTCTCTTCTCTCTCAAACCCTAGGATAGTTCTTGGTGATTTTGGGGTGAAATTGGAGGATTTTCGTCGGGATCTTCAGTTTGCAGCGAAAGAAATCACCCCCCCTCAGATCCAGGAGCTATTCATCACCTCAGAGGCGAGTAACATCTCGCCCAACCTTGTCCCATTCTTTTTAAACGTTTTCAAATGGTTTTATTGAGATCTCTTTGGCCTAAAATGTATTTTGAGTACAAAGATTGGATTTTTATTGCATGTAACATGAAGATGTGCATTTTCAGTATAATAAATAACCTACCAATGTTTGGTAAATTTAAAATCCAGATCTGAAATGTTTTAAAAGAGATTTAACATGGGTTTTGTTTTGAAAAGTGTTTTTAAAACATAAATACTTATGTTTAGAGTTTTATTCATGTATATGTATGTGAAAGTTATGTTTCAGTTAGTCCATACATGTTAATATTCGTATGATTCATGCTTGGAATTGATGGGGATGAGTTTGGATCAAATTTTTGGCATATAAGAACCTGTACAGATTATCTGCAGTCTGTCGGTCGACTGATCAGTCGACCGACGGGCAAATTGTTCAGCCATCAGTCGACTGATCAGTCGACTGACGGGCTGATTCTGCTTTCTCAGCTTCTCGGTCGACTGGTCAGTCGACTGGCGAGCTGAGGCTGTGCTGTCTGAGCTCCATCAGTCGACGTATGAGTCGACTGACGTCATCAGTCGACACATCAGTCGACTGATGAGCTGTTTTACAGATTCTTGATCTGTTTAAGTTGTCTTTCGGGGTCGCCTCGGTAACCTGACCCTAGTTTATCACGTTAATGATTTATCTGTGCATGTGGGTTGACTTTGGTGTTACATCACCATAATGGGGTGTGAATGGAGGGATAATGAGGGGGAGGCCAAAGGCCTCCCTCATCTCATAATACTCCCCCTTATCCATCCATTACCTTGGGTTTAGCTTATGAACACTTCAGAGTTCGTAAAGCTAATGGGGTGGATACTTCTGGATCCAGAGTAAACTTGTTTGCCTCGTTAAAACCTTAGCTGTGGAAAACCCAGTGGGAAAAAACCATCAGCCTAAGGAAAAAGAGTACAACCCATAGGTTACTCCCCCTGAACCATACAAGCTTCAGGCTTGTAGGTCTTTCAGATGTCTCATCCCTATTCCTTTTACAAGTTTTACAAAAGTACATCTAGGCAGAGCCTTAGTGAACAAGTCAGCTAAATTATTACATGATTGGATCTGCTGTACTTTAACTTGCTCCTCCTCTTGAAGATCGTGCGTCCAGAAAAACTTGGGAGATATGTGCTTCGTCTTGTCACCCTTGATGAAGCCAGACTGAAGTTGAGCAACGCAGGCTGCATTGTCTTCAAATATAGTAGTTGGCTCAAGGTCACCAGTCTTCAGGCCGGTAGACACTAAGATGTGCTGAATGACAGAACGAAGCCAAACACATTCTTTGCTGGTTTCATGGATCGCGAGGAGTTCGGAATGGTTGGATGAGATTGCTACAGTGGTTTGCTTGACAGACCTCCAGGAGATGGCCGTACCACCGAATGTAAACACAAATCCGGTTTGTGATTTCTCGGTGTGGGGATCAGACCTGTAACCTGCATCTGAATAACCAATTAAGGTGGGAGACCCACCCTTCGGGAAATATAATCCCAGGTCTATAGACCCTTGGAGGTAGCGCAGAAGATGCTTAACTCCATTCCAGTGGCGCTTTGTGGGCGCTGCACTGTATCTGGCTAGTAGGTTAACTGAAAACGCTATATCGGGACGCGTACAGTTAGCCAGATATAATAGTGCTCCAATGGCACTGAGGTAAGGTACTTCAGGACCTAGCATTTCCTCCCCCTCTTCCAGCGGACGGAAGGGGTCGTTCTTTACATCCAATGATCGAACAACCATTGGTGTACTAAGAGGATGACATTTATCCATTCGGAAATTTTTAAGTAATTTCCGTGTATATGTGGATTGGTGTAACAGGATACCACCCTTAAGGTGTTCGATCTGTAAGCCAAGACAATACTTTGTTTTGCCTAGGTCTTTCATTTCAAAAGTATTCTTAAGGCTTTCAGATATCCCAGCGATCTCTGCAGGAGATCCAATGAGATTTAAGTCGTCGACATAGACGGCGACTATAATGAATCTTGTTCCCGATCTTTTTATAAAGATACACGGGCAGACTTTATCATTTGTGAATCCTTGCGTAGCAAGGAACTCACTTAGTCTGTTATACCACATTTTCCCCGATTGCTTAAGACCATATAATGATCTTTGAAGCCTAACAGAATAGACGTCCCGAGGTCTATCTGCTATCTCTGGTGGAATTTTACACAGGCAAAGATCCCACGCAAGCAGCGATCCTAACAACGATCCTGCGTTTGTTTCTCAAGAGTTGTAATTTTTATTTTGTTGTGTAAAAGAAGTCTTATAAAAAGACTATTTCTTTGAATTTATTGTAATCGACCGAAGATATAATGAATTCCATGACAAAACCAACTTTTGACCCAAACAAGACCCACTTATATCCCACAGGTTTTACACCTTCAGGTGTTTGGACTACTGGTCCAAAGACTTCGTGTTTCAAGAGTGAGTCCAGCTCTACTCCTATTGCCTCGTTCTACTTTGGCCAATCGTCTCTGTGTTTACATTCTGCTAGAGACCGTGGTTCGATGTCATCATCGTATTCAGTGACGTGAACGGCAATATCGAACGCAAAGTCGTTGTTGACGACTGTGTTTTTTCTGTCCAGTACCTCCTCAGTACGTACAAAATTTAATGATGTTTCTCCTATTTGTTCCTCTTCAGGGGAATCTAGGAGGGGAGAGGAAGCTGGTCTGAGCTCAGTATCCTGTGTTGGGTTCATCTTTATTTCTCCAGGATTTTTTCTTTTACGAGGGACTTTGTCCTTCGAACCTGGTGGGCGTCCTCTTTTCAATTGAGGTACAGCCGTTTCTGCTGCCGACGGATTGCATCCATCTTTGAGGATGTCAATCCTAGCTGGCGTGTTGACAGTAGGGGCGTGTGATCTGACAATCTTCTGGTTATCAGTGAATTTATCCGGAAGTAAATGTACTGTATTTTGAAGATGAAGAATCTTCAGGATCTCATCTTCACATTGACTAGTACGCGGATCATAATGAGACAAAGTCTTGGTGTTCCAAGAAATGGTCTTAGAAGCGTCAGGCTTCTTGGACTGTGTGCCAAGTTTAGGAAATGAATCCTCAACAAATTCACAATCATCAAGACGTGCCTTAAATGCGTCACCCGTCTGGGGTTCAAGGTATCTTATTATAGAGGGCAAATTAAACCCTATATAGATACCCAAACGACGCTGTGGACCCATTTTGGTCCTTTGTGGAGGAGCAATTGGGACGTAAACTGCACAACCAAACACTCTCAAATGTGAGATATTCGGAGGTGCACCATAAGCAAGCTGCATTGGTGACAAAATATGGCCACCAGAGGGCCGTATTCTGATATGCTGCATTGGGTGAGAGTCTTCACTTTGTGCCTTCTTTGGCATGTAAGTCTTCTTCAATGGTTAGATCCTCTTGTACTCGTGAGACAATGAAGATCTTTAAGAGGATGATAAGAGATATTCCTCAAACTTGGTTTGGTCGAACTCGTATTCGACCGTGGATTCAACTGGAATCTTGATCGGCTGCGACACGACGGTCTCGGTAGTGAGACCGTTGGCTCCCACTGTGGTCGCCAGTTTGTTTTCACCGAAAGTTGGTTTCATTGTGGAATTCATTATATCTTCGATCGATTACAATAAATTCAAAAGAAAATAGTCTTTTTATAAGACCTCTTTTACATAATAAAAGAAAAATTACAACTTTCTAGAAAATAACACAGAAATCGTTTATCGATTCCTGTTTTGTGGGACTTTGCCTATGTCGGGAGTGCTTTGACTCGTGGACCACCGATTCACAGATTCTGATTGAATCGTGAAGGCTTTTGGATATTCTTCTTCGTTTATCGAAGTAAGAATCTTTAAACGAATATCTTATCGATGTAAGATGTTCACTCTTCCAAAGATAAGGTCAGAGCTTAGATCTCTAGGAATCGCTAAAAGATTTTTGAGGATATTTGTGAAGAAGGAAGACTCTCTCTCTCTCTCTTGCTCTAATTCACCAAAAGCTCAAGTCTCTCTGCTTACTTGCTCCCCCCCCCCAATCTGCCTCCTTATCAATGATGGCCCTAGGAGGGTATTTATAGTCTTCTTGGATGATAACTGGAGAAAATAACCGATCAGCAACTACCCCTTTGGGCGCGGCAGCCATAGGTGGCGCGACTGAAGAGATTCCTTTGGCGCGGCAGTCGTTGTTGGCGCGGTCAAAGGAGTGGTTCCCTCCCTGTTTTGTAACCGCCATCCTACGACTTTTAACTCCTTAAATGTCATGATTTTCGTGGGTAGTGGGCATGATTTTCGCTTGTAACTGCTTTCCCCACGTTCATAAGTAACCCCCAGCAGTTAATAAGCCATGTGGGTCGCACAAAACTTAAGAAAACTATCAAAAATAATGTGTTCAGCTTCTCAATGGCCGCGGCAGTAGGTGGTGGCATGCATTGCCGCGGCAGTTACCACTATCATACACCTCCTGGGTATTTTGGCTCTAACTTTCTCGTTCGATATCAGAATAAGGTAATCCAAGATGCGTTGGAAATATGACGAAGAGATATACAATTTTTGTCATTTGATATTCTTCAGATTTGGATCATATCATTCCTTAAATGTGCAATACATTTCCGCAGCAGTCGCTGCTGACGCGCACCTCCGAGACCGTTCGCGCTGTCTCGGGTATTTTGGCTCTAACTTCCTCGTTGGATGTCGGAATAAGGTGATTCAAGATACGTTGGAAAGATAACGAAGAGATCTACAACTTCCCATTGGAGCTTCACTCTGTTTGTTTGTGCATCACTTTCCACTGCCGCGCCTATGCGCGTCAGTGTACATTATCGCGCACCTCCGAGGTAGTTTACGACCTCTCGGGTATTTTGGCTCTAACTTCGTCGTCCGATGTCGGAATGAGGTGATCCAAGATGTATTGGAAAGCTAACGAAGATATCTACAACTTACCATTGGCGCTTCACTCTGTTTGTTTGCATGTTACTTTCCACTGCCGCGTCTATGCGCGTCAGTGTACATTGTCGCGCACCTCCAAGGCAGTTTACGACCTCTCGGGTATTTTGGCTCTAACTTCCTCATCCGATGTCGGAATGAGGTGATCCAAGATGCGTTGGAAAGCTAACGAAGATCTATACAACTTCACATTGGCGCTTCACTCTGTTTGTTTACGCGTCACCTTCCACTGCCGCGCCTATGCGCGTCAGTGTTCCTTTGCTTATTTTAGCTTTGGATGATCCCCTTTGACTTAGATAATAACATTCATTATCTTCTCTTTGTTTTGAGCTATATCTGGATATCTATAAGTATTTTTAGATACCTACAGATACCCCCTCCAAAGTATCTCAGACCCATTCTTTTATAGAGGAGTCTGGGATACTTTGGATAAGATAGGTCTTACTTGCAATCCCTTCAATATTTAGTTGAGGAGATCGTGTAGAAGGACCTGTGAATGGATTCAACTCTTGACTTCTTCATCTTTTAGTCCACTCAGTGCTTTATAGAATAGCTAAAATTCTTCCGGTGTTATGTTTATCGCTTGACCGTTGTTGAAATCTTGAACTGAAACTGATGTTGTGATTTGTGAATTAGCTCTTATCGTTGAACTGATGTTGAACTGATTGTCTTCATTAGGAATTCATATCTGGATCGTAATTGAATCCCCTGAGATCATCCATTGGACTTTTTTCCTTAGCCTTATTTTGGCAAAAATCATTGACGCGTTGACAGGTGTTAACACAGTTTATCCTCGTGCATTTACTGGAGTCTACACAGTTTAAGCTCTTAAGACGTTGGAGCATGGCGGTCTTGAGTGTCTAGACTGCAGGATCAATTATTCAGGTCGGTTCATCTGCATGTATGGATTTTATCCTAAGTTTGTCGGATACTCAAGTCACGAGACCAACTAATGAAGCTGGTGCGTCAGTGATTATCGTATTTATAGGATTTTTGGCAAACCCTCAGCCATCAACGGGTTTGATGAGCCTTTACCGACTACCGTTTGAATCGGACTAGCATGCAGATTGTTTAAGTCCGTTCTGTATGTAACGTTGTGTTAAAAGAATAAACTCTCTTAGACTTGGTGCTATGATGTTGAATACATAGGCTTTGTCGTTAATACGGGAACGTACCACCCGACGACGTGTGATAGACGTAAATTTATCTCTAATAAGGGATTGAGATAACGTCCCCCACTTATAAAATGTGGATTTGAAAATGTTGATGGGTTACGTCTTTTTGGTAAAAAGATGAACCCGATACTAGAGAGGAAGAATTTTATATTCTATCTCCTGGTCTCTTGTTTGTTGATAGAGATGAACCCGAAATCGGAGAGGAAGAATTTTATATTCTATCTCCTTGTCTCTTTTTTGTTGGTAGAGATAAACCCAGAATCGGATAGGAATAATTTTATATTCCATCTCCTAGTCTCTTGTTTGTTGGTAGAGATGAACCCAGAATCGGATAGGAATAATTTTATATTCCATCTCCTGGTCTCTTGTTTGTTGGTAGAGATGAACCCAGAATCAGAAATTAAGAATTTTATATTCTATCTCCTGATGCAAAAGAAACTCAAAGTGGGATCTCCATTTAGAGAATCTGAACTGGTTTGAATAATCCTGACTGTCATAAGGTTTGATTATTCAATTCAAAAGTAGACTTCTCGTTCTTGAAATAAATCGAAAGGGGATTTTGGTTGTGATCCTAACTGTAGTAAGGTTTGACCAAGTAGGAGTTTTGAGATAATCCTAACTGTAGGAAGGTTTGATCGCTCGATTTGTGGACTTCTCGTTCCTTGGAGGAATCGAGAGAGAAAGGTTTGATCGCTCGATTTGTGGACTTCTCGTTCCTTGGAGGAATCGAGAGAGAATTTTGGTTTTGGTCTTAATTATAGGAAAGTTTGACCAAGTGGGAGTTTTGAGACGATCCTAACTGTAGGAAGGTTTGATCGCTCGATTTGTGGACTTCTCGTTCCTTGGAGGAATCGAGAGAGAATTTTGGTTTTGGTCTTAATTATAGGAAAGTTTGACCAAGTGGGAGTTTTGAGACGATCCTAACTGTAGGAAGGTTTGACCGCTCGATTTGTGGACTTCTCGTTCCTTGAAGGAATCGAGAGAGAATTTTGGCTTTGGTCCTAACTATTTAAAGGTTTGACCAAATGGGGACTTGAGACGATCCTAACTGTTTAAAGGTTTGATCGTTCAATTTGTGGACCTCTCGTTCATGAAAGGAATCGAGAGGGGATTTTGGCTTTGGTCCTAACTGTTTAAAGGTTTGACCAAATAAGAACTTGAGACGATCCTAACTATTTAAAGGTTTGATCGTTCAATTTGTAGACCTCTCGTTCATGAAAGGAATCGAAAAGGGATTTTGGCTTTGGTCCTAACTGTTTAAAGGTTTGACCAAATGTGGACTTGAGACGATCCTAACTGTTTAAAGGTTTGATCGTTCAATTTATGGACCTCTCGTTCATGGAAGGAATCGAGAGGGGATTTTAGATTTGGTCCTAACTGTTTAAAGGTTTGACCAAATGGGGACTTGAGACGATCCTAACTGTTTAAAGGTTTGATCGTTCAATTTGTGGACCTTTCGTTCATGGAATGAATCGAGAGGGGATTTTGGCTTTGGTCCTAACTGTTTAAAGGTTTGACCAAATAGGGATTTGAGACGATCCTAACTGTTTAAAGGTTTGATCGTTCAATTTGTGGACCTCTCGTTCATGGAAGGAATCGAGAGGGGGTTTTGGCTTTGGTCCTAACTGTTTAAAGGTTTGACCAAATATGAGTTTTGTGAGGGAGGATTGATCCAACGAAGTGATCGAATCTCATCTCAGCAAAAGAGTATTCGGAAATCACCGTGGGGATGTAGTGTTTATCACTTTGTTTGTAATGATCGGGTTATCCCTGAGAAAATTACATATAGCATTCTTCCGAGAACTTCCCGTTATATGAACCATCCACCCCTAGCTTCCTTCGCGAAACTGGGTCTAACATCATACTGAGTTACATGAGCGGGTTATCCTTAAGAATATTACATGTAAAAATTCTCCAGGAACTTCCCGTCAAGAGTGGGAAACAGTTTAGACTCATATACCTATTGGAGTATCGAGGAGCAGTTTATACTCGTATACTCTTTGGAGTGAGGGGAAACAGTTTATACTCGTGCACCCAATGGAGTTAGGGGAAACAGTTTATACTCGTGCACCTAATGGAGTTAGAGTCGTCTTTACTTGGCTTGTTTCGCCGTTATGACGCCGGAGTCAATTAAGGCTTAGATTTTGTTTTTGAGTCCGAAGCAAATCTCGGTGGGATGAAGAACCCTTCTGTAGTACACATAGTAGTTTGGATCCGTAATCCTCTTAGCTCTCTCCTGATCTTTAATAGGTGGTAGCTCGATTTTGTCATTAGCGATGAGGTATTTCAATATGGCTGGAGCTTCATCATTTTTGAAAGAATACTCCTTTTGAAACTTTGGATCGAGAGTCGCGTTCCCAGTGATTGTAGATGTCATCGGTCGGTTTCTCTCAGCTTTCTTTCTTTTAAGAAAGTGTTTAGCTTGTTCACCGCGCATTTTCAAATCTTTCCAAGTTTTGGATGGTACGACCCCCAAGGCTTCCAGGACATCGATGGAGAGATTATTGTGGCATGTTTGCAGGATGAACTCCTCTGTAACATGATCTCTGCAATTCATTGCCTTGTTACGGAAGCGCTTAACAAAATTGTCGACTGACTCTCTGTCTTTTTGCTTCTCATCCAGAAGGGTTCCGATTGATACTTCGGTGTCATCATCGAAGAAATTGCTGAGGAATAAAATTTCTATGTCATCCCAGCAATTGATGCTCCCTGGCTTAACACGTCGGTACCAATCGAAGACGGGCCCACGAAGGGTGCCAACGAATGACCGGACCATTAAAGCCTCGTTTCCGGAGATTATGCCTAAGTGAGACTTGAAATAAATCAAGTGCTAAGTAGGCGAGCTCTTCCCGTCGAACGGTGTAAAGTTAATCAAATTGAATTTTGCCGGGTATGAAATTGAATCACATTCTCTTGGATAGGGACACGAAATATGCGTCTTCTTTACTTCTTGAGCGGACATAAAAGCATTGACTTTGTTTTCAAGGTCTTGCATTTTCTTGTCCTCATCTTCATCTCTCTTTGAGTGATGTTGAGTAGAAATAATTGGGCCACCCCCCGTGTTATTAAGAGGTGCAATTGAACCACCCCCAATATTGTTATTAGGAGGATCCGTTGAACCACCCCCAGTGTTATTATCATTAGGAGGTGTATCAGCCATAATAACTTTATCCACTTCTGGATCGCTATCATCTATAACTTTCTGAGTGTGACGGCTTGATTCAGCTCGCTGACTGGATTCAGGAGGTTGAGGTCGTTGAGCTTGCAATTCTCTCATTTGTTGGATAGCCAACTCCATCTCCATCTTCATTTCAGTTCTAATTTCTTCACGTTGCTTGGCTAGAGCTTATTGAAGCATTTGAGCAAATTGATTAGGAGTGATTGTGAATACTTCTCTGGCTTGCCCTGTGCTAGATATTGTATCATCCGAAGCAATCGCAGAACAAGTGTCCAAAAGTTCATCCTCTGAGGACATTCCTTCATGAATTTTCTTGTAATCCCTACGTTTGATGGCTCTTAACTGGAGTCGAGACATCCGTTGAGCAATTCTTGAATTGACTTTTCCTTCCGGGGAAAAGTCAGGATTTGATTCACTTGAATGCCGCTTAGATTTTCCTTTATCAGCCATATTGATGGTGACTTCAGGGAATTCGCCATCTTGGACAGCTGATCTTCTATTGCGGAAATGTCTCAGCTTAGGCTTCAACATTTCGGTGAAAAGCCTCTGGAACACAGAAGCTCTTAGCGGAACGGCTTTAGAGCAACTATATTCAGATAATTCTGTTTTAATAAGCCTCTCACATGGAGATTCTATTCCCCGAGCAATCCTTTTACGTGACTTGTTTCCACTTTTAGTTTGATAGTACAGCTCGTCAGTATTGTGACCAAAGCAACCTATCCTCTGTTTTTGTGTTTGAACCTTGTTGAGATATACGCAGGACGACTTGTCGTCACCTTTGAGTGATCCAAAGTTATATGTTTACATCCCACCCCCCGTGGGTGTGGAATTTTTACAGGCCCCAAGCGAGAGTGAATTGGTATCTTCTCTTTTTTGGCTTGTTTTGTTTTGATAGGAGGATATTTACGACCCCCAGTGTAAAAATTTACTTGGGGTTCGTTCATTGGACCCAAGCGTTCCTTAACCGAAGCTTTGCCTCGATCGTCAGATGAGGGACTGGGGCAATTCGCCATTGTGATCTTGGATTTTGATAGGTCAGGACTGACCCATGGCTTCCTTGGTGATGGAACAGATATGGCTGTAGTAGACGGACCAAGAACGGATGTTGACGGGGCTGAAGGGGAACTCCTGGGAGCTTCTTCTTGGCCGCGGCAGGAGTAATCGTCGAGGTCGAAGGGTGCGCCGCGGCAGTGGAGACTGCCACGGTTGAAAGCTATGCCGCGGCAGTGAAAACTGCCGCGATCGAAGGATTTGCCGCGGCAGTGTACACTATCGCGGTTGATGAATTTGCCGCGACAGTCTACACTGTCGCGGTTGAAAGATGGGTCCTGTTGATCCAATTCTTGTACGAATTTGGATTTAGGGATCTACACTTTGCGACTCTCTGGTGTTTCCTTAGACACCATTTTCTTCTTCCCTTCTTGCGTTTGTTGACTGATAATCATATTTTTATTATAATTTTATACCCTCATTATCTATTTTATATGAATAAATATATCACTAATAATTGTTTTTATCTTTTAATTGCAGGTTAATGAAGAATAAATCTCAAACTCTCATCTCTCAACAAAAACCCATCGATTAAATGAAGAAATGAATCAAAGAAGTCCATTGGAAAATCAATTTCCAAATTATCCAAAAGTCCAGAATCAAGCCGAGTAGCCTGTAGAAGCCGGAGAAAATCAAAAATCCAATATGAAAAGAAATCATATTCAAAATGGTTGGCCGCAAAGAAACGACGATATCTCCTAATCCGGAAGGCGGAATTTAACATATAATATATGAAAATCGCCTATCTCGACGAGACGAAGCTATCCGTGAAATCAGAATTTGGAAATAATGAGTATCAATGTTGGCATCGATGTGGGCATCGATGCCGGCATCAATACCTGCATCGATGCCTGCATCGATGCCAGATTACTGTAGCGCGCGTCAATGATTGATTGTGCTTGTCTTGGGGCTTAAGTTTGATCCAATGGCTCTCATTCACTGATGTTTACTATAAATAGGGGTAGAGAGTGAGGGGTTAGAGGTGTGAAAATTTTTGTAACTCCTTTTGGAGAGGAGGGCTACTCTTAATTGAGAAGGCCTTCCAAAATTGTAACTTTTTGTTGCAATTAATAATAATAATTTTTTCACCACTTTAAATTTTTCTCTTCTTCTCTTTGTTGGATGATGAAGATGAAGATGAAGATGGAGAATTATTTGAAGGTTTGCATTTCTTTTCTTTTTCTCTTTTATTGCTTATTAATGTAGATTTATTTCTATGCTTGTAGTTTAGATTTTATTTTCTTGTTAAATAGCCAAGAGGCAGGGGCGGATCCAGGATTTTAGTTCTACGGGGGCCGAGTACAAAAGATAGATAAAATTTTTTTTTAATATAATTTTATTCACAAGAGATATACCACAACCCACATAAAACGAGTAGAATAGCCAACATCAATATCTCCAAAATATTTCAAAAGAGGAAGATAAATATTATATAGAAAATAGTCAAATAAGCATCATCTATTTTTTTATAACTAAAATTTCTCTAACTAAAAGGAATTCGATGTTCCTTAAAATTTTCAAAGCCTTCAATGATAGCATCAATGCTCAGACTTTTAGCAATTTCTTTTTCAATAAACACCATTAATGCGTCGGAGAGGAAAGCATCCTCCAATTTGCTTCGAAGTCTAGTCTTGACGATATTCATAGCTGAGAATGATCGTTCTGCAGTAGCGGTAGAAACTGGAAGAGTAAGCACAAGTACGATCACTCTAGAAATGAGGTCGTATGTAGCAGATTTATTAGTCTTTACCAACCATTGACCCAACTCAGAAATGGTTGAAAGAGTTTTGAAGTCTGACCCTTTGACTACATTATGCTCATAATGTTTCAGTTGCATCTTCAAACTCTCTTTTTCTTCACTTGTAAAATCTTGTGCATAAAACTTGCCGACCAATTTGCATATATCTTGTATTATCAAAGCCTCAGATGCATTTTGAGGATTTAAGGCAGAACTAAGCATGAGCAATTCTGTCGCATCATCACTAAAACGCACATTAATTTCTTGCATTTGTGAATCAATCGCGACATAAAGAAAGTCTAATCGATAATGATGCCCAATGGTGATGTCTTGATGACCACGAGCTCATTCTGCCCATTCGCTAAATACCTCTCCATAAATTTCCAACTTCAATGAAACCCCCTTTATTAATATTGTTGCTACTCATGGTGAAGATGAAGATGAAGATGGAGAATTATTTGAAGGTTTGCATTTCTTTTCTTTTTCTCTTTTATTGCTTATTAGTGTAGATTTATTTCTATGCTTGTAGTTTGGACTGTATGTAGATCCTCCCCTGCCAAGAGGCTAGAACCCTCTTACCTTAGATTTATTTCATGCTTATAGAATAGATTTATTTTCTTGCATTTAATTCTTGCAATTTTATTTTGTAGTTTAGAGTTTGCAATTTATTTTGTAGTTAGATTTTAATTTCTTATACTATTCACCTTGAGGCTAGAACCCTCTTGGGTTTAGTTTTCCTTTTTATTTATTTTATTTTGTTTGATTCGCCTTTCGGCTAGAACCCTCTAGGGAATCACTCTTTTCTAAGAAGTGAGTTCAATTGTAGATTACCCATATCTATAATTGAATCCACCATCTTTAATTTCTTGCATTTTCTTTTATTTTAGAATTTTGTTCTTCATTCTTGATTTTTTATTTATTTCTTGATTTTATTCATTTTTTCCTTCTCGCCTTATTGATCACACTCATTCTTTGTCACATCCACTCTCACTTACACTTTGCATCTATTTACACACCATTTTCACTCTCTCAATCTCTTCACAATCACATTCACTTATCATTCCTATTTGTCACGCACACAACATAAGAACCGATTTTATATTTTCTCCTACAAAACATCTTCCTCGTGGGATCGATATCTTAAATACTATAACTTGACACGGTTGTGCACTTGCAACCTTTTTGGTACATGTTTATGCCGCATCAAGTTTTTGGCGCCGTTGTCGGAGAAGGTGCTTAAGTAGGTTTTAATTATTTTGGTTCTTTAACTTGTGTGTTTATTGTGAAAGAACTACTTGGAGATTAAAGATCAAGAATTGGAGATTGAGGAATTGGATATTCGCTTGTGGTAAGTCTTCTTCCTTATATTTTCAATTCCACACCTTTAGTTAGTTTTTTACAATTAGTGACAATTAGGATCTTAAAAAAAGATTTTATTTTCGTTGACCATAATAAAATTCACCCTCCACTTTGACATTTATTAACAAGATAATAAATTCAAACAAATTTCCCCCTTCTCATTTGTTTGATTGTTAACCCTAATTTAAAAAAAAAACATTTTCTCTTTTCCATCCTTTTTAGTTGCTTTAAATTCATATGGTTGCATTTCATATTGTTAGTAGGAATTCACCAAGTGATTTGAGCATCTTGATTTGGCACACACTCAAAATATTTTTAAGGGCAAAACCCCCTAATCAAGATAAGGTGAGGGATTTCATCACCCTTTCCTTAGCCCAAAAATCACTAATTCCTCACTACATCGCTCAAGCCTAATAAAACTCATTAGACATTGGCCCTAAGGATTCGAGCTCAATAAGGAACAAATAATCCTTAAGTGAACCGGTTTAAGTTTTATTGGATTAGTTGGTGTCTAAGGCAAGGTTTAGGGGTTGCGTAAAGCGCTCCGCAAGGAACGAGGTACTTAATTGATCTCTGATCACCCTCTAGTACTATCCTTACCTGGCTAACTACCCGGGTAAAACTTTTATCTTTTCACTTAAGGAATTTTTGGTTAGGAGCTAGTCTAGTTGAGTTAGGCTTAACCCTAGAGTTAGAGTGATTGAAAAGTGATTGATTTTGATTTGTTTTAGTTAGGATTTTCCTTAAAAAAAAAACTAACTTTTTTCAAAAAAAAAATTATATAAAAAGAAATTGTTTTTGGTGCATACAAAACGTGGATTAAGGACAATACACATCAACAAATTTATTTTGAACAAATGGCTAATCCACAAATTTTTCAAAATTTATGTTATCCCAATAGGATTGAAATTTCCAATGAAGTTCGGGAGTTTGAAGAGAGTCCATATCAGTATTTGGTAAATGATCCATTTTTTCCAACCCACAACCCAGGTTGGGCAAGTTACACAAACATTGCATGGAATCAGGGAAACCACTCCGAAACTCAAAACTTCACTCCCTCTTCGACCCAACATTTTCCTAGGGAAAATACAGTTCCTTTTAATTCTCATCCACAATTTCAACAACCCAGTCTGTCACATCAAAATCAGTCTCCTCATCATCAAGTTGTAACTCACACTCCTCTTGATACAGATCATGATGAACGTCTCAATATTTTGGAAAAAGGTTTTGAAATCATAATTAAGGCCTCCACACTAGCCACGGATATGTTAACTCAAACATCCTACACGATGAACTCCTTTATGCAATCAACCGAACTCATACTTAACTCTAACACTCAAGCCCTAGCTAGATTAGAAACCCATATTGATCAACTAGCTAGTGCCATAAGTGAAGTAGAGGAAGGAGAAATTCTGAGTCAACCCGTGGTCAATCCTAAGGACACTCAAATGAATGCACTACAGTCAGGAAAACAGGTCGATAATCAGGAAAGAACACCTTTAAGCCAAATTCTTGTTCCAATTCATTCTTCCCCTGATAATTCAATTCAGGAAAGACCGAGGGAAGAAGAAGAAGAGTCAGATCTAAGTTTTGAGGAAATTTTCGGTGAGGAGCTAAAAATATTAGGAGAAGCAGATCGGGTTTGTCAAAATAAAGAAACTGTGTTGGACAATTGCTGTTTTGAACTGAATTTTGAAAAACTCTTTCTTGATGAACTAAGATTTTTGGAAAATAAACAACAACCAAATTTTTACACATCAACCATGAATCTTGGGGTTGAGAAAATTGTTAAAGAAAAATTGGTTGTTAGAGAACAAACATTCACAAATCAAGAATCTAAGTCCAATATGCATGACACCAATAATACCTACCTTCCATTGCCACAAAAATCATTGAACACCCCGGAATGCTTAGAATTTCAGCACATTGTTGATTATATCATGTTGAATTTATTTAAAATCCGTGGGAGAATTTTCAGCAATAAGGTAGGATTCAATGTAGAACATGAACTCTTCATGTTGAATATTTCATTCTACATTATTTATTTTGTTTATTTCAGAATAATAAAAAGAATTTATTCTTCTCTCATTTGAGAGTTTCTTGTTCAGTTGTTAAAAAAATAAAAAAAAGAAGAAGAAAAAAAGAAAAAAAAGAAGAAAAAAAAGAGAATAAATGTTTGATTTCCTCCTCCTCAAACCAAAGGTAATTGCAGATTTTTATCAGCGAACCAAATGTAAGTGCTTCACTTCTTATCTGCTTTACTTTATGCATCATAGAGTTTGTATTAAGGACAATGCAAAATTTAGGTGTGGTGGTGGGAATTAGTTATTTTTTTTCTCTTTATTTTACATTTTAGTTACATTTTTTCCCTTTTTCTTTAAAAAAAAATTTATAAAAATATCGTCACTTGCCAAATTAATAGAGTTATGTAATAATTGATTTATTTGATAAATTTGAAATTTTCTAATCCCTAGTTGGTTATTTACTTAAGTTCACTTTTTATGATAACTCTAAATAAATTTCTTAAGAAATGATTTTCAAAGTAGTATACTTTACTTAAGCCTTAACTTGGACTTTTATTTAAAATAATGAAATTTTTGCATGCTTAACTTAGAGTTGAAAATAATTTTTTTCAAAGTGTCTTGATTTACATATTTTCAAAATATATATACATATACAAAAAAAAATTGCAAAAGAAGAGTGCGAAAAATGGGCACAAAAAAGAAAAAAAAAACTCTTTAATTCAAGGTGATTCTATCTTATTAAGCCTAAGCTGACCGAGTAATTAAGCCCAATGAGTATTTCCATACTTAATGACCTAAGCCCATTTGGGTTGGGATCCATTGGCCCAAAACTTGTTAAATGGTCACTTAGAAAGCCCGTTAAAGTAGGAAAAAAAATCACCAAGGATGAAAGAGTTTAAAAAATAATAATAATAATAAAAATAAAAAAAATAAATAAATGTTTTATAGTTGTATATATGGTCTTGGAAAATATTTTAAATCAAGCAACTTGAAAATTATTTAAAACAAAGAGTTAGCATGTTCTTTTCAAAACTTTTAAATTAAATTTCTAAGTTTGGCTTGGTTTTGTATTGCTACAATGAGAAGATTTTCTTGAAAATATACCTTAGAGTTATATATAAAAATGTTTTCTTGAGTGATAACTGGCTCCAATTATATTATCTAAAAGTTATCAAGTGAATTTAGTTATTTACTAACTTCGTTAATTTGGCAAGATGACCAAATTTTGTGGGTATATTCACTGTAAAACCTCACGAGACTACAACTCGTCCACTAGGGTAACCTAGAGGTTTAAAGGCTTGTTGTATGCGCTAAATACAACCGCGATTCCTGCGAAAGTGAGTTAGGATTTTCTTTTTATTTTCTTTGCTAGAGGACTAGCAACCACACACTCTGATAATCATATTTTATTATAATTTTATACCCTTATTATCTATTTTATATGAATAAACATACCACTAATAATTGTTTTTATCTTTTAATTGCAGGTTAATGAAGAATAAATCTCAAACTCTCATCTCTTAACAAAAACCCATTGATTAAATAAAAAAATGAAGCAAAGAGGCACATTGGAAAATCAATTTCCAAATTATCCAAAAGCCCAGAATCAAGTCGTGTAGAAATCAAGAAGCCCAAAAGCCCAAGCAAAAGCCCAAAATCCAAGTCCAAAAGCCAATAGAAGAGGAACTCTGCGGACAGCAAAAGGAGAAGGGCAGGCATCGATGCCTGCATCGATGGCGGCATCGATGCCTGCATCGATACCAACATCGATGCCTGTATCGATGCCTGCATCGATACGCTGGGCAGTCTGTTACGAATCTAAGGCTGAAATTTGTTGTTTTTGGATAAGATTTCAATCCAATGGCTCTCATTCACTGATGTTTACTATAAATAGCGATAGAGAGTGAGGGGTTAGA
Organism: Asparagus officinalis; assembly: GCF_001876935.1. Classification (NCBI taxonomy): domain Eukaryota; kingdom Viridiplantae; phylum Streptophyta; class Magnoliopsida; order Asparagales; family Asparagaceae; genus Asparagus; species Asparagus officinalis. The sequence continues at coordinate 14,053,155 of NC_033796.1, forward strand.
GGTGTGAAAATTTTGTAAACTCCTTTTGGAGAGGAGGGCTACTCTTAATTGAGAAGGCCTTCCAAAAATTGTAACTTTAGTTGCAATTAATAATAATAATTTTTTCACCACTTTAAATATTTCTTCTCTTTGTTGGATGATGCTTATAGATTAGATTTATTTCATGCTTATAGAGTAGATTTATTTTCTTGCATTTAATTCTTGCAATTTTATTTTGTAGTTTAGATTTTGCAATTTATTTTGTAGTTAGATTTTAATTTCTTATACTATTCACCTTGAGGCTAGAACCCTCTTGGGTTTAGTTTTTCTTTTTGTTTATTTTTATTTTGTTTGATTCGCCTTTAGGCTAGAACCCTCTAGGGAATCATCCTTTTCTAAGAAGTGGGTTCAATTGTAGATTACCCATATCTATAATTGAATCCACCATCTTTAATTTCTTGCATTTTCTTTTATTTTAGAATTTTGTTCTTCATTCTTGATTTTTTATTTGTTTCTTGATTTTATTCATTTTTTCCTTCTCGCCTTATTGATCACACTCATTCTTTGTCACATCCACTCTCACTTACACTTTGCATATATTTACACACCATTTTCACTCTCTCAATCTCTTCGCAATCACATTCACTTATCACTCCTATTTGTCACGCACACGAAATAAGAACCAATTTTATATTTTCTCCTCACTCCTATTTGTCACGCACACGAAATAAGAACCAATTTTATATTTTCTCCTACAAAACACCTTCCTCGTAGGATCGATATCTTAAATACTATAACTTGACACGGTTGTGCACTTGCAACCTTTTTGGTACATGTTTATGCTGCATCACTCGCTTGAATGCTTAGTTTGCCAGCTCGCAAGTTAGCTAAGCTTGCATGTACGCTAAACTCCACCTGAAGATTGGAGCTCACCTGGATGCCTGACTTCGTAGGCGAAGCGAAGTTCGCCTAAGCATTGGACTTCTGCTAGAAAGAACTAAGGTCGCCTGAATGCTTAGTTCATCAGCTTGCAAATTAGCTAAGCTCGCCTGAATGCTTAGCTCACCAACTTCGCCTACTTCGCTAGCAGAGTTAAGTTCGTCTGACGACTTAACTTTGCCTGAATGCTTCGCTCGCCCGTACAAGTAAAGCTCGCCGCAGGAGGTTCGCCTGTACGATCCAAGCTCACCAACAGGGTTTAAGCTCGGCTGAACGCTTAAGGGGTTTGCCTGTCAACCTCGCCTATTCGTCTAGCTCGCCAACCTCGCCATGCTCGCCAACCTTGCTCGCTCGCCAACCTTGCCTGCTTGCCTGAGCGGT
>NC_033796.1:14054463-14065582 GCF_001876935.1 Asparagus officinalis
TGGTTACGCCAATTTCCCACGATCTAAGAAGTTGGTTACAACCATCATTCTCTATAAATAGTCATATTCAGCTACAGAGAAAGGTGTCTTGGCTTTTTGGGATTTGGGGGCATGGACGTGGGGCATTAGAGAGAGAATTAATCTCCTTGATGCATTCGGCCTTCATCTTCGAGCTGGGGTATTCAAAACTCCAATAGAGCTTCTACCACGTGACGAAGCTTATTTACAGTCTTGTTCGAATCCCTAGGAGAAGAAGACTGAACTTTGAGATCTTGGCATAGTCAGCCTTTCAAGCATCTTAGCTTGAGCACTCGAACTCATCCGACCAAACTTTTACCACGCGCTAAAGTTTGTCCGTAACCTCGTTCCAATCGTCAAAGGGAAGCAAACTCAACATTGTAGGCGTCAAAAATTACCTATAGATTATCATACGTAGCTCAAGATGGAGAGAAGGCGATAAACGTAATCATATGAGTTACAGAGGATCATCCAAATCTAAAGATCAACCAAAAGATATAAAAGAAGCGCATCACGCAAGTTTCAGGACGCAAAGCATGTATTGAAAAACATGAAAGGAAATCACAGTTTCCGAGACAGTTACAACTGTCTTAGAAACTACGAGGAGGATTGTAGCTTCTGAGACAGTTGTCTTCCGAGACACATACAACTATCTCGAAAACATGAATTGAGCCCACCATTTTCGAGACAGTTCTAACTGTCTTGGAAGCTAAGATGAGGTGGACGAAGGTTTTCTCGAGATTTGCGCACGCTAGGTGGCTCCATAACTGTCAAAGATCGTGTGTGGACATGTGGAAAACGTTACAAGCAGAAAATACATCAGTAATTGTCAAAATAGTAGCATTATAACGTGTTTAGAGCGGTTACAAAACGGCCATGAGATGACCACGCTTTCGAGACAGTTGCAACCGTCTCAGAAATGGGAAGCTGACCATACTTCCGAGATAGTTGCAACTGTCTCGGAAATGGAAGTTCCCCGACGTGACTTCTTTTTAATTTTTATCTTTAGTTATAGTTCCTAGGGACTATAAATACCCTCTTATGACCATTACTGAGAAGGACGAAGTATTTTGAAGCAGATTAAGCAGAGAGACTTGGGCAATTTGGTGAATTTAAGCAAGAAAGAGAGAATCTTCATCACGTGCAAGCCTTTTTCAGAGTTCTTATGATTCCTTGAGATCTAAGTTTTGACTTGATCTTAAGAAGAGTGTTCATCTTACACCAATAAGATATTCACTTCTTTTTTTACTTCTAAATGAAACAAAAATTCCTAAATAGGCTTCACGGTTCAATCTGAATCTGTGATTCGGTGGTCCACGGGCTAACACACCCCTGGTACAGGCAAAGATCCCAGCAAGTAGTGATCCAAAATGATTCTGCGTGTGTTTCTAAGGAGCATTGTAATTTGATTTCTTTTTATTGTAAAGAGTAGTTTTACAAAACACGAAACTTGCTCTTCTGTATTCATTATAATCGATAAACAATTATAACGAATTCTACAACAAAACTTGTTCCTAACGCAAACAGTGACAAGAAAGATTAATCACTTAGTTTACAAGACTAAAACAAGCCTCACGTCAATGGTATAAAAAGTTTCACAATGTTATTGATCAATGTATATACCTTAAGGTTAGTGGGAGCAATGTTATATTTCTAGTCTTATATGTTGATGATATTATACTTGCAATCAGTGATTTAGGTTTGTTACACGAGACAAAACAATTTCTAAAAACTTTGAAATGAAGGATTTAGGTGAAGTTTCTTATGTCATTGACATAGAAATTCACAGAGAGAGGTCTAAAAGAACTTTAGGACTATCTCAAAGGGCCTATATTGAAAAGGTATTAGAGAGATTCGGAATAAAAGATTGTGCGTCCATGTCAGCACCTATCTATAGAATTGGTGAAGAAATAGGAGAAGAACAGGTTTTGGAAGCAGGGAAACGTTTTTGGTGATGTTCGGTCGACCGCGAGGCTAGGCCGGTCGATAAAAAACGTGCACAACTCAGGATTTGATTCTGAACTTGGTACGATCGACTGATCGGTCGACTGCCAAATCCTGTAATTAAATCCGAGGCTCTAGAGTTGGTGATGGTCGACTGTCGCGGTCGACCGCCAAACACTATATTGATGTTTTGGGTTCTGTCGTTTGTCGCGATCGACCACCGCGGTCGCGTATCGGGTCAGGCCTATATTTGAGTTTTCTGTTCTGATTTGGATTTGTGTTTGGTATAAATATCAAACACGTTTTAGGATTTATTTGTGGAGCTGTTGTGGGGATATTTGGAGCATAGAAAAGAGGTATTTTCTAGAGCTATTGGTTAGGGTTTTGTTTGAGAGATTAAGAGCTTTGTTGGTGAGATTAATTGGTGAGTTTGAGTAATTTGTATTCTTATTCTCTATTAGTGAAAACCCCATCCCCTTCTTGCCCCGTGGACACATGCAACTTGCCGAACTACGTAAAATTGGTGTGTTTGTGTTTGTTCCATAATTTTGCATTGTTTGGCTTTCTCTCTCGACGTTTGTGTTTGGTTTCTCGAAGCACAACGATTGGTGGCTTCCGCGCACAGCACTATCATCAAAGGGGATAAACTCAGTCAAGATCATTGTTAACAAAATAAACTAGAAAAGGAACAGATAGAGAGCATACCTTATGCATCTGCCGTGGATAGCTTGATGTATGCACATGTCTGCACTCGACCTGACATTGGATTTGTAGCATGATTATTAGGTTGATACCAGAGTAATCGTGGTATGGAGCATTGGAGGGCTGCTAAAAGAGTCATGAGATATCTGAAGGGAGCCAAGGATTGTAGATTGACTTACAGTCATACTGATCATTTAGAGATAGTTGGTTATTTAGATTTAGACTTTGCTGGATGCGTAGATTCAAGAAAATCTACTTCGGGATATGTTTTTCTTCTTGCTAGAGGTGCTATATCTTGGAGGAGTACTAAGCAAACAATTGTTGCTTCATTTACCATGGAGGCAGAATTTATTGCGTGCTATGAAGCCACTACACATGCATTATCGTTGGGGAACTTTATTTCTGGTCTCAAAGTCGTCGATTCTATTGCGAGGCCTATGACGATCTATTGTGATAATTCAACGACTGTTTTCTTCTCCAAAAATAATAAAAGTGGAAGCCGAAGCAAGCATATCAATATAAAGTATCTTAGTGTTAGAGAGAATGTGAAACAAAGTGTTGTGTCCATTCAACACATTAATACCGAGCTTATGATTGCAGATCCGATGACTAAATAATTGCCAGCAAAATAGTTCCTAAGTCATGTTGAGCATATATGATTGTTTTAGCTCGTTATGTGTTTGTTTCTCTCTCTAAATATTTTTAAACATGTTCTGAATATTCTTGGAGAATAAAGTTTGATTTTATTGTGCACAAATACAGTTTTCATATTTAAATTATATCCGTTAGGATAGTTAAAGTAGGACCCGAGTGACTTGTAGGAAGTCATTCATAAAGTTTGCTCATAAAGTTGCTCAATTGATGAATTTATGCATCATGATACATGGAAGGAAGTAAGAGATTGACCGCTATGATTCATACATTAGATTCTTTATTTGAGTGGGAGCTATCCACTACTAAATGGTAAGAATTTTTTTATGAGATATTTATATCATGTGGACGAAGTGGAAGGATGTTGTATCCGGATAAAGTTTTGACCCACTCGAAACAAATTATCTTAATTTGTTATGATATTTAAATTATTATACTATAAAGAGTTATAGTGGATTTAGATAAGATCATATCTATGTAGTTTCCCTAATGGATGAAAACTATTTTAAAAAGTATTATCTTTTAAGAATTCTAGTTATAACAGAAGGGTCCTAGCCTAGCATATAAATACAGTCATAGTTTCTCCATCAGATTTAAGGCTTTTCGGTAAGGCATAGGTTAGAAACTCTTTCTAATTTCTCTATTTTATTTATTCTAACGACGATCTAATTTTTGTTCTTTGTTTATGTATATGCTCAGATTATCTCTATTTTCGATCTAATTTTCTGAGTTACAGGTCTATCTAGACAATAATGGTTGGAGGTATCTTTTAGTTTACTTTATTTCCACCGTGTGTTCTGTATTTATTTAGATTTCAATATCTAAAAAAAATTGATTAAAAAAATACAAATTACAAGACAAAACAACTTCTTCTATTTTAATACTTTTTTCAACACGAAATGTACCTAGCATTGATTTTAAATGTGCAGATGAACTAATTTAATTATTCGTCCAACTAATCGAAATAGGAACCTGAGATAAACAGCTAACTCCTATTGATGAAAATCCCAACGAAAGTGTTGGTTGTCACATTTATTGATCATTGAAGTTTAAAATGAGTTGACGCACTGTTCTTTGTTAGGCTCAATCTTTTAAGGTAATCGAAAGGGCATATACAAATATATGTCGGTTAAGGATATCTATCTATGATTTAAGCCTAGCCTACCAAAATAAGATAGGAATTGAATAGCTCTGTGTTCTATTTCCTATCAACCAGAAGTTGCAAATTTTGCTTTCTCCTGTAGTATTAGCGCGGGCCGGATTACCCCAGTCACGATCCGACATGGTCCGGAGTGGGCTGTGCTTAACCCGACCCGATTTTCATGCAGGCCTTGGGCCAGGTTTTGTCAAGCTGTAGGTCAGGAAACAAAGAGCCAAGTCCGATCTGCAGTTTGGGCCCCGCTCAGCTTTGACATAGCCCCACTCATGGAATCTTCCTGAATTGATCATTATCTATATAATGGAAATGTATACCAACAAGTATGTAACAATCAAATTAAAACTATATGACAATCATTTCTTTGACTAAGTCCAGAAAACAGCTACTGTCTTTGATCTGTTTACGACTATACTTTCTGTTAATTTTGGATACAAGCTCGTTATTGTTTGCTACCTCTCTCAAGAATAGAAAGGTCTATACTTCCGTGGAAATTTAAAAATATTAATAATTTTCGTGATAAGTCTCTCTGATAATTCTTCTACCCTTCTTTACATATTTTACAATATTCAAATATAAGGTAAAAAGTGTCGTTTTCCTCTAGTAGTGAATTCCATTTGCGACTTGCATGGGTTCAAATCACACACTGTGCTAATACCATCTACTCTAAATAAACTAGAATACGCTACAAAAGTACACTTTATTCATTAAAATATAGAATTTCCTTAAAATTTTAATACAATTATAGTTAAAAAATAAGCCACGTGTCGACGGACGCCCAACCTCACCTCATATGGGCCGGTTTGGACCCGGCGTGGACCTATATGGGTTGTAGGCCGGATTGGGCCGACTCTAAAACCCAGAAACAAAGGTCAGGTTGAATCGGGGACCGAACCGGCACGATAAGAAACCCGGCTAGGCAGGTTCACGGGTCAAGCCCGGCGGACCCACGCCTAACCTACTAGTATACCTTACATACGAATACTTGTCAAAGCATTAAATATGAAGAGCAGTATTACTAGTAGATTTCATATCCGGGTTGGAAATATTGTTCACAGCATTTTGCTAAGTTGGGTTCGTTGTGGGCCGAATTTGTATTTGGACCATGGAGCCCAGTTGATGTCAGACTCCAACATGCACTGTATACTTTAAAGTTTTCTACATTAAGCTTCTAATAAAAGATGTAGACTGAAGCAAATAAATGTCACTTTATTGGGCCCACCCAGCATGGGTAATACAAGGCTGTCTTACCACTAAAGTCTTATCTTATTTTAAGACACGATAAATGGATTATGTTATGATTAATGTTTGTATATTGTTCGTTATAGCTATTTTAGTGCTAAAAATAATCTATATCTTATATTAAATCTCTTAACATTGTATCTGCCACTTGGTAATTTCCTCTTTTTCTAATCATTTTTTAAATAAAAAATAAAAAAATATTAATCTACCTATGTCTATTATTACTCATACTAAACTAATACTAAACTAATAATACCTCACAAGTAGATATATAACTTTTGTTAGCTTAGTATGAGTAATAATATCAAGCTAGGTACGATCTCATTAATGATGGCCAACTCATTATCCAATAGGAGGGGGACACCTCACTTGCCCTCCATTGGTCTCATATTTTGGGTGCCTGTAGCAAAGCTCAAACAACATATCTTTCTCACGTCTCAAAGTCTTACATCCTAGCTTTTTGAATTCCTATTTACATAATAATAAATTAATAATTCAAATAATTCTTTATTTTCCTCCTCCTCGATTCAAGCACCGTCTCTTTCCAAACTTTGCATGTTGAAATTTGAAATTCTCTCATTTCCAACCTTCCAAGCTCTTCAAGACTTCAACTCATTTGTCTCTTCAACTTCTGTGAAGCCTTTTCTCATGACTAGCCGCTGTGAGAAAAAGCTAATAAAAAAATCAATAATGAGAAGTGAGAAAGAGCTTTTTTGAGGTGCGGAACAGCTTGTATGAGATTATCTTTTCACCCCTTCCTCGGATGATTCTTCACTTTGTTTCTCTTCTATTAGCTTTCACTAGCCGATACCAGCAGATAGTATTTCTATTTCCTCTATTTCTCCCACTTTTTTCATATTCTTCAATTTCTCTTTACTTCCCTATTTAGTTTCTTTTTCCTTCAATTATTCCAGGAAATTTAGGTTCAAACGCATCTCCCTGTCAGGCATTTCTCGATCTACACGTCTTCAATTGATATGTATCTAATATTCAAGATTGATTTTTACGTTATTTGTGTTGTCATTAAACCAAATATGTAAATGGATCGTATCATGCTCTATTTCAGTTAATTATTTTTCTCTTTTGAAATGTTGGTGGTGGGTTTATTAACACGATTGCCTTATTTAATAAAATGTGTAGGACCTTTTGGTCATTGATGACTTGCCTATGGCTCCAGGTCAAGTCCAATGACATAGCATGAACGCGATTTGTTATGCATTTAGTGTGAAAAATATTAATTCCATTTAACTTGATTAATTTTTTTTAACTTTTTTAACTTTTTCTTGATGATGTCGGAACTGAATTTGTGCTTAGTTTGGTTGTTTTAAGTCTCGAGTATTCACATGAATAAACAAGAATAATTAACTTTAAGAGTGTTCCCTTTGCTATCACTTCTCAAATAGTTATTTACAAGATTATTAATCAAAAGAACTTTTTTGAGTTCTCTCCATTTTCCATAATATAATAATAACTATTTTCCATAATATAATAGTAACTATTAAATTAAGGGGCTGTTTGGTTTGCTATTATAAGGGGTGGAAAACTCAGAAAACCCCTTCACGTCAGATTTTTAGCCCTCCACGTCAGCTTTTTTGTTTCCGTCCATTTCTTTGTGCCGCTTTGGTTCGCTCGAATGGAAGAGGGAAAACTTTGCTGAAATTGCCGCCAACTAAGATTTTTTTTCCCTCTTCGATTTCCTTCCCCAACCAAGTGAAATTGATGAAAACTCTGCCACGTCAGATTTTTTTCCTTCTCTGCTTTGTTTACAAAAGTTTTCCTTTTTTTTTTCTATGCGAACCAAACACAAGAAAAATAAATACATTGGTTTCCCACCATTTTTTATGTGCGAACCAAAGCAAAACAATCTATTTCTTGGAAAAGTTTGAAAAACTCAAAACTTGTGTTTCTTTTCATGGAATTGTATTTCTCTATATCAAGGAAACGAACCAAACAGCCCCTAAAGATCTTTACTTTGGAAAAAGTATTTTTCCTAAATCATATCCGTCACAAATCTCCTTTCTCTCTGCCATTCTAGAAATGGAGCAATAAATGCTTCCAATTTCCTAAGAATTCAACTGACTCTTGGAATTCCTCTACAAATTCAAATTTTCTCAAATAAAGTAAATAGGAAGAAAATTCTCAGAGCATCCTTTTGGACTGGATCCCTCTCATCCTCAACCTCTTTCAAATTTCAGACCCCCTCTTAAACCTTGAACGTAGCTCTCTCAAATACAACCGAAACTCTCTCAGTCAAGTGCAACTAAAACTCTCCCCCTATCCGAGCAACGCCTTCGCCGACGACTCACAAAGGAAAGCAAGGCAATATCTTAAATACATTTTTCTCCTTCTGTTGCGCGCCGTGCGGAAGCGTGCTCGACAAACAAACAAGTCCGCGAGCGATGAGAGAAGAAAACCAAACCGAATACGAGTGCAATCCACCAAATACAACAGAAATCAAACCAAACACAGAGATTTACGTGGTTCGTTAATTGCCTACATCCACGAAGAGAGGATAAGGAGATTTCACTATAAGAGAGGATAAGGAAATTTCAGCCCTGTAATCGTGCACGTTTTTGGTTGACCGGCCATACCCGTTGGGTCGACCGACCATATTTTCGGTCGACCGGTCAAACTTGTTTGGTCGACCGACCAGAACAGGGTTTCAGACCCTGTAATCCAATAGTTTGTCGATCGATCGGGCCTATGCTGTTGGTCGGCCGACCCGTAGCCAATCCTGTGCACTTCAAATTTCCTGTTCTTCATCGCCGCTTCTTCAATTCTCGATCTCGACGAAGTTTTCTCAAAACTGAGCCGACACCAATATGAGCACCAATGTGTCTGCACCAATGTACTTATCTATGTACCCCCTCTCCCAAGGGATCAAACCGCCCGTACTTCATCCAAATGGCCACGAACGGCCTCAACAAGCACAAATTTGCAATAAGTTTGTACAATGATCAAATTTGTTGCTTGGGAACACATTTCTGTAGGCGTCAAAAATTATCTATGGATCCCCGCACGAAGCTGGAAACAGAGAGAAGATGATGAACGTCATTATCCGAGTAAAAGAGGTTTATCTGACGTCGACATGTACATAAAGTGAGTCGACGAACCATATGGAGTAATGTAATAGCAAAATAACGAAGACACAATCCGATCAGTAGTTACGTTTCGCCCATGAAAGACGAAGCGCCCCTTGTATCTCGTCCATTCCGAATATGATCTACCCATGGAAGATTGTAGATCTCTTCGTTAACTTTCCTATGCACTTTGAATCATATAATTCCAAGTTCGAATGACGAAAATATAGCAAAAATGATCGAAGCGCACCTGAACAGTGTCCAGGCCTTAATGGAGACACTTCAAGTGTCCGGGACTTAGCAAAGACACTCCAAGTGTCTGGGACTTAGCGGAGACACTCTAAATGTCTCGGCCTGGTAGAGACTGTCTCACTTTGAATCTGAAGAAGCTCAAAAAAGGAAAGCTGTAGACTTCTCTCCCAACTTTCCAACACATCCTAGATAACTTCATTCCGAGTTCGTATGAGAGAGTTAAGAGGAAAAAAAGCAGAGAGATACTTGCACTATCTCGGTCAAGGCCGAGACAAGTGGACTATCTCGGGATTTATAGAGCTGTTTTTACCATGATTCATTTCAAATATAAAAAATATTAAGAGACAAAAGTTGTATATCTCCTTGATAGCTTTCCAAATCATCTTGTATTAACTCATTCTGAGATCGAATGAGATACTTAGAGGCAAAACAGCAGAGAGACACTTGCACTATCTCGGCCAAGGCCGAGACAGTTGGACTATCTCGGACTTTATAGAGATGTTTTAACCATGATTTGTTTGAAATATGAAGAATATTAAAAGACAAAAGTTATATATCTACTTGTTAGCTTTCCAACACATCTTGGATCCACTCATTCCGAGATCGTATGAGAGAGATAAAACCAAAATACCGAAGACAGTACAAACTGCCTCGGAATTTCGAGATAGTGTTGGTGTCTTGGAGAACAATGAAGATTTTGGTCATGATTTGATTTGAATATGAAAAATCTCAAAAGACAAAAGGTGTAGACCTCTTTGTCATCTTTCCAATGCATCTTGAATTATTTCATTTGGAGGTCATATACGAGAGTTAGAGGCAAAAGAGCAAAGACAGTCTAACTATCTCAGCCAAGGCCGAGACACTCCAAGTGTCTCGACTAAGGCCGAGACACTCAGACTGTCTCCCGCACCAAAAACACTGTTTTGAGGCTGTTTCGAAGCTGTTTTGCACGTTAACCGACTGGATTTTACTCCAACTAATTTGAAGTTATTCTAGAACATGATAAAATGGTTATAACTAAAGATAAGAGGGAATCGACCATTATTATCCAAAAACAGGGCTCCTGAAGCCAATAAATACAGCCCTAAGGCCTTCATTTACACAGATCTAGAATTCTCGAGCCTTGACGAAGCCCTGCTGAATCAGAGACTGAGGAGCATGAATTTCAGAGAGGAGGAGATCGGATCAAGTTCTTCGACATAAGGAAGAGGAGTCCGTCAGATCCATAGCCCGGTTCCTTCCCTTAATATCGTACCTAGCTGCGATCTTGAGAAGAGTGGTTATCTCACTGTTACCAAGATAATTGCTTTGGTTTCTTGATTCATTCGCGAATCAACAAAACTTCGGATTGATCTGATCGCTTGGTAGTCCATAGATATTAATGTCCCCGGCACAGACAAAGATCCCACGCAAGCAACGGTAGATAAATGTATGTTGCGTTTGTTTGAGAAGATTTGTAATTTTCTTTATTTTATTGTGTAGTGAGATCTTATAAAAATATCAGACTTTTAAACTTATTATAATGACTACAAATCAAATCAAACACAGAGATTTACGCGGTTCGATAATTGCCTACGTCCACAGGGAGAGGATGATGAGATTTTACTATATGGAGGAAAAATACAATGGGTTACAACTCACAAAATCATTCAAATATAACTCTAGCCAAAGCTCTCAACTCCCTCACAATATCTCCCTCTCAAAGGGCTCAAAAGTCTCTCCTTTTCTGATTAAGAAACCTTAAAATTGTGTTTCAATTTCTATCAAAACACAAACTAAAACCAACTGGGAAAATCGAACTAGGCCCATAACCGCATCGCGGTCGACATGGCACAAGCGTGCGGTCAACCGGCCAGAGAGATGAATTTCAACCCTGTAATCGTGCATGTTTTCGGTCGACCGACCAGATTTTGATCGACCGGTAAAACTTGTTCGGTCGACCGATAAGAATAGGGGTTCAGACCCTGTAATCCAACAGTTTGTCAGTCGACCGGGCCTATGCCGTCGATCGACCGACCTGTAGCTAATCCTGTGCACTTCAAATTTCCTGATCTTCTTCACCGTTTCTTCACCT
>NC_033796.1:14065673-14131004 GCF_001876935.1 Asparagus officinalis
GAAAAGCTATATTTTTAAAACTGGCCTATTGTTTCAAGGCTCCATCCTCAAATCTAACATTGATTCCTTAACTTTAATTTACAACAATTAATTCAAAACCTTTTTATATATAAACAAACCAATTCTAACTGATCTTTAATATCCTTTAGTTTGACTCAGTCCTAACATAACATAAGCTACTAACATGATATGACTCAAACTCCTCTTCATGATGGAACTTTGTCCTGATCAAACAATGATACAAAGAAATAAAGGCTAAAACTAACAACAAGACTCCAAAAGCATTCCTATATTTCAAACAGTTAGGACCAAAGCCAAAATCCCCTCTCGATTCGTTCCATGAACGAGAGGTCCACAAATTAAGCGATCAAACTTTTAAACAGTTAGGATCATATCAAATTCCCACATGGTCAAACCTTTAAACAGTTAGGACCAAAACCAAAATCCCCTCTCGATTCGTTCCATGAATGAGAGGTCCACAAATTGAACGATCAAACCTTTAAACAATTAGGATCGTCTCAAATTCTCTTTTGGTCAAACCTTTAAACAGTTAGGACTGAAGCCAAAATCCCCTCTCGATTCGTTCTATGAACGAGAGGTCCACAAATTGAACGATCAAACCTTTAAACAGTTAGGATCGTCTCAAATTCCCATCTTGGTCAAACTTTTAAACAGTTAGGACCAAAGCCAAAATCCCCTCTCGATTCGTTCCATGAACGAGAGGTCCACAAATTGAACGATCAAACCTTTAAACAGTTAGGATCGTCTCAAATTCCCATCTTGGTCAAACCTTTAAACAGTTAGGACCAAAGCCAAAATCCCCTCTCGATTCGTTCCATGAACGAGAGGTCCACAAATTGAACGATCAAACCTTTAAACAGTTAGGATCGTATCAAATTCCCATCTTGGTCAAACCTTTAAACAGTTAGGACCAAAACCAAAATCCCCTCTCGATTCGTTCGAAGTTTCTGGAGAATATTAATCTGAATATTCTTAAGGATAACCTGGTGAGCTCTCAATGGATGTATTAATTCAGTGACAAAAGCTGAACCCACAAGAACAAGTACCAGCTTCGATTCAAGATCTCAACAACGGTGAAGCGATAAACGCGATGCCGGGAGAACATTAGCTATTCTACAAAGAACTGAATAGACTAAAAGAAGAAGAGATCAAGCGTTGAAGCCATTTACAAATCCTTCTACACGATCTACACAACCAAGCATTGAAGGGATCATAAGTAGAATCTGTCTTATCCAAAGTATCCCAGACTCCTTTATAAAAGAATGAGTCTGGAATACTTTGGAGGGGGTATCTGTAGACGTTAAAAAATACCGAAAGATATCCAAATACAGCTCAAGAAGAAATTCATCCAAAAAGTCAGAAAAAAGGACATAGACCGTCTCGCACGCGAGACAGACTTTGCTGTCTCGCACGCGAGACAGACTTTGCTGTCTCGCACGCGAGATAGTGTTTGCTGTCTTGCAGTGCGAGACAGCGTTTGCTGTCTCGCACGCGAGACAGTTTTCAAAGGCTCAGAAACTGTTTTATAAACCGCCGACACGTGGCCCTTAACTGTCAAAGAACATGGGGAACGTCGTGGGCGAGAATCACGTTAATAACTACCAAAATAACGGAGTTTGAAAACGTGGGAAGACAGTTACAACGAAAACTGCCAGACAGCTACTGTTCCCGAGATAGTATTTACTGTCTCGCGGGCCGAGACGAAACGTTGTGGGCGAGAATTACGTTGACAACTGCCAAAATAACAGAGTTTTAAAACGTGGGAAGGCAGTTATAACAAAAACTGTCAGACAGTTACTGTTTCCGAGATAGTATTTACTGTCTCGGAACCCGAGACAGTCTTTACTGTCTCGGAAACACTGTTCATCCTGGAGGCTATAAATACCCCTTGAGATCGTTTTTTGAGGAGGATCGAGCATATTTTCGAGCAATTCAGAGCAGAGAGAGCAGACTTGAGTTTTCGTGTAATTCCTTGAAATTGAGCTTTGACTTGATTTTAAGAAGAACGACTATCTTACTTTGATAAGATATCGTTTCAAATTCTCACTTCGATAAACGAAGGAAGAATCAGTAAACCCCTTTCACGATCTGTGATTCGGCGGTCCACGAATCAAAGCGTTCCCGGCACAGGCAAAGTCCCACAAAAACAAGAATCCATAGACGATTTTTGTGTTATTTTCTCAAAGAGTTGTAATTTGCTTATTTTTCGTAGAAGAGGTCTTATAAAAAGTCTATTTCTTTTGAATTTATTGTAATCGACCGAAGATATAATGAATTCCATGATTCATTTTTAAAACTGGCCTATTGTTTCAAGGCTCCACCCTCAAATCTAACATTGATTCCTTATCTTTAATTTACAACAATTAATTCAAAACCTTTATATATATAAACAAACCAATTCTAACCGATCTTTAATATCCTTTAGTTAGACCCAGTCCTAACATAACACAAGCTACTAACATGACATGACTCAACCTAACTCCTCTTCACGATGGAACTTTGTCCTGATCAAACAAGATACAAAGAAATAAAGGCTAAAACTAACAACAAGACTCCAAAAACATTCCTATATTTAAACCAATTTAATATGTTTAATAAATTACCCACTCATGGTTTTATAAGATATAGGAACCGGATATTATGGCAAGAAAATAATATGAGTAGAGAAATTTTATCAAGTTAAGGATAATCCATAGGAGTAATATTAAAAAAAAAAGACTCTGTTCAATATAAAGAAATTGCAATTTCATAAAATTTCTCCTTTCCCTCTGTATTTGTATTTGTATTGAACAAACCAAACCATATCATACATTCAACTGCTGTATTCTTCACTTTCTTCATTTAAATCTAATTCCAAAATTGGTCTTCCCAGCTCCTCACCATCAAACAAATTGAGGGCGGATACAAGTACATGCAACAAATAAAAGAAAAAAGCTTTCTCTCTCAAATGAGAAAGCAAAAAAAGAATCAAGCAGCCTTTGAGATCTCATTGACAATCCATCGGAAATATTGAGCATCACAAGGGATTCTAAGGATTCCTTGCTGCCCAAAACCAATCTCTTCACCGGCCATCTCAAGCAATGACGACATGCAAGGATCCTTTAACGCGCTCACATGAACCATGATTCTCTCTAATTCGGCCAACTCCTCTCCGACGAGCATCGGCACAAATCCCTTTGGAACTTGTTCCTCCTTAGTCTCCAATTTGATCAATGGCTTTCTCACTCTCCTCATCAAATCCATTGGCTCCCTTCTTTGGTTCAAAGAGAAGTAGAAATTATTAAGTGGTTAATGATTGGATCGCAAAGAGAGAACACTATGAGGGCGTTTATTTATATGAAAGATGAATGAAGGAACAAGGAAAGGGATTAATGAAGTAGATTATGTCATTGTCTTCTTGACTCGTTCATAAATAATGAGGGAATGTACAGAGACTACTCAACTATTGTGGTTTACAATGTAGGACCACAGGATAATCTGAAAATTGTTACATATATAATTTTATAATGTATTTTAAGTTAAGGAGATGCAAAGGATTAGGTCTTGGAGAAAACAGTGTGAAAGTATGTGGTATGGTTTTGTGTGATTGCACCCATATAAACTTGTAAAAGATAAATATATGCACGTTTGGTTTTGGGTCCCGCCTATATAAAATTGTAAAGAAAGTTAAATTTGCACGTTTCCAGTCCAATGTGACGGGACGGGGGTTTGAATTGTGGACATGAGAGACGCGTGTACAAAGTCTTTTTAATAGAGTCAGAAAAAAGTAAAACTAATAAATACAGATTAATTATTGGGTATATAATCTTGTGGCTGGAAGTCATTTCATATAATTTCTTATTTCATGTGATAATGGCGGATTCTCAAATGACTACTTTGACCATAAATAAATAAATAAAGATAAAATATATACAACTCATTCCCAAATCAAACACAATCACACCCATATAAAATTGTAAACAAAGGTAAAAGCTATAACTTTTGAGTTAAAATTAGTTCATAAGCTTTATTTAATTAAAATTCATTAACTCTGAGTTGAGTCCGCTTTCTCTGCAACATTCATAAGAGCTTTTCCATTTTAACCATTCACGAATTTATCATTTGAATGATAGTTACGAACCAAATATTGTGACAATAAAATAATATGAGCAGAGAAATCTTATCAAATTAAGAATAATCCATAGAAGAAATAAAGAGTTCGTCAGAGTCATGACCTCTTTGGCTCCTACATAGATCTGCCCCGGAACTTGTTGATACATGTATCCTTTAAGTGACTAAGTCTATTACATCTACAAGGGTTCACAGCAATATTAGACAAGTTGGATAAAATGATCATAATATAAGGTTGGTTGATCAAAATATAATGTTGGTTAAGCTTTTCATCTATTCTTAAAGTTAAAGGATATAGTTGTTAACCTCATAAAGTGATTTCATGATAATTTAATTAATCACTTCAAGAATTCGTAAAAATAATGTGATTAAACGACTTGGACCAAGTTATGGATAATTCAGGAGAGTGATCTAAGATATATCTTTGTTTTATATAAAAAGTTTGGCGTTGTAACTTGTGACATCTACACAAAAGAAATAGCACAATTATCCATTTGGCAAGGGAGAAATGATAACTCTAGCTATAGTTCGCTACATCTACTGAGATATTAAAAATTCATGGAATTAATTAACAGATTCTTAATATCATAGGACATATTATCGTCACTTGGTGTCTCTTACCTAATATCGGGGAACGAAGCCTGTTAAAAAGGTTCGCTCTATTTTAATATGGTCTTTATTAACTACCCCATAAATAAAGACGCTAAACCAACTAATTTTTGGTAGCATATAAAAAAAAACAAACTAACAATTTTTGGTGACCCTTTCCACCAATGAATCCAATGGTCGGATTATGTGACATCATATGTGGTCATATGTTTGAATTGAATATGATAAAAAAAATTGTATTCACATTTGTATTAGGTTACTATATAAGAAACAAATTAATAGAAGATATCAGGTGTGAAAAGTCACATAGTTACATTATTATTAGGGAAAATTTCACTAAACCGCCTAATGTTTGGCCAGTTTTGACCACATAACCCCAAAAATTTTAAAGAGACTAGGGGTTAGAGGAGATGAGAAACTGTTGGTTTCGGGTGTAGACCCAAACCTTAGAATAAGCATGCAAAGAAAAGATTTCTCTAAGTTAAGAAATCGGGCGAACTTGGAAGATCAGGCGAGCTTTGGAGGTTCAGGCGAACTCCAAGTGCATGCAAGCTCCAAGTTTAGGTGAAGCAGTTCAGGAGAGCTTGATTATGTTCAGGCGAACATAAGTCATACAGGCAAGCTTCGCAATCATGAGAACTCGCAGAAAACAGATTCGTAATCTGATTTGACCTAGGGTTTCCCTATAAATAGGGAACCCTGGCCGCCACTTAAACGCGAGTTTTCCAGAGCGATCTCCAGAGCATTTTTTCGCAGTGATTTTTGCAGCGCCTTGAGCGGCGATTTTTGCAGCGCCTTGAGTGGCGATTATTCAGAGAAAAATCTCGCGCCTTGAGAAATAAAAAGAGAGTTCTTTTTTGAGTGATCTCAATGAGTTTGAGATTATCTATTGTAAGTTTTGTAATCTTCTTTAATATTCAAAGGAAAATTTTTGTGTGGCTCCCGAGGACGTTGGCAAGTTGCCAAACCTCGTTAAAATTTTGGTGCTCTCTCTTCTATTTTTTCCTTACAAAGTTTTTTTATTTGCTGTGATTTCTTCTTTCCTACTTTCAACACAAGATCCAAATGTTACGTTCCGCGAGAGGGTTCATTTGACGTGTTGTCGATAGGACGAATCCCAACAACTGGTATCAGAGCCTCGTTCAAATCTGTGTGTAAGCAATGGCTATGGAAGATGCAATTCAGATCATTGCTGCTACTTCAAGAGGTTCGAGTCCAACTATATCGTGTTACTATTGTATGTTGATGATATGTTAGTTGCAGGACCATGTTTAAAGAAGATAAACAAATTGAAGAAGCAATTAGCAAAGGAGTTTACTATGAATGATCTGGGTACAACAAAGCAGATTCTTGGGATGCGAATCAGTCGGGATATGACTGAAGGGACGTTGAGGTTGAGTCAGACTGAATAAATCGAGAAAGTACTTTAGAGATTCAACATGGAGAATGCTAAGCTCGTTGGCACGCCCCTTGGAAGTCAATTAAGGTTATCTGAGGAGCAATCACCTAAGACAGGTGCAGAGAAGGAGCACATGAGAAGAGTGCCATATTCATCAGCCATTGGTAGTCTTATGTACACAATGGTTTGCACGAGGCTGGATATCACCCATGCAGTAGGAGTTATGAGCATATTTGCAAGCAACCCAGGAAAGCGGTATTGGAAGGCCGTAAAGTGGATATTGGGCTACTTAAGAGGGACTACATATATGTCACTGTGTTTTGGGAGAAAAGAGTTGGTACTACAGGGATACATGGATGTAGATTTCTCCGGTGATCATGATACGAGGCGAAGTACCACGGGGTATGTTTATACCTTAGGGTTGACAGCAGTGAGCTGGGTCTCACATTTGCAAAAGATAGTAACATTGTCCATGACTGAGGTAGAGTATGTTGCAGTAATTGAAGCTAGCAAGGAGATGATTTGGTTAATCAGATATCTGGAAGAGTTGGGTTTGAAGCGGGGGAATAAAGTTCTTTATTGTGATAAGCTAGAGTGCTATACACCTTGCTAAGAACCCAATATATCATGCCAGAACGAAGCACATCGACGTATGTTACCATTTCATACGCTCGTTGATAGAGGATGTGAAATTACTATTAGAGAAGATTTTGGGAAGCAAAATCCTACAGATATGTTGACAAAGGCAGTGGCCATTCAGAAATTAGAGTTGTACGCAACTTCAGTTGGCCTTTTATGCGTAGGAGATGAGGGCGAAGCCACACTATGAAAAAGATATTAAATTAAAGAAAGAGATTCTCCGAGTAGGAGAATGTGCTTGCTAAGTTAAAGAGAGCTTGTTGACAGAGGTTTGGTCTCCAAGTGGGAGATTGTTAGTTTCGGGTGTAGACCCAAACCTTAGAACAAGCATGCAAAGTAAAGATTTCTCTATATTAAGAAATTAGACGAATTTGGAAGATCAGATGAGCTTTGGAGGTTCAGGCGAACCCCAAGTGCAGGCAAGCTCCAAGTGCGGGCGAGCTCCAAGTACAGGCGAGCTCTAAGGGCATGTGAGCTCCAAGTGCAGGCGAAGCGGTTCAAACGAGCTTGACTATGTTCAACGAACATAAGTCATACAGGCGAGCTTCGCAGTCAGGCGCACTCGTAGAAAACAGAGTCCTAATTTGTTTTGACTTAGGGTTTCCCTATAAAGAGCGTTCTTTTTTGAGTGATCTCAAGGAGTTTGAGATCATCTCTTGCAAGCTTTGTAATCTTCTTTAATATTCAAAAAAATATTTTGTGTGGCAAAGAAAATATCTGGACTGCTCAACCAAGACTGAATGATTCATGAATGTGGAAAAGACTTCTTAAAGTGAGAGATATATTGGTTAATAAGTTTGGAAGTGTTGAAAGGGTCAAGAATACAATTAATGAATGTTGTTCTAATGGCAAAGTTATTCTTTCTGCCATATACAGTTACTTGATTCAGCCAGCTCCATTGGTGAATTGACATGATACAATTTGGGATGGTCTCCTATATCCTAAGCACTCTTTCACTCTATGGCTGACATGTCATTCAAGGCTATACTAAGGATAGACTTTTCCTAATGGGGATGTTAAGCACAAATCAAAGCAATTGTGTGTTGTGTCAATGGAATCAAAGGGAAACAATAAATCACATTTTCTTTGAGTGTCAGTTTTTGGCTGAAGTATGGAATAAGATAATGGAATGGTTGAGATTTAAATGAAAATCTTGTAATTGGAATCAGCTCCTTGACTGGTATTCTTTCAACCTAAGAGGAAAGGGTCCCATGAAGAAACTAAAGAGAATGGTGTTGTCGATGACAGTGTACACAATATGACAGGAAAAAAATTTCGGATCTTTCAAGGCAAGAAGAGGGAGGCTAAGCAAATTGTTCATGTTATCAAGTTTTTAGTCTACACAAAAGTTTTGAATGAGAACTCATATGTTCATATAAGAGATCTCCTTGAGAAAATGTAATTTTCTGTTTTTGGATAACCAGATTCTGGTATCTAGATATTCTACAAAACTGTACATGTTGGAAGTGAATAAAAGTTAGTTCATTTACCAAAAAAAAAATTTGTGTGGCTCCCGAGGACGTAGGCAAGTTGCCGAACCTCGTTAAAATTTTGGTGTTCTATCTTTTATTTTTTCCTTGCAAAGTTTTCTTTTATTTTATTTTCTGTGATTTCTTCTTGCCTTTTAAACTATGTAAATTCATCTTCTACTTCTGATGACTCACAGTACTAACAATTACACATTGTCGATCGGAGAAATGAAAAGACAGATGAATCCATGGATTAAAATCATACCGGAAAATACTTAATACTTTAAAAATACTTAATACTTTAAAAATCTCGATAATAAAAAAACACAACGCTAAACACTAAAATTACAAGCAATTATCTAAAAATTCAAGCATTAAGAAATCAATACTATCTCTACTTTCAACTTTGGAAGCAGCAGCAAAAAAGTCTAAAGTGTCCCTGTCAAGAACGTTTAAATCATAAATGATAATATAACATTCAAGCATTATAAAATCCATAATATCACTAGTTAGAACTCTTGAAATATATATTACTTGAAACTTCTAAGTCCACAATGTTGATATCAAATCAACAACTAACAATGTAAAATCAGTGCAAGCCTATGCTATTCTAGCATTGAAAGCACAAAGAAATCGATCAATATTTTGACCATTTCCAAAATTTTGAAGAATTACTAAAAATTTCAATTCGAAGCCTAAAGTATATTGATATCTAACTACACAAGTTGACGTACGTTTTCAGGTTGGGCTGAAGCTTATTAACCCAACGGAGGCGGCAAGACTTGCCGGTTCTCGGCAATAATCCCTTGGATCGAATGGAGCTCCAATCCCTCGGCCCGTGCCTTTGCACGTATTCTAGAAGGACCTCATCCTCTTCAGACATCCATGGCCCTTTCCTCGTTGTAGCACCGCATCGATCATTAACCCTTTTGCTACTCACTTTTGCTGCTCCTTGCATTTGTCTTAATTTGGTTGAAGAATTTATTTATTCATACTTCTTGTTGTCTGTTTACTCGATCGAGGAAATAAATGGGATGCTTATGACATCGAACACTTTATTCCCACGATTTCCTAGTATTTAGGGTGGTGGGGTTTTTAAAAATTTTCTTCTCTTCTTTTAATTATTCCTATTTTTTGTTTTTTATTTGTGTCTATTACATTCGATTTTTGAAAAACCACTAACCCCACTTCCCAATTCTCACTTCGGCTATCATGTGCACGTGTTAAAAATTTATGAATCTACTTCTTATTAACTAAAAGAGAACACTCAAAAAGCTTCTATGAATAGTAAATCTGATCTGGACCAATCAGATTATTCATAATAAAATTAATTTTAAAATTCATCTTTATAAAAAAAACTATAATTCATCACAGAATCTGCCCATTATCCACCTAACCCCACTTCTCATAAACCCACTTCTCATAACCGTGAACTACCTCCACTACTGCAACTCCCACATCTCCCAAACCACCACATATATATAGTAACCTGTTTTTATTCTCTACACCCAAATTTTCATACATAATCTCAGAAAATTTAATTCAGACTAAGTGAACAGAGGTCAAAGATGTTCGGGTAAGATTTTTCATCTTCACTTTTATATTTCAAAATATTTAAATTTAAATTAGCAGATGTTACTGTAAATTAATGAAGACCTGGTAAAATTAAAAATAGAAGAGATAGGAGACAAAAATCCAAATTATTCCAAATCTAAAAATCTATCACTTCCAAATTTCAAAATATTTAAACTTAAATTAGTGGATGTTGCTGTAAATTTTTTAGTGTAAAATTTTGAAATATATGAAGACCTGGGAAAATTGAGTGAAAAATAAAATTAAAAATAGAAGAGAAAAGAGACCAAAATCCGAATTATTCCAAATCTAGAAATCAAGCAAAAATGATATTGATCTTACCTGATTGAATTTAGACCTCACCTAGCTTCATGAATAAGCAATTTGAGTCCATGTTGAAGTGGTCAAGGGAAAAAAACAGATGCATCTGAAACATCCGCTGTAGGAGGCAATCTCTCAAATACTTACAGCCCCAACTTCAATTACAGTCCAAAACTCTTAGGAAAAACATTTATAGTACAGCATTAACCATCAATATGCCACAACAGAGAGAATCAATCATTGAATTTACATTGGCTTTGAATCAATAATACTATTCTTATCCTCACTAGCTATTGTATTCATGATTAGGGAGGAGGAAAGGAACTTCATTTCTCTGCTTGACTATTCATGTTTAGGGAGGAGGGGGAAGGAACTTCATCTCTCTTCTTGACAAATTTAGAAGATCTATCGCAACTGGCCTGCTTAATGAAAAAAAATTGTAGAGGACAACTAGATCAATTAATCCAAATCAACATGGACTTACCACAGTAGGAAAGGTATAGGCAGTTGGGATCAATTATGGAATATTAGGGATTCATGCTGATATCTATACATCCTTGGAGAATCTTTCTGCACAATGAAGCTCCTGTAATATCGAACCAGGAATCAGTGAAAAATAAATATCTATCATTAACTGAAGCATAGAAGGTAAAAATGACCTTATGAAGTTATCATATTGTTATATATTGATCTCCCTACACCAACAGCAGCAACTATAGTACTGAAATTATCATCCGCTAACACCATATCAGAAGACTCCTTAGCAACCTGCATAAAGCAAATTTTAGGGTAATAAATGTCAATGAATAAGCAGAATGAAATATGCCTCAGTTAATTTTCTTTGTTTCAGTCCTTTATCAATCACAATTTAGACCAATGTGGATTGTGCCATAATATTCCCAAAATTTCTAGCTTTGAGCCTTGGGCAAATGCTAAATGTGTAATTAAGATAGACAAAGCAAATTGCATGTCTCATAATCGCTATTGCACTCAATGATGTTCTATTGTCCCTAGACTATCCTTATATCATTTTTCTTTGGCCTAAAAAAATCTTCTTCAAGATTAAGTCCATTCCATAAAGCAAACCTAATATCAAAGTTGAAACTATATGAAAAGACTTAAATGAATACTACAATGCTGAAAAGTTACACATATGATGGAATCCCTCAACACTAATGAGAGAATAGGGAAAAAGTAATACGTGAAGAACATTTGTGAAACTTCAAGGAAATTGACACAGCTAGACCACACTACAAAATTTCATGACCATCCAAGCAAGTTTAAGACTTCAATCAAGAAGACCCTAATAGAAAGACAAGCATCTGTAGACTCCAACAGAGTAGAAAAAGACAAGGAATGCAAAGAAAGTACCTCTGTCCTCAATCATAAGGGGTTGTATTTTGATGAATATTAACACTTTCAATATATTTTATTTTAGAGATCTCTGTCCTCAATCTTCCCTCTTCCATTTGTAACATTCACTAATTCTCTTTTAATGTAGGTAATTATTGGTGCTCAGCCATTTGCAAGGATAGGATTACGGTATGGTGTTAATTTCTTTATTTATTTTTGTCTCAAGTTTAAATTAAGTTGAATGTAAATTTTCATTGTGTTTATACAATTTAATCAAAGTATCATTATTACTGTGTTGTGTTGTGTTGTAGAAATAATTTTCATTGTGTTTATACAATTTAATCAAAGTATCATTATTACTGTGTTGTGTTGTGTTGTAGAAATAAGTATATATAGCATTAGAAAATAGATTTGATGCTTCAATGTTGAAATAAGAGTTTTAACATTATGATTCTCACTGTGATTGTAACCAAAAAAAAAATTTAAGGACACTAAGCACCAAACAACACGATCTGACACTAAGAACCAAACAACAAGCTCCAAATCAACAACAAGCTTTTCTATTTGCTCCATAGCATACAGCAAGCAGCTTAGCCAAGGGGGTTACATTACAAATCACGGGTTTGCACTTTACCTAACAATTCAAGCAAACATGGATGATGGTCAACAGAGTTCATCTCAAGGTAACTACACATATTCCAATCTGATGCATTATAGCAGCATATAGTTAGAACATATGTACTTAGTGTCTAACATTTTGCATGTGTGCAGGGTCTTGGCATTCTCAACAAAGGGATTTGACAATCAGACAGATCAAAAGGAAGATTAGAAATCAGTATCAGTATAATAATTATGAAACTCAGAATAACATCTTTGGGTCTAAAAAAAGGCAGCATGATCGGATAATTGATGATAAAGAAGTGAATGGCAACTACAAAAAGGCAAAAATACAGCAGTATAAAAGCAGAAGAATCATACCTTCATTCATCAATGCAACCGAAGAAGCTACAATAAAGCAGCAGACAAGTAAGAAAATATGTAATTTACAAGATTAAATTAACCTGAAAAGTATGTAATACATGCCTTGCTAATGCTAATTTTTAAAATATTTTAACCTTGATTTTGATGGTGAACCAGTCCATTAATCAATCAAATAAACCTATCCATTCAATATCATTTTCAAACATATGGACTTTATTGTTAAAATTCATGTTATTTCACACATTTCTTACCATGTTATCCTCAAATTGTTAATTGTATATGTATAATGGTACTAATTAAAATACCAATCTTATTGAATTGCAGTTAATCACAATGGGGTACATAATTTTGGACCGCCAAAATTTATATGTGAATATTGTCACGCAATGCTATTAGGTACAAGTTCAACTATAAACCATTCAATGAGCTTTATAGAATGAAAGGAAACAAGACTTATTTGGCAGGTAAACATTTATTATAATTTTTGCATCATGATATAGTTCAATGCAGATTATGCAACAAACCTTATATAACTTACCCCTCTTATCTTTGATTATTTCAATTTCAATACAGATATAATTGGGTATGTGAAATATATATATCCCTTGGAGCAAACTGTCATTTCCGGAAAGCCAGGGACTAGGAGAGCCTTAAAACTAATCGATGAAGAGTGAGAGTTATCTTATTCATCACCTAATCTAACTGTTATTTATATTTACTTATGCTTGAACCTAAAACTTTGTATCTCTTATACAAATCAGAAACATAGAATGCACTGTTACTTTATGGAACCAAATTGCTACAAATCTAGAGAGCGCATTGATCGAACAAGATCCAAACAACATGGTTATGGTGGTCAGTGGAATATTTGTTACTAATTTTAGAGGTAAGATGAACAATTACACATGTAATAAATATTGATTTCATCAATACATAAGTACAGACGATACTTTCCGCATAACTTTGCACATAAAATTTCAGGCAATAATTCAGTGTCATCAAGCACGGCGACCAAAATCTATGTGAACATACCTGAACAAAGAGTAGTGGAATTATCTCAGAGGTAATTTTAGTATCTTTATATTTTGACATACGTAATTAAATTATATGTACTGACATATGATTTCTGAGCATATATACATAGGTACATGGAGTCGGAAACACAGATGCAGCTAATAAAGACACCAATTAATTACAAATCAAAGCAGAAATTGCTTGAAACACCATCTGCATCTTTGAACGATCTTATTTTATTCAATGATCCAGAAACCGCGGAGGTAATGAAGTTTTTAAAAGATGGCCTATCAATTGTGCAAACTAATTATCTATTCTATAGCTAATATTCATCTTTGTAATTTGAAGGAATATTTCTTTATATGTAATGTGAGAATCAATACTATAATGGATAACCAAAAATGGCGTTATCGCGGATGCCCAGATTGTTTTAAGAAAACAATTGATGCGGAAGCTACTTTTTGGTGCGCAAAGTGTGACAGAGAGGTATTTGCAGAAAATAGGTATGTAAATATTTACAATATGAACCACAATTACATACCAAATAATGACTTTGATAATCAATGAGTTGGCAAAAAAATTATACAGCTACAGGATAACTATGGAAGTTCAAGATGAATCTGCGAAAACTACTTTCGTTGTTATGAACAAGGAAGCTGAAAAATTGGTGAAAATACCGGCTCAAGAGGTTGCATGAACAATAAAATATGTGAGTACATCTTCTTCTTAAAGTTTTTTGAACCACATTTTATAACACATTCAGTATTTGCTTAAAAAATATTATTCATTGATCAGGTTAATGGCAGAGAAGTTTTCCCGGAAGTGATAAAAGCCATATCTGGAAAATATATTAAGGTTCAGGTAAAACTAACGCGATATAATTTTGTGGAAGGTAATGAAGGTTTCACAATAACCAAAGTAATAGAGGAAAATACAGACAGTACAGGTGCAATTGAATTTAACTCTACAAATCAGGTAAAATTTTTCTTTATATTATTTATATAACTTTGTAAAGCACGTATCTATAAACTTACCTCTTTATCTCTCTCTCTCTCTCTATATATATATATATATATATATATAGACTAAGTGATTAACAGTATATATATATATATATAGACTAAGTGATTAACAGGCCCTTTATATTTTATGTTTATTTACAAAAAATCCATTTAAGATCAAAGACTTATTACTTTAGTTCCTCGTATCCAAAGTGAAACCAATAGAATAATTCTTCTTAGGAGTAAATTGCACATAACTGTCATTTTCATGGTTGATTTCAAAAGTTTGAAGCATGGCATGTTTTAACAGAAAAGAAAACGTGCATTTAAAAATGTAACGTACAAATGCACAATTACCAAATAACTACAAGAAAAAGCAACTTTTGCATAGAAAAAGTATATTAGAGAACGTTGCATTAGACTGAAATGAAGATTGACATCTAGAATTGTGACTTTAAAAGGCTCAACACATACTCGATGAGAAAAGAACCTTGGAAGATAACAACCAGTGATGTTTCTATTTGCTATGTATATTACTAATGTGTGACTTATGAGTATAAACTCTAATTATGTTGACATTTCGAATTTATATAGTTCATGCTTCTTTTGTTTATTTATTAACAAACGTTAATTATTTGCATTACATCTACTACTTCTTTAGGCCTGGAACCAAATCAAATCATAAAGAATAGTGCCTTCATTATCATGGTGTTTTCATCTCCTGTTAATTTGCAAACTTATTATTATTACTGTTGTTATGCACCTGTTTTTTTTTGATATTATTATTTAATAAATAAATACTCATTTATAATTACTGTACACCAACAACATTTACTCATTAAAAAATAAACAAGTAATGAAAACAATCCTTTTAAAATGCAAAATCCATTCAGTCAATAAAAAGATAAATATCATATTATAACAAATTGGTTCCAACCACAAAAGAAGATAAGTCACCCAAACATGAAAACGATCCAATTTACTATTAAATTGCTCTAATTACAAGATCTTCTACAAAACAATAACAACTCAACCTCACAAAGGGTACCAACATATTGAGAACAATTGTAGCCCTGTTTTGGCTTAAATTTTTTTTTTCCACATGCAAGCATATACGTACATCTATTTTTTTTTGATTTAATACATAAAAGAAAAGTCAAGGCAAAGAGCTTCTAACATAGTTATTTTATGCAATCTCTAACATAGTTTATCAATAGATTATTTTTTTATGCATATTTCAAACATGAATTTCAAACATGAATTTCAAACATGAAACTAACAGATCCTCCTATTGATATGCACCAAATTAAGTACTCTTAATTTGGCTAAA
Organism: Asparagus officinalis; assembly: GCF_001876935.1. Lineage (NCBI taxonomy): Eukaryota > Viridiplantae > Streptophyta > Magnoliopsida > Asparagales > Asparagaceae > Asparagus > Asparagus officinalis. The sequence goes on from NC_033796.1 coordinate 14,081,493, forward strand.
CCAGAAATAAAACCTGACAAGAGCTAAATTCTTAAACATCATGAGGAAAAGTAGTATTCTTTACCAAATCATCTCAAACAAACTTATACCAAAAGTATTAGGAAAGGAGTTCAAAGAACACATAAAACACTTACAATCCTTAAAAAACATATCAATGTACATATAACAGAATTCTTACTTTTCCGGTCATTCATCTCAAATGAAACCATTGTGCCAGATTACAGAGAAGTCCAGATAATGATGTCCAGGGACCTACCACAATAATAAATAATTGTAAGATATGGAATGTATATTTCCTGCAGATTGATAAGTGCAAGTATGACTTAGAATGTCCATCCATAAAAACATTACCAATTAAGTACCAGGTCTTTTTAAAATCAATTAAGTACCAGGTCGTACTATAACTTACTTTCTCAACTATGCATATATCTACCAAAAAAAATAATCTATTACAAAAATTAATTTCAAACATGAATTTTATGCAATCTCTAACATAGTTTATCAATAGATTATTTTTTTTTTGAAAATTTCAAACATGAATTTCAAACATGAAACTAACAGATCCTCCTATCGATATGCACCAATCATATTATAACAAATTGGTTCCAACCACAAAATAAGATAAGTCACCCAAACATGAAAACGATCCAATTTACTATTAAATTGCTCTAATTACAAGATCTTCTACAAAACAATAACAACTCAACCTCACAAAGGGTACCAACATATTGAGAACAATTGTAGCCCTGTTTTTGCTTAAATTTTTTTTTCCACATGCAAGCATATACATCTATTTTTTCTGATTTAATACATAAAAGAAAAGTCAAGGCAAAGAGCTTCTTTTCCCCTTTTTCTACTGCAATCCTACATTGATTACACGATAATGCAAATGAAGGCAACAACATCCTACATTATTCAATTCAATTCGATATATTGCCTAAACATATAAATAAAACTTGCAACAATATACAATAAATCCATACAATCAATTGTTTCAAGTCAAAGCCCACTATAAAGAACAAAATAATATAAAACAAAACAAAGAAAAAACAAAGACAAACAAAATAAAACTTCATTTTTATCATGGATGATCGACAACATATTACCTAAATGGCATGTCATAACATTTTAGTGAAATTAGAGCAAGAAATTATTGTCGCTTCTATTAAAAGATAAAAAATTAAATTACCAGGTAGTCGTATGGAAATAAGAATACAACATTTGAATAAATCAAAATTAATGATTTACCTTTAACATATAGAACACATTCTGAATTCTGCATAATAAAAACGGCTAAAAAACTAAACAACAAAAATCACCACATATTTCAAAATATAGAATAACTTTGATAGATTTTTCTACAAAGAAATCTAACCAAAATTTTAAGGAAAAATTTGTATTATGCATAAATAATCTGGTGATAACAACGTTAGCCCTAATTTCAATATCCATGTACCAGAATGCAATTATTTAATGTAGAAGACTCGCATTTGCATGTCTTCGTGTCAACGAATGCTAACCAAATATACCGCCATAAACAGTTAACATGCAATAGAGGCTAAAAAAAGATAGTATCTTTCCAGTTTAGGAAAAATAAACAAAACTATATAATCCAAATAAAATAAATAATTACTCATAAATAACAAACAAACTCAAAATTTCACATGAGACAGATAATAGGCTAAAAGATCAGAACTTTGTGTCAAAACTCTTGATTTTGCACGACCTACCTTCTGTCTTCGAGATCTATAGCATGAAAGATGAAAAATGATAAAAGTGAGAGCATTAAATAATGTAATTATTAATCCTTAAAGGTTAAATTTATAGATATATCTATATATATGAAATAAAGGCTAAAAAGTTAGTATCTTTCCAGTTTAGGAAAAATAAACAAAACTATAATCAAACAAAAATAAATTTTTACTCATAAATAACAAACAAACTAAAAATTCCACATGAGACAGGTAGTAGGCTAAAAAGATCAAACCTTGGTGACAAAAGTCTGACGCTGCACGACCAAACTTATGTCTTTCGAGATCTATTGCATGAAAGATGAAAGATGATAAAAGTGACAGCATTTAAAAATTAAATTATCAATCTTTACAAGTTAAATCAACAAATCTTAAAAAAAAAATCTTTACCTAAAAGTATAAACGACGACGACATTTCAAGGCTTAGTCGACGACGAGATTCAAGGGATGAGTCGACGATGAGCTTCGAAGACGAAGTCGACGACGAACTACGAAGAACGACGAGCTTGAGGTGAGTTGTGAACGAAAGGAATATGGAGAAGCGTGAAAACCGAAGCCCTAATCTTCAATCGGAGTCGGTTTTGAAGGAGAAGAGGGAAAGAAAGAGGAGAGATGATTCGATCGCTCAGATCTGAAGGAGGCGGCGGGGAGATGAAAATGAGAATGCCCTAGCCCTAAAACCCCACCCTTTGATATTTATAGGTATATAATGGGTATCATTTGTAAAACAAAATTTACATAATAAACATTTGGAATAAGTCCAAGAAAAAACCAAGCCATGACCCCACAGGATAGAGATTCATCATCTTAATTTCCAATGGAAAAAAAATTCATCTTAAGTTCCAAAGGGAAAATTAAAAAATCCAAACAAACCCTGCATTTTGTGTGCCGAGATATTTTAGTTTCTACGTCATTTTTTTTATTAATGTTGGTAAACTAACCCAGCTACTAGATTCTAGCTATAACTAATCTGCACTGTTCTAATATCACATTTTTATACAAATAAAGGGTGCTTATATTTTTATAAAATTGTTTATCGGGCTTGCTCTTCATTAATCTAATCTTTTGTTTTTTTTCCTATCGCATCTAAACTTAAGAACGCGGTGGGATGGAATTAGGTGAAAGCGTTGGTTGTTATTTTCAACTACCAATGTGGAAATGAAAAGGTTCTAGTGCTTTTTTTCCTCTCTCTATCTCTCTCTTCGACTACCGAATAAAACTGTTAATGTATTATCAAACATATATTTGGTTAAATATCTATGAAAATTTTATCAATTTAATAAACGACAACAAATTAATCAAACATATCTTTGGTTAAATTTTATTTATTTATAAACCAAATACTAAAAAATATTTTTTAGTATTAAATGAAGTATCGCTTCGAACTTTATCAATAATAAATGAATAATAACCAAATATTAATTAATTTTTCAATTCACTTTTACTCTAAACTGAATTTATAGCAGAATAGTACAATTATTTATAGCATAATACTTAATTTTGTTAACATAATCAATATTTGAGAATATAATTTAAAAACCGTGCTTTGCACGGGTCTAAATACTAATATATATAATGCACCCATATGTATTTACAAATTATGATTTCTTTCTTCACCTTTTGCTTTGTCTTCTCATCTCGTCAAGTAACCCATACCATTTTTTTATTGCCAAGTTTGCTAATAAAAACGAGATCTTCCTAATTTACACAATTCGAAGCTAACACCCGCTACTAATCTCAACTCATACATCTCAAGCTAATTAAAAACTTCTCATCTTCTCACTATATAATCACAAACACAAAGCGAGAGCGGAAACTAATTAATTACACAATATCTCAAGTACATGCACAAATCGCGTTTTGATCTCTACATAGCTTTAGAGATCTCATTAACTATCCATCTGAAATGTTGAGCCTCACAAGGGATTCTAAGGATCCCTTGCCTATTATATCCCAACTCCTCAGCTGTAGTCTCAAGCAACAAAGATATGCAAGGATCTTTCAAGAGCTTCACATGAACTAAAACTCTCTCTTCTTCTTCATCCTGGCTTCCTACGATCAATGGAACATACCCTTTCGGGATTCTCTCTTCTTTCTTGTTGAAGATTGCAGACTTCTTCATGTTGTTTAATTATCTGTGTAACGGAAAGAAGAGATGAGGGTGTGAGTTAATTTGTATTTTAGATCTAAATATCTGTATGTATTTATACTAAAAAAGAGAGAATGATGCGGTTGAAGTTTCCCTGCACCTTAGGTTGTTCTTCTTGTTTAGAACGAGGTATGACTATGACTTTGACCGTGTTAGTGATGTGATGTGGATATTTGGTCTAGTTTTTGCTAGCCGCTGGTCTTAGAATTCATCAACTTGTCAGAATATTCAGGGATAAGGCGTCTTAATTTCACTTTTCCGGTTTTTCTGTTGTTTTTTGATCAATTTGTTTATTGATATTGTAGAAATTATTAATTACTGTGAAAGGACATTCTGCTTTAAGAAAAGAATTTAACATGGATGCAAATCAGAAACATTGTACGTAGCACATTATGAACAAGGTGGCCTAAATCGTAATTAAGAAAAAAAATATTCTCTAGCTAGCTTAAAATTTACAATTAAATAAATTGACTTGCCATAAGGATAATGTGTGATAGCTGAGAAGCACTTTTAAGTAATTATTATCATCATAATGTACAGTTCTTTGTCTATTTTACTAATTCCCTATCCTGTCGAATAATCTTTTTGTTTTGCTTAATTTTCTACAATTAATTTTGTTTATTAGGAGAATAACATAATATAAGAACGCTTGCACAAATAATTTCCGGTATGAAAAACCTTTCTCTCCTCAATTTGTCATTTATATCTAATATATATACCACGAACATTTGCTGCATGCTAATATTCTAAAAATATTAAAAGTCATTTTCCCCATTAATTTTATTTGTTGGCTTGTTTGATTTGATAAACATAGGGTACCTTTCATTGGCCAATACTTTATACATCCACGGTCCACCTTATATAAAGCGACAAAGAAATAAAGCTAAATGCTTTTGCCCGTAAGTTAAGTTGCGATGTACATTCCTACTAAAATACAGAAATCATAAAATAATTGCACAATATAAGCCCGAACCTAGTCCCACTGAATTCGTGACGTATAATTTAAGTCCGTAACTAGCCACTAGGCAGAGACCAGCTGACGGCATACTGGGTCCCACCAAACTTTCTGACTGGGTCATCAGGCTGGTAAATCGTCAACAATATCGCATGCAATCTCACGAAATAGCCTTTGACCTGTGTTATATAAAGTTTTAAAATCTGGTTTTTATCCCCTTATTATTTGATTAGGAAGCTTCCTCATAATTTTTCAGATCATGGTTATTAAACCCGTGAATGTGATTACGAGGACCCTCAACACACGGCTCAGATTATTCCAAAAATTTAATTTTTTGTATGTGCTAGTCTAACTGTTGGAGAATTTAGTCTCCCCGTCTGCTGCGATTTGCGCAACTTAAAATCCGACCCACAATCGACAAGATATAAAATAACCACAATCAATAAGAAAGAGCATCAGGATTTACGTAGTTCACTAGTAGAAAATGGAATATCGCAGACGGAATATCCCAGACGGAGATTTTTCCGTCTGGGATAATCTATACTAGACGGAATTAAACCGTCGATGAATTTCCGTCTATAATAAACTATTCTAGACGGATATTTCCGTCTAGAAAAGTATTGTAGACAGAATTATTTTTTAAATTTTACTGATTATCCTTCGAGTTCCTAGCCCCAAACCCCAAATTCGTCGAGTTCCTAGCCCCAAACCCCAAATTCGTCGAGTTCAATTTAAAAAGTGGAAAACCCCAGATCTGGACACCATATTTGCAAATTCTCATTACGAAAACCCCAAATCCTTCGAGTTCCTAGCCCCAAACCCCAAATTCGTCGCCCGACCTCGCCGTATTGGTCGTCTTGGTTCGTCGCATCCCTTCGTCGCCCGACCTCGCTGTGAGTTCCTAGCCCGACCTCGCCGTCCCGTCCACGCCGCCCCTAACTCGCCCGACCTCGCCGTCCGTTCCTCGCCCGACCTCGCCCGATCTGGTAAATTATTCTCCTAAATCTACTTTTCCTTCTCCCATTTTTTTGAAAAAGAATTGAGAAAGGGTGACGCCCAATTCTTGCTGAGGAAGAGAATGATCATTTCTAAAAATCAGCAGATCAATGTGATAAGCAATATGCTAGGGTTTATGGTGATTTTGAATCTGATCTGAGCAATGTGCTAGGGTTTATGGTGATTTCTAAAAATCAGCAGATCAAATTTAAGTTTCAAAAATAAAATATCACAATCATGCTATTATTTCATTTATTGAGGTAAGCTATATTTCTTTGTCGGTGTTGGAACTTGAACTCGTTGTCTTTGCTTCCTAGAATAAACAACGGAATGTTCAATGTTCACAAATGGTGAAATGATTGTGACGGCGCATCAGTGAGGTAAATTGGATGATTTAATTCAGATGGGGGTTAATGCTCTAAGATCATGTAAATCAACTTTCGTCACTGGAGTTCTTTTTGAGATATTAATTAGCGAGCAGAGAGTTATGGGAGTGTTGATTAAAATTAAGAATGTTCCCCCCATTTCTTTAGAGCTGAGATTCATGCATGAAAATGGTGAAACCCTTTGCTGATCTTGAGGAGTTAGACGCTTTAACCAGATCTGTGACTGGTTTTGTATATGCTATTATAAAAATAAAGTGTTTTGAGCTCACTGATATCCCAAAGACTATTAAAATTTACATTGGACTTTTCAATATAAGTGTTAAAGTTTTTATAATATCTGGCATTGGTACTAGAGATCCTCTAGTGAAATAAATGCAAAATGTTTCATTGTCTCAAGAGTCTGATGGTCATAATTGGAAACATACTAAGATAGGAGATTCTAAAAATGCTAAGGATGATATTGATAAGTCTAAAGACTCTTCCGGAGGAGTATATGATTTTGATGTTTATAAGTAGCCATGGGTGTATATCATTGGCAACTTCTATTTCTGTTATCTTGTTTAGCTAGTTAAGCCCACAAGGCTCTCATATTTATCATACAGTTTGTGATTTGAATTGTACAAATATGATTATATAGGCTTGTGATTTGAAAATGTGAGTTTGGAAGAAAAGGTTTTTAAAAAATAGAGTGATATATAACGCAATATTATATAATAATGTGTTATATATCCAATTTAGGTAAAAAATATAACGTTAACCCTAGACTCCCGTCCAATAATTACAGCCAATTCTTTGAGGTTATAATATTAGATGAACGAGTCAAATTTGGGTAAGAGGTAAAATTTCCTACTCGAAATTGATCGTTCACTTTATATTATAATAGAAATGAATTGGTATAACAATTTGTAATTATTGGATCTGTCCTTCTCGGACGGGTTAGGAATATAATAGTACATACATCCAACTTTGTATACTTTGTATGATTTCATTTCTTAAAAATTTTGGCAGCCCATACCTGTTATTCTCCGTGTACAATAAGCGTATGTTGTTTTGCGTTTTGATATGTTGTCAGTGCGCATAATAACATCTGCACAGTGTACAGGGAGAACAGCGGGTAGGTGCTGCCGAAATTTTTAAGAAATGAAATCATACAAAGTATATGAAGTTGAATGTAAGCACTATTATATTCTTAATGGATAGAAGCCTTCCTATGACAGCCGTTAGAGTGTGCTAATTAGTCTGCATACCTTAATAAGTTTCAAACATACCTTAATGCCGATACTTAAATGCAACAACGTAAGAGGAATAGTTTAAAATTTATGGGTATACTATCTATTCTCAAATATTCTTCTAAATATTTATTACCTACAGATGAGGAAACTTCCTGACAAGTCATGGATAGATATCCCTAGGAGTGAACGGTTTCGTGATCAACGATATAGGGATGGATGTGAAGCCTTCATGAAGTATGCCGAAATGAACCCAAAAAATTTAAGTAGTGGATGTGAAGCCTTCATGAAGTATGCCGAAATGAACCCAAAAAATTTAAGTAGCGGTGCAATGTACTGTTCCTGTTATAGGTGTAAGAATATGAAGCTGAAAAATAAAGATGAAATACGAGGTCACTTAGCAAACTCTGGTTTTTACGAGGAATATAAATATTGGTCCTATCACGGGGAAGGCTGTACCGAAGATGAAGTCCCGGATGTGCATGTCGATACCAGTCATGGTGTCAGGATAGATGATACAAACGTAAATTTACAGACTGATATTGGACCTGACCATACCGAATATGATATTAACAATGACAATGAAGATGATATCATAGTTGATGTCCAAGACGCTCATGCTCCTGAGGACTTGGATCGTATAATGAAACTACTAGAAGATAGTGAAAAGGATTTGTATGAGGGTTGCACCGAGTTCTCTAGATTTTCATTTATGTTGGAGCTCTTACATATTAAGAGCCTCAGTGAAAATGATTCATACACTCGAAAGTTTTGAATTTAGTATTATTTCTAAAGAAGTCAAGGAAAAACATTATATAATAAGCTCAATAAAGTGAAAAAAATATGTATATTCTTGTTAGTTTCAATCATATTTAAGTGACTAGGGCTATGACTATTTTGTTAGTGACTCAAATACAAAAGCGATGAATGCTCACTGAATTCATATGACGTTACTAGTAAATATGAACTACTTTAAATTTGAATTGTTTAAATTATGATAACTTGTTGATCCTAGACCACTACATTAACATGCAATTCATATGACGTTATTAAAGATTTCACTGCTTTGAGAAGAAATACTAAACAAATGTGTTGGCTAGGATAACATATGCATGCAATTAGTTGACAAGATGAATGTTTTAGCTGAAATTTGCATGCAAAGGAGATTTAAGCATGTATAGATTTAAGCATATATACATGTATTTTTACCCCACTACAAGCTCAAATAAAGCCCATGGCACAAATCACATTAGACCTCTTACGTTATATAGTTGCTAAATCATCAATTGATGATATCTTCACTTGAATATATATACACACAGATGCACGCATATATAGGAAGATAAGCAAACTCTCTCATTAACTGAAAACTGCTCATTACATGTATTTATGCTCTACCACAAGCCCAAAACACCCAAAACACCCATGTAGTGATGAATACCCAAAGTGACATCAAAAGACTTAAAATTCATCATGACTTTTTGTGGCTTGATATATATCCAACATTTCTAAGCATACTTCTAAATTTAGGAATATATATATCATATTCTTAAAAATAATGCCACATTCTTTTTATCTTGCAGGTGCATGTGTTTATTTGAGCATCTCTAGAGAAAAAATGCTCGTGGACTTGGATATCGGTTTGTAAATCGTTGTCGAATTTTTAAATCAAAACTTTCTTTGTGTTGAGCCCAAAACAAACAGTGATCCGATTAAGTTGTGCTACAAATTTATGTTATTTTTATTGTGATTATGTGCTACATATGTATGATTATATATGTGTAAACTGGATTATATGTGTGATTTTGTTGTGATTTTTGTTGTTGATTATATATGTGTTTGTTATTGTGAGTATATATGTGTAAACTGGTATATATGTGTGTTTTCGTCGAAAGTTGCCTTCATCATTGATTTCATTAAACTTCAAACGTTACAAATGAATTCAAACAACAAAGAAATAAAAATTACAACTTTCTTGAAAATAAACACAAGATCCGTTCGTCGTTTCTTGCTTGCGTGGGTCTTTAGCCTGTGACGGGGACGTCGATATCCGTGGACTACCTGGCAATCAGATCTGATCTAGAGCTTCGTCGATCCGCGAAGAGATCTAAAAGCTTGAAGCGCCTATCTCGATAAAAGCGAGATATTTGCTCTTCTTAGAATTACCACAATGGGATAATACTAAGGATCGGGTACGGGTGATGTAGATCTAACGAAGAAACTCTCTTGTGTTGAAGTGCTCGATCACTCTTCACTCCGGCAGGGCTTCGCCAATTCTCCAAAACTTCAGATCTGAAAAAAATAAGGCCTAAGGCTTGTATTTATAGGCTTGAGGGGTTGCGGAGCGGTTAAAACCACCTAAAAGGCCCAAATCCGCGTTAGAGACACCCTAGGGTGTCTCCCAAAATCCGAGACACCCTAGGGTGTCTCCCAAAATCCGAGATAGTTTGTACCCTTTTCAGTATTTTGGCTCTAATTCTTTCATCCGAACTTAGATTTGAATGATTCAAGATGTATTGGAAAGCTGACAAAGAGAGCTACAACTTGCATGTTTTAAGTTTCTTCCGATTCTAACGGGATTATGGTCAAAACAGCTTCACAAGTTCCGAGACATCTTTGGGTGTCTCGGTGCTATTTTCGTTATAACTTCCTCATATGACCTCCAAATGACGTGATTCCAGATGGATTGGAAAGCTGACAAAAATATCTACAACTTTCCTGTTTTGAGTTTCTTCAGATTCTAACGGGATCATGGTCAAAACAGCTTCACAAGTTCTGAGACACATTTGGGTGTCTCCAACTTGTGTGGACACCCTGGGGTGTCTCCAACTTGTGCGGACACCCTGGGGTGTCTCTAGGTGTATTTCATTGTCTTCCCTGTAGATTCTTCGTCCGAACTCGGATTTGAGTGATTCCAAGTGCGTTGGAAAGCTGGCGAGGAGTTCTATAAGCTCCAATGATTAGATCATCTGTGGAATCAACTGGGACACGAGGGGCGTGGCACCTTTTGTAGGCGACGCGGGGCTCTCGATCAATTCGTATCCTCGTTATTTTGAAACTCCGACGCTTCACGTAGTTCGTTGATTCACTTCAAGCATTTGCCAACGTCAATCGAGCTTCTGTGAACCGGATAGTGACGTTCATCGTCGTTCTTTAACACTGAGCTGTTTGTGGAGACCTGTAGGCAATTTTCGATGCCTACAGATACCCCCTCCAAAGCGTTCCAGACTCATTTCTTTTATAGAGGAGGCTGGAATACTTTGGATGTGAATTGTCCAGCCTTTAGTCGGCATAAAGGACCTGTGGTTAGCTTCAACTCTTGGCTCCTTCGATTTTCAGTCTATCCAATGCTTTGATGAATAGTTGAAGTCCTTCCGGCGCTGCGTTTATCGCCTGGCCGTCGTCGGGCCTCGAGGTCTCACCACCAGTGGAGTTGAGTTTGGCTCGTGTTATTGAGCTTGACTTCTTGAACTGACTAACCTGTCACATTGTGACCCTGACTTAAGCGGTTTCAGATCACGTATGTTGACTTTTTTGTCGCAACGCGTGTAGCGTTGACGAGGGTACGCGGTTGACCGGCGATTGACCTAGCGTTTTAACGTCAAACTTGACTTTATTACGCCAACGCCTCGTTGACGGGCGTTGACCTAGGGTTACGCGTTGACCGGCGTTGACCTAGGTGTTCAACGTCGAACGTTGACTTTTGTGGGCCGTCTCAACGCTACGTGACTGCCGTTGACTAGGGTACGCGTTACCGGCGTTGACCCTTAGTTTCTAACGTCGACGTTGAGCTTCTTTGTCGCAGCGTGGACTGGCGTGACCTAGGCGTTTACGCGTTGACCGGCGTTAACCTTAGGCGTTTCTTAAGTCGAACTGTTGACTTTGTCGCAACGCGTTGACCGGCGTTGACCTAGCGGTTTTCGAACGGTTCGAACGTTGATTTCGTTCGCAAAACCCACGTACTGGCGGTTGAACCTAGGATTACGCGTTGACCGAGCGTTGACCTTAGGGTTTCTAACGTCGGAAACGTTGACTTTTTGTGTAACGGTGACTGGGCGTTGAACTAGTGTTACGCGTTGACCGGCGATTGACCTGAGGGTTATTCTAACGTCGAACGTCGACTTTTGTTGCAACGCGTTGACTGGCGTTGACCTAGGGTTACGCGTTGACCGGCGTTGACCCTAGGGTTTCGAACGTTGACTTTTTGGTCGCAACGCGTTGACTGGCGTTGACCTAGGGTTACGCGTTGACCGGCGTTGACCCTTAGGGTTTCTAACGTCGAACGTTGACTTTTTTGTCGCAACGCGTTGACTGGCGTTGACCTAGGGTTACCCGTTGACCGGCGTTGACCCTTAGGGTTTCTAACGTTGAATGTTGACTTTTTGTCGCAACGCGTTGACTGGCGTTGACCTAGGGTTACGCGTTGACTGGCGTTGACCCTAGGGTTTCGTACGTTGAACGTTAACTTTTTGGTCGCAACGCGTTGACTGGCGTTGACCTAGGGTTACGCGTTGACCGGCGTTGACCCTTAGGGTTTCTAACGTCGAACGTTGACTTTTGTTGATTTTCATCAAAACATCCAATAATCGACGAAAACGGGCGTATCCGGGTCCAAAACAGGCATATAAGACAAAACAGGACTCGAGATGCCCGGGGGTGTCTCCCCCTTGGCCGAGACACCTTGGGGTGTCTCGGCCAAGGCCGAGACACCCTAGGGTGTCTCGGTTTTGGGGCCGAGACACCCCTTCTCCCCTTCATCTTTTTCTTTTGTCTTTTTCCCCCTTTTGGTTTGTTTCTTTTTCCCTTGTTTTGGTCCATTACTTCTTTTGTTTTCCCCCTCTTTTCAAAATTCAAAAGAGAGTTCCCCCTCCTACTTAGCTCCCCAAAAACCGAACTCCCCCCCTTTTATTCGGTTTTGAAAGTTCTCCTTCTTCCCCAAGCTCCCTCCATTTGAAGAACATCATTCCTCAAGGCAAGGTTGGATTTTGGCGGGTACCCATTTGCCGAAATCTCCTCCTCTCTTAAACTTAGGTTTCAAATTCCATTTCCAAGCCCGAAGAAGCTTCTTTGATTTGGGTAAAATCCTCCCCTCAATCCTCTTATTTTGCTTTAAAGATTGCATCTTTATGCTTGGTAGATAGGAGTTTATGTATGAAAATATGCTCTTGGGGGTTTTGTGCAAGAGTCCCTAAGAATACCTCATATGATGTTCTTCTGGGAACTTCCCGATACATTGGTTATCCTGAAGATACTAAGGATAGTATTTTTTCAGGAACTTACCATTTATCGGCATCATAAGCCGGTCGCCGTCCTTGGTGACTAAGCGATATGCGCCACTCGAATAGACTGTCTCTATTACGAATGGCCCCTCCCATTTGGGTTCAAATTTGCCCTTCTTTTTGGAGTTAAAGATCATAGGCCGCCTCTCAGCTAGAACCAAATCCCCTTCTTTGAAGCTTCGTTGTCGAACCTTTTTGTCGAAAGCTCGAGAGATTCTAGCTTGGTAGAATTCGATATGCTGTTGAGCTTCCAAACGCTTCTCATCTAGCCTTTCAAGTTCTTCAAGGCGCTTCTGATGTTGCTCTTCAGTCGTCATTTGAGTCGTGAGGGCAATTCGAAGTGACGGGATTTGAATCTCCAATGGAAGAACGGCTTCACATCCGTATACCAGTGAATACGGGGTCGCTCCCGTTGGTGTACGCACCGTGGTCCGATAGGCCCATAGAGCCGCGTCAAGCTTGTCATCCCAGTCTCGTTTATTAGTTTTCACGAGTTTTGACAAAATCTTTATGATAGTTTTATTGAAGGCTTCGGCCAATCCATTTGCCGTGGGATTGTAAGATGTTGACGAGATGTCCTGAATTTTGAACTTTTCACAAAACCTGATGAAGGCGTTGCTGACGAATTGGGGACCGTTGTCATGTATGATTCGTCTCGGGACACCATGCCTGTAGATGATATGGTGCTTGATGAATGCAATGACGTTGCTCGTTTTGACTTCTCTAAGAGGAACCACTTCAGCCCACTTGGAGAAGTAGTCGGTAATCGCCAGGATAAACCGATCACCTTTGACTGACGGGGGATTTATAAGACCGACGATATCCATTCCCCAGGTCTCAAATGGCCACGACGTAACCGAAGGATGTAGATGCTCCGGAGGTTGATGCATATAGTTCGCATGTGTTTGACATGCATGACACTTTCGGGCATACGCGATTGCATCACTCATCATGAAAGGCCAAAAGTATCCCATTCTTCTGATGCGGTCATAAAGCTTGGGGCCAGGTTGGTGTGCGCCACACTCTCCTTCATGTGCCTCTCTAAGGACTTCTTTAGCTTCTTTAGTTGATAAGCACCGTGCTAGCAAGCCATTGTACCCCCTGCGGTATAGCGTTCGATTCTCCGTGTTATAGTAGAATCTTGGTACTCTTCGTCAGATTGAATCTCTTTCCTTCACGTCTTCCGGTAGTATTCCGTGCAGGACGTAGTCGATGATGGGGAAACGCCAATCTCGGGGTTCAAACTCAACTTGAGTTGAATGTGTGGGGAAACGCCAATCTCGGGGTTCAAACTCAACTTGAGTTGAATGTGCTTCCTTGCTATCTTCTTCTTCACTATCTTCATTGTAGATCGGTACTAGGAGTTGGTGAGTCCTCACTGTAACAAACTGTTCTGTTTCAGGAGGTTGTGCCAGAGATACGGCCAATGCTGCTAACGCATCTGCGTAAGTGTTCTGTAACCGTGGAATATGTTCGATAAAGAATACTTCGAATGATTCTGCTATCTCTACTGCCATCTTATGATATGGTATTAAATCCGGGCTTCGGACCTCGTACTCTCCCTGAACTTGTTTAACTATCAGTTGAGAATCACCGAAGGCTTCGAGATACTCAACTCCCAGTTCTTTAGCGAAACTGAGTCCTATGAGTAATGCATTATATTCGGCTACGTTATTTGAGCACGGTTCGGTCAACGAATAAGCTCGAGGCATAACGTGTTTTCCTGGGGAAACTAAGACAACTCCCACTCCGGAAGAAATCTTAGGACTTCCAGGAGCACTCGCTACATTAGTTGCTCGTGAAGCGCCGTCGAAGTACAAACACCATATTTGCTGGTGCGAAGTTGCGTTGACTTCATGGGTCTCATCAGGTAGGTCGTCATATATCTCGGTGGTATCCGTAGTTGGATTAGCTGCCAGGAGGTCACAAATGGCTTGTCCTTTTACCGACTTCTGTTGTTTAAAATGTAAGTCGTATTGGGACAAGAGTAAGGCCCATTTTGCTAATTGCCAATTCATGAAAGCTGGTTGAGTCATGAACACCCGGACTGGATTAACTTTAGAGATAACATAAATGGTCTGTCCAACCAGGTAATGCCGCATCTTCTGAATAGCGAACACCAAGGTGAGACATTCCCTCTCAATCATAGGATATCAAGATTCGGTGCCTACCATGGTTCGGCTCAAATAATATACCGCCTGCTCATGACCGTTATCGTCATCTTGTGCAAGTAATACACTTAATGAGTGGCTCGTCGCCTTGACATAAATCAAGAACGGTTTGCCCGATTTCGGTGCGACGAGTACGGGAGGTTTTGAGAGATATTCTTTAATACTCTCGAATTCCTTTTGACAAGCGTCATCCCATACAAATGACACGCCCTTCTTTGTGAGCTTGGAAAATGGTTGACATTTTCCTGAGAGGTTCGAGATGAACCGACGGATATAAGCTAACCGCCCTTGCAATCCTCTGAGCTCCTTGAGGTTTCTCGGAGGCTGCAATTCATTAATTGCCTTTACTTTATCAGGGTCGATGTGAATACCTTTGGTAGTGACGACAAATCCCAGGAATTTACCACTGGACATTCTGAGGAAAGACTTGGTAGGATTCATCCTCAATTGATGGGCTCGCATCAAGTTAAACATGGTCTTCAAGTCCTTAATGTGATCTTTCTTATCGCGACTTTTCACGACCAAATCATCCACGTAGCATTCGACAGTCTTCCGGAGGTGCTCCTGAAAAATCTTCGACATGGCTCTCTGATATGTGGCACCTGCGTTTTTTTAAACCGAAGGGCATGACCGTGTAGCAGAAAACGTCGAGGGGTGTTCTAAACGCGGTATGCTTTTCATCATCTGGATGCATCTTTATTTGGTTATAACCAGAGAAACCATCCATGAAAGACATCCTCTCGAACCCGCACGTATTGTCAATGATGACATCGGTGATGGGAAGGGGGAAGTCATCTTTTGGGCAGGCAGCTGGATGCTGCTCTTCCCTAACGAAGCCCGAGTCAATAAGCTTTTTAACCTCGGCCTCAATTGCTTCCATCATTTGCAGACAAAACCGTCTTTGTTGTTGTTTGACAGGTTTGACATCCGGTTTAATATTAAGACGATGTACTGCCACGTTCGGATCGAGTCCTGGCATGTCTTCGTAATTCCACGCAAACACATCGATGTATTCCCTGATAAGAGAGATCAATTCTTCTTTCTCACTCAGCGGGAGGCTGTCGCTAATAAATATAGGCTTTGGATTATCTTCGCTACCCATATTCACTTGAACTACTTGATCTTCAGTAGAAGGTTCTCTTTGTTCGAACCTATCACCGTACTGCATGTTTAGATGATGAACCCAAGGGTCCTCCCAAGTCGGCATCTGATCGTCTTCTTCTATCGTCGCAGGGTCGACCGTAGCCATATTTGACATTAGCTTTTTGAACATTTCACCAAGACTAGTGTCGGAATCCCAAGCCGAAGAGTCAGAAGAATACCCGTTTCTAGATTTGTTAGCAATTTGATCGATGTCCTGCCAACAGCACTGGTCGTCGGATGAGGAGACATAACCTAGACCTCTTTTGTGGCGATAATAGTCATCGAGTTTTCCTTTTGGTACATAGGACATTCGAGGTGGAACTAGCGGACCTCGACCAAAGCAAAGACCCTCTCCGAGTGTGAAGTCATACCCATACTTCTCCATCAGATCGCGCGCTTTTGCGTTATATCTAAATAGATGAGGAGCAGGTTTATCTTCATCGTCTTCCTCTTCCAAGAAGTGGTCGGGTATCGGAGCTTCTTTTCCTTTGCCGTAGACGACTTCTTTTCCACCCCCTGTTCCCGCGGGGATGACAAGTGTCGCTCCGCATGGATCTTGTACCTGTTTTTTCGTCATACAAAATGATTGAAGTGGCATATAAAATTCAGGGTTATCATACAATTCTTTAGTAATATTATCCAGACACATAGAGTACTCTAAATCATCGTTTATTGATAGTTCTTCGGCAAGTTGCCAATTACAACTACTTTCCGATGATTGTTCATCGTCAAGATTGATTACAATGGGTACAATGTCATTAAGTACAAAACCACCATCATAATCAAACCCAGCTTCGGTATCAGCTTCATCTCCGCTGTCCGTTCCTTGGGCCGATGATTCAGTATCGGATTCGGCGCCGTATAGAAGGGAATCGGTGAAATAGTTCTCCAATCCCTTAAACGGTCGCTTATCCGTGACCACCGTCTTGACTTCATTATTTGTGTCCACATATTTGAGGCATTGATGAAGAGTTGACGGGACTATAAGATTGCCGTGGATCCAAGGTCGACCCAATAGTAAATTATAGGATGTTTCCGCGTCAATCACGTAACAAGTGACTTCCGATTTTAAATCTCCGATCTGGCACTTTATCCGAATCTTTCCCAAGGGTCTGGACCCACTGGTGTTGAATCCGTAGATCGTAGTGCCCGTGGATGCTAGTTTACTTGCCGGTATTCCGAGATTATGCATCAATCGGAATGGCATGATACTGACAGCGGAACCCGGATCAACTTGGATCCGGTTAACAACGCTGGAGCCAATGTGGCCAGTGAAATACAGAGGCCGATCATGTTTTGAGTTCTTCGTCTGCATGTCTTCTTTGGTGAAAGAGATGCAAGGAAAACGGTGCACTGCGAGATTACAATATTGTACTGACGGCTCCGGTTCTTCAGACGATGGCTTGATTCGAGTCAAGAAAGCTTCAGAGTCGCTCAAGGTTTCCTGCAATGCTTTCCTTGTGTCCTTTGAAAGACGCAGTAATTCGTACAGGGTTATCCTGGCTGGTATATTAGCTAACTGCGCCATGATGTCAAAATGAGGCGGAGAGCTTGCCTTTCCCGGTTTGTCTTTCCCAATCGGATGATTGAATCGAGACTGCCTCGGGTTTTGGACTTCCTGGTGTAGAGGCTCTTTCCCACTCTCTCCGTAGCTACAGGTGTTGGGGGAGTTGCGATAATCCCCAATTCTGCCAACGTCTTTGAGGGAACGGTTTTGTTTACTCCCAGTTACTCAGAAACATCCGGATATTTGTAGTGATATTCATTCCCGCTCCGGGTTACAAAGGTCTCATGTTCATCTTCAGAAAGCGGGAAAGCTGGAATCTTCTCGTCGTCTTTTCCTGGAATAGCGAAAGCTCCATAACAAGACTTACCTTTTCCTTTTGACCTTTTCTTGGAAGAGGATCTAGTCCACTGTTCATCTCCAATCAAATCTGGGTGAACCCAAAGAATCTCACCATTCGGGGCTATGTGCGGTACAAGTCCTTTCTGGCGCTGTTTGTGAGGATCATCGTTCACGGTCCTCATTGCTGCATTTATTACCGGCTCATGCTGAAACCAGTTCAAGGGAACAGAACCGAAACTAATCGATACTGCATTTGCACCCACCTTCTTCTCCTTAGGTTGCTTCATAGTAATGACCCCGACGTCGATCAGAGCTTGGATCTTATCTTTAAGGGCATAGCACGCCTTGGTAGGATGGTGCACCGCTCTATGAAATGCGCAGTATTTTGGATCATTGATTCTCTTAGCATCTTCCTGATCCTGGACCGGAGGCAATTTGATCTTGTTATTCTCAATGAGGTACTTGAAGATACCGGGGACTTCATCCTCTTTGAACGAATAGACCTTTGGGAACTTCGGCTCCGAGGCTTTTGGCTTCTGGGGCTGCTGTTGCCATCTTGATTGTTGAGGCGCCTTTTGTTGCTGTTGTTGTGGTTGTGTCTGCACCTCGAATGTTTGATTCGCGTCCACAGCATTCGCATGTGCTTTTCCCTTACCCTTAGGGACAAAGTGTCCAATGAAAGATTATTATGACAGGTCTCGAGGATGAAATCTTCGCTGACCGGATCCCTGCAATTCATTGCTTTATTTCGGAATCTCTTCACGAAGTTTTCGACTGTCTCACCATTCTTCTGCTTTTCATCAAATAGAGTGCCGATTGAGATCTCGGTATCGTCGTCGAAGAAGTTCGTTAGAAACATGTCCTCCATGTCGTCCCAACTGCTGATACTCCCCGGCTTGAGGCGACGATACCAATCGAAGGCCGCTCCGCGAAGAGTGCCAACGAATGATCGCACCATTAAGGGTTCATTCCCATGACCGCACCATTAAGGGTTCATTCCTGGAGATTATTCCTAAGTGGGACTTAAAATATATTAAGTGTTGGGTAGGGGAACCCTTTCCATCAAATGGCGTAAAGTTGATTAAATTAAACTTTATCGGATATGGAATTGATTCCCACCCCCTTGGGTATGGACATGGTATGCCGGACCTCTTCACTTCTTGAGCATTCATCAACGCGTTGATTTTGCTCTCCAAGTCCTTCATTTTCTTGTCTTCACTCGCATCTGTCTTCGAGTGGCTTCTGGGAGAGGGAACGTGGTCCTCCCTCGCATTATCATCCGAGGGACCGCCTCCGTTATTGTTGTTGACAGGAGGGATAGTTATGTTGACATTATCCTCTTCCCGTTCATTCTCCTCTTGATTCGGAATATTGCGACGACTAGGTTCTCCTTGGTGAGTTGTCAGTGCCACGATTTGCTGGTCATGCATCTCTCTCATCTGCTGTACGGCCATCTCCATCTCGAATTTGAAAGCTTCCTTCTGCTTAGTCAGGGCCTCTTCAAGCATCTTCCTTACTTATTCGGCACTAATCATAAGCGACTCATAGGGCTGTCCCGCACTAGATGCCGTGCCGTCGGACGCCATAGCCGAGCAGGAATCTGAACCATCATCTGACACCTCTTCTTACAAAGGAAGTCCCTTTTGCATCCTTTGGTAATTCCTTCGCCTATTGGTCCCCGATCGCAATCGAGTCATACGCTGGGACATTTTGGCAAACTGATCTGGGCTAAAGCATCGTGTCGATCTGCCTCTGCCGGTCATATTAGCAGACACTTCTAGGAGTTCGTCCTCTTGGCGGACAGGCTTCTTCCTACGGAAACGCCTTGGCTTGGTCTCGGACGTTCTGGTGGAAATTCTCTCGAACACCGAAACTCTCCTTGGGGCTTTAGTACAGCAGCATTCTGACAGTACCGCCTTGATTATGTTGGCACACGGACAGTGAGATTCCTTGTCTCGAGCATCTCTCTTTCGAGACTTACCCGCACCCCCAGCTCTATAGTACAACTCATCAGTTTGATAACTGGAGCAACCCATAGAGTGTTGGCATGACTTCCCAGGTATAACACCATCATCATCAGACGAATGTGTTTCCCTCTGGGGATATGATGCTTTATTAGCGCTTTCAAAAGTCGCTCGTTCAAGTCTACGCTTTTACGAACGTGAAAACTTAACGGGCTCTTGAACTTCGACACGCAATCCAATGCGGTCGGTAACAGGGGCTTTCCCTCTGTTATCTTTCTTGGGGGGATTGGTACGACCCCCAGTCTGGTTTGTTGTTTGGGGACCTTTCAACGGTCCCAATTGCTCCTTGACAGGTGCTTTACCTCGGTTCTCCGGTAAAGGACCGAGACGACCTTTCAAATGAACCTTGGATCTAGAAAGACCCACGTTCTTACCTGGCTCCGCCGGAGGTGCGGGGGCAAGGGAAACGGGATCTGGATTTGATGAAGGTTGGACGGCAATTCCGTCCACTTTTGCCTTTGGCGCCGGTTTTGCCTTTGGCACCCACATCTGCTTGTGTTTTGATGGTTCTGCGGCCTTGGCTAGTTGTCGCGCAAGGCGTTGACACCGTCTTTGGCGC
Organism: Asparagus officinalis; assembly: GCF_001876935.1. Lineage (NCBI taxonomy): Eukaryota > Viridiplantae > Streptophyta > Magnoliopsida > Asparagales > Asparagaceae > Asparagus > Asparagus officinalis. Next base: position 14,101,981 of record NC_033796.1, read on the forward strand.
GCCCTCTTTGACAAGGTTGGAACACCTTCAGCAGTTGACTTCGCGGCGGAAGGGAGATCTGGATATGCAAGTTCGATCACGTTAGACGCCATTGGAGCGTCGCGGTGAGTAAGTGCAACGGCGGCGAGGGGATCTTGGATCTTCGATCCTGAGGGCCCGCGAGCACTCTTGGAAGATGAAATCTTCCTGCGCCTGTTTGGAGAGGCGGATCTGGAGGAGGAGGAAGAGAGGTACTCTTCAAACTTCTGTTGATCGAACTCGTATTCGATCTCTTCGTTCACCCGGATCTTGAAAGCCGGTTGCGTCACGACGGCCTCGGCAGCGAGGCCGTTGGCTCCCACTGTGGTCGCCAGTTTGTTTGTGGTAAAAGTTGATTTCTTCATTGCTATCGAATCTATTACAACTTTAGTCGTTACAATAAACTCGAATGAAATAAAAAGTTGATCTTTTTATAAGATCTCCTTACACAATGAAAAGAAAAAGTTTACAACTTTATCAAACAAACGCAGAGATCGTTCATCGGCCTTCTGCTTGCGTGGATCTTTGCCTGTGTTGCTCTTCTTAGAATTACCACAACGGGATAATACTAAGGATCGGGTACGGGTGATGTAGATCTGACGAAGAAACTCTCTTGTGTTGAAGTGCTCGATCACTCTTCACTCCGGCAGGGCTTCGCCAATTCTCCAAAACTCCAGATCTAAAAAAATAAGGCCTAAGGCTTGTATTTATAGGCTTGAGGGGTTGCGGAGCGGTTAAAACCACCTAAAAGGCCCAAATCCGCGTTGGAGACACCCTAGGGTGTCTCCCAAAATCCGAGACACCCTAGGGTGTCTCACAAAATCCGAGACACCCTAGGGTGTCTCCCAAAATCCGAGATAGTTTGTACCCTCTTCAGTATTTTAGCTATAATTCATTCATCCGAACTCGGATTTGAATGATTCAAGATGTATTGGAAATCTGACAAAGAGAGCTACAACTTTCATGTTTTAAGTTTATTCAGATTCTAACGGGATCATGGTCAAAACAGCTTCACAAGTTCCGAGACAGCTTTGGGTGTCTCGGCGCTATTTTCGTCATAACTTACTCATATGACCTCCAAATGACGTGATTCCAGATGGATTGGAAATCTGACAAAAATATCTACAACTTTCCTGTTTTGAGTTTCTTCAGATTCTAACGGGATAATGGTCAAAACAGCTTCACAAGTTCCGCGATACATTTGGGTGTCTCCAACTTGTGTGGACACCCTGGGGTGTCTCCAACTTGTGCGGACACCCTGAGGTGTCTCCAACTTGTGCAGAAACCCTGGGGTGTCTCCAACTTGTGCGGACACCCTGGGGTGTCTCCAACTTGTGCGGACACCCTGAGGTGTCTCCAACTTGTGCGGACACCCTAGGGTGTCTCAAACTGGGCCGAGACACTCCGTTATGCCTATTTGTCCGCTTCCGCTGTAAATTCTTCGTCCGAACTCGGATTTGAGTGATTCCAAGTGCGTTGGAAAGCCGACGAGGAGTTATATAAGCTCCAATGATTAGATCATCTGTGGAATCAACTGAGACACGAGGGGCGTGGCACCTTTTGTAGGCGACGCGGGGCTCTCGATCAATTCGTATCCTCGTTATTTTGAAACTCCGACGCTTCACGTAGTTCGTTGATTCACTTCAAGCATTTGCCAACGTCAATCGAGCTTCTGTGAACCGGATAGTGACGTTCATCGTCGTTCTTTAACATTGAGCTGTTTGTGGAGACCTATAGGCAATTTTCGATGCCTACAATGTGAAATTTGTGTGAGAATTTGTGTGATTTACAAGTATATATGTGAGAATCTGGGTATATATGTGTGATTTACAGGTATACAGTAAAATTGTGAAATTTGTGTGATTTACAGGTGTATATGTGAGAATCTGGGTAATATTCATGTATCACGGACGAATTTTTTACATCCCAGACGGAAATATCCGTCTGGGATGTAAAAAAGTCTGGGTTGATATTGGACAACCCAGACGAAAAATTCCGTCTGGGTAGATTATCACAGACGGAAAAAAATTCCGTCTGTGATAATTAATCCAAACGGAATATTCCGTCTGTGTTTTCTAATATCCCAGACGGTATATTCCGTCTGCATTAAATAATCCAGACGGAATTTTCCGTCTGCGATATTACGTATTATAGACGGAAAATTCCGTCTGTATTAATTATTACAGACAGACAATTCCAGACGGAAAATTCCGTCTGTAATAATTATTACAGGCGGAAATATTCCGTCTGGAAAGAATTACTGACGGTTTTTTTTTCCGTCTAAAACATTCCGTCTGGAATACAATGCAGACGGAAATTCCGTCTAGAATAAGTTATTCTAGACGGAAACAAATTGGACCCGTAATCCAGATGGAATTCCGTCTGGAATACTTTTTCTAGACGGAATTTAAGTTATTCCAGACAGAATTTTCCGTCTGGATTAAGCCGTTTTCTAGCAGTGGTTCTGTCGACCAACTTCGACCTACGTCCACGGGGCAACAATGCGAGAAATTCACTATGTATCAGGGAGTTCTACAAGAGGAACTACTCAACTCTCGTCTCTCAATCTCTCAACCTCACATACATAATCAATTCTCATATTCTCTCCAAAACCCTCTCCTTACAATCTTTTGAGCGGACAAAGACTGTGAAATCCTCTCCCAATAATATAATCTTTTGCACGGATAAAAACTACGAAACCCTTGCTTCTCGCACAATATTCTTGAATCATGCTACGCTCTAGATTACAAGAATATTCGTTCTCTCTCCTCTGCTTCTTGGTTTTTCCTCCAACAATAGAAGAATATATATAGGGAAACCAAAACCTCATCTCTAGCCTAATTTCCTAATTAGGATATGATTCAAACTCCTAATCATGATGAGACTCAATCTCCTAATCATGATAGATCTTTAACCATATCTAATTCTCATAAAGTTACAAAGAATCAAAGACACAATCCTAACAATCTCCACATTGGCTTTGATTCCCAAACTCCCTTGAAAATATATCATCGTCGTCTTGAAATATTGCATCTCCCCCTAGCATCTTCTATTTTTTTGCACTTTAAATCGAAACACCCGCACTCCTAATCAGAACACCTGCACTTTAACTGGATGCCCGTATGATCATCACTTTCATTTGCCTTGCTGTGGCGCCTCCACTTCTCTTGTGGGTACTTAGAGATCTTTACCACCTCTGACATTAGAAGCAAATTAACCATACTTCTCCTCCCAAACTGAACTTGACAATAGCCTTCCCCCACTTGCTATCCCCGTACTCCATCTGCATCACTCGTCTCGAATCATATCGGTGCATCTTTCCTACTCCATACTACGAACTGAATGCCTCTATCTCCTCCATCACTTGCCTTGGACTGAATATGAGCACTTATCGTCGTCAAGTTCAATGCCACCATATCCATCACCATGTGTGTCACTCAGTCGTGCCTGCTTGCAAGCTCTACCTAATCTGGCACTGTCCTCCTCTTGTCTACACACCAACCAACTACTGCTCCCGCGATGACTCTAAATAATTATATGCTGGTAACTCTACTACTAGAATCATATCTAATTCTCTACATCAGTCTCATCTGTCGCATACTCGTTTGCCCTATCTACCATCAGATTTGTCTTGCCGTTGAATAGCAAAATTTTAAATTTCGGATCCAAAGAAGTCATCATCCTTTAACCATAATCAAAATTCAAATCAGTTACTATAGATATTAAATTTGATAAAACCATTTGATAAGACCATCATAAAAAACAAACTCAGGAGGTCAAAAAACCCTAAGAACGACTCCTAGATCACCAAAATCCGCCTCTAAACCCTCGATCAAAAGACAAATCAATCTGCACCGTCGGATTTAATTTAATAATTTGTAAGTAAATCCTCACCCATGTGAACAGTGTTCCCACCGCCACTACAGTGTTTCCTACTTCAGTATATTTTTTCCCTCTTCATCTTGATTTTTGTAACGCCGCCGATATTCACTTTTCACGACGTCGTCTTCTATCTTGCGAACTTGCTCCCGGATCCATCATCATCGTTCTGATACCACTTGTTAGAAAATTTAGTCTCCCCGCCTACTGCGATTTGCGCAACTTGAAAGCCAACCCACAATCGACAAGATATAAAATAACCACAATATATCAAGAAGAAAGAATATCGAGATTTATGTGGTTCTGTCGAATAACTTCGACCTACGTCCACGGGACAACAATATGAGAAATTTACTATGTATCAGGGAGCACTACAAGAGGAGCCACTCAACTCTCGTCTCTCAATCTCTCAACCTCAAATACATAATCAACTCTCATATTCTCTTCAAAACCCACTCCTTTCAATCTTTTGAATGGACAAAGATTGTGAAACCATCTCCCAATAATGTAATATTTGGCACGAATAAAGACTACGAAACCCTCGCCTCTCGCATAATATTCTTGAATCAGGTTATGCCCTCTGCTAACTTTAGATTACAAGAATATTGGCTCTCTTTCTCCCCTGCTTCTTGGTTTTTCTACCAACAATAGAAGAATATATATAGGGAAATCAAAATTCTATCTCTAACCTAACTTTCTAATTAGAATAGGATTCAAACTCCTAATCATGATGAGACTCAATCTTCTAATTATAACAGATCTCTAACCCTATCTAATTCTCATGATGTTATACAAAGAATCAAAGACACAATCCTAACACGAACCTGAGACATTGATGTACTATTTATAACCAACTTGTTAAACTTAGTTGTTTTCAGTGAAAGTTGACTCTATTGTTGATTCCATTAAAACTTTGATGTGTTTACAGGAAATTACAATGAAAATAAACGAAAATACAACTCACGAGAAAATAACACAGAAATTGTTTATCAACTCCTGCTTTGTGGGACTTTGCCTGTGCCGGGAGTGCTTTGGCTCGTTGACCACCGATTCACAGATCGTGAGGGTGTTTGGGGATCTTTCCTTCGTTTATCGAAGTAAAGATTTGAAAGCGAATATCTTATCGATAAAAGATGTTCACTCTTCCAAAGATCAAGTCTGAGCTTAGATCTCTAGGAATCACCAAATGATGCTTGTCAAAGGGTGAAAATTCTCTCTTTCTTCCTCAAAATCAACAAAAGCTCAAGTCTCTTCTGCTCCAAAATGCTCTCCGTCCTTTATTTCGTATCTAGGGAGGTATTTATAGGGGTAGGAATGCACAACAGTAGAAATGGGGGCAAAACAACTGACCAAGTAACTGTTCTTTGGCCGCTGCAGTCGACACTGCCGCGGCTATTGGCGCGGCAGTATGGACTGCCGCGGCCAAAGAGGCAGTTACCAGCACGTTTTTTATAGGGGTAGCAATGCATAACAGTTGAAATGGAAGCGAAATAACCGATCAGACGAACCATCTTTGGCCGCTGCAGTCTACACTGCCGCGGCTATTGGCGCGGCAGTGTGGACTGCCGCGGCCAAAGAGGCAGTTACCAGCACGTTTCATCGTGCTTGAAACTGTTTTCCCACGACTTTCAACCACCTTTTTTGTGGTTTAACTGCTTGTCCACGTCAGCACACGTTCTATCTCTGATATGCCGCCACGTGGACTTCAAATAATCGTCATATAACTGCCTCGTAACCGCCATAGCACGCCCTATAATAGCCGCTACACCTTAGGCTGTCGCGCCTCTGCCGCGCCATGGCCGCGGCACCATGATCTGCCGCGCCTGAGCCGCGACACCAAGCACTGTTTGGTTGTGTGTACATGTCATCTCACTTCCTTTGAATGATTCCCCCTGATTAAGAGAATGGTGTTTATCGCCTTTTCTTTGTCTTGAGTAGTATTGGGATGTCTGTAAGCATTTTTTTGACGCCTACATTAGTTGAACTCTCTTATTAGGTACTCTGACTATGTTCCATATGTACTGTAATATAGCGAAATAGTTTTTCCTCCATATTTATTTCAATTGTGCTTTTTGGCTCGCGGTTCAACCGCGAGCGAGCCAGCAACTCGCACTGCGGAGTAGGGGGGCTGGGCCCCACAGCAGGGTGGGGCCCAGACACTGTAACCCCCTCTGCGAGTTGCTAGCTCGCGGTTGGTCCGCGAGCCAAAATTTATTTTCGTATTTAAAAACACAACAAGGATTTGGTACGGATCCAGATTTTAGATCTCATTCCTAGTTATGTTCCTAAAGGTGGGGAAAGTGAGAAAAAAAAAATTCTCCTTTGTCTCCTTCCTCATAATAATATATTTTCGAGAAGAAGCTAAACTCGACTCATTATCCTATTCCTGTATTATCTTATAAACTATAAGGTCATAGACAACAATATTAAGAAAGTAATATGCAGAAGTTTATATTTATTAAACAAGTAACCTATATGATAAAAGGTTAAGATCTAAGATGTTGTTTATATTTGTTGAAGACTCCATGTTTAAAAAACAGTCACGAAACTATGTTGGGATTTGGAACACTCGTAAACGGAGATAGATTTGGCCAATCTACTTAGATCTAAATGACTCAATAAAATTAATTTTATTTAAGTCACGAGCCGAAGCATAATTAACCAGATACTCATCTAATTTTTTTTCAAAGTGTGAATAATTTCACGTTATGTCTCTTTCTCACTACATTTTGAGCTCCAACCAGTGGCGTAGCCAGGATTATTTTTTGCCCAGGGCAAAAAATAAAGGCTGGTACCTGAAAGAGAACAATTGGAGGTTCTATTTGTTGCGTAGGAAATTGACTGACATGGTCTATATACACTTTTAGACAAATACTACAGGGGGTTTATCCACACAAATAGAACTATGAGAGGTCTATCCCAACCTAGCTGATAATACAAGTTTCATTTGCAATTAACCCTATTTTTAATATATGACACTGAAATGGAATTTGCAATACCAGATTGATACTTGCAATTGATTTTACTGTGATGGTTTCACTCCGAACAAGCCTTATAAACCAGAGCTGTGGACTGAAGCTTGGACAGGCTGGTACATGTTTCTTGCTCTTCATGGTTTCTTATATGCATCTTAGTGTGAATTCTTGCCCTGGGCAACTGCCCAGGGCAAGCCTTCACTGGCTACGCCTCTGGCTCCAACACACGCATACAAACAGAATCTACATAGAAACAAACAGAGGGTCCAACAAAGGTTTAGTTAGCGTTCTGATACTAGTTTATTGGGTTCGTAAGGCCCATTAATAGTAGAATAGGCTAATCAACTTAGGTCTCATTGATTCAAAAGGATTGTTTCTATTTGTTTTGAGTTGTAAGTTTAAGCATAGCTCTTCTTCTAATATAGGACTAATCCACATAATTCTGTTTTTAAACATAATCGCAGGTAATCATTAATCATTTTCACGCAGTTGTGATAAAAAAAAATAATGGTTTCTTCGAATCGGTAACATCCTCTTTCCTAGCTACGGACAAAGAAATATTTAAAACTCTAAACATAATCTCACTACAAGAATCAAAGTACAAAATCTATACAAAAGATTGTATCAGAGGAACCAAACGAAATTCATCCAACAACATCAATTTGCCTTCAAAATCTCATCGACCACCCATCTAAAATGTTCAACCTCACACGATAGTCTCAAAATCCCCCTTTGATCGTATCCAAATTCTTCCGCAGATTTATCAAGCAACTCTAACATGCGCCGGTCATTCAACAGACCAACGCGCACCAAAATTCTCTCCTCCGCCTCTTCGCCCACTATCAAAGGCACATAACCTCGAGGAGCTCTCTCATTTCCAAGCTTAGTGTAAAATTTCCTGATCCCCATTTTTCCCCCCTGTAAAGTTTAACCTATGTCTTTTATGTTTTTGTTAGCGCAACAAAGCTATATATAGCTCTAAGCTTGTGTAAGATATGAAGAAGATTCGACCCGGGTCTTTCTTTGATCTCGTGCTTCCAAGATTATGTCTTGAATTTGAATTTTTAAAGATTTTGGTCTAGATTTTGTAACTTTGGAGGCTGTCTAAATTTCTTAGTTCAACAATGTGGTCAGCGAATAAAGAGACATGAGTTTTGTCCTTTTGTTGAGTTGTCATGGAAGCTTAAAACAAGGGTCTTGGATACGAGATGAGGTGCAAGGGAAGTAGGGGGTTTGGTCACGTGACGTATGATGAGTTTGAATAGTAGCGCACAACTTTGATAAACTATAGTTGCACGTGCATATGTTGAGGGCTAAGTGAACATGAGTTGATACATAATTGGAATAGGAAGCGCAAGCGTGGAAACAAGCATATTGGGCAAAAGGAAATCATGTGCGTTGAAAGAGCTAGGAAAGAAACAAGCTTAGCAAGTATGTTGTTCTTATTGATTAATTATATTATTTACATCAATAAAATTTAGGCTCTGATGTTTTCTCCCAAAAAGATTGTTCTTGTGTCAGGTGACACTTGGACAGTACTTGGAGATTTGTTAGCCAATTGGTGTGTATATGGATCTCGTTGGTTTACCTTCGTAAAAATTTATAAACCACAACTTCATCTCTAAACTCTTTAATTGATATTCAACTATAAGATAACAAATTACTAATACTAAGTCGACTTAGAAATACTGAGGAATATATACATTCTTAAGTATACAAATCAACACTAAAGAGAGTGAGAGCATCATCTATTACGTAGCCCTAATCAATACAATGCTCTTCAATTCACTTGCAATATTCCAGGAAGAGTTATTAGTAAACACTTCTACCGTTGTATAATTATACGAGAGAGAGATAATTAGTATAATGCTCGCCAGTAAGTTATTAGCAAACACTTCTACCCTTGTATAATTATGCGAAAGAGAGATAATTAGCACAATGCTGGCCAGTTCATTACTAAGCTATTTACTCATGTAATGTATAAGATGACCGAATGCTAATACAATTGTGAGATATTATGAAGAAGAGAAGAGAGATGGCAGAGGAATTAGGGTTTCAGCATACCCTAACAGACACTAGTAGAAAATCACGTATCCTAGACGGAAAAACTTCCGTCTAGTTTGTTATTTAACTAGAAAATTTCCGTCTAGAATATTCCATCTAGGATAAAACATCCTAGACGGAATTTTCCGTCTACAATAGCAAAGTAGACGGTTCTTTTATTTTAATTTTTTTTAAATGGGCCAAGTATCCTAGATGCAAATTCCTTCTAGGATGTATCCTAGATAGAAATTTTCGTCTAGGATACTTGGCCAATTTTTTTAAAAAAAATAAAATCCCATCAAAACCTATTGGGGATGCACAACCCCCATGATGCGATTTGGAATAGAGATTTGGGAGAGAGAGAGAGAGAAAAACACAATCACAAACACACAAGATTTACGTGGTTCGCTTCTCAATGTGAGAAACTACGTCCACATCCGCCGTAGGAGAAAATTTTACTATTCTCGTCTTAATTACATCATGCCCTAATCAACCTTTTTATAGATATAAGGGTATTACAAACAGGAATAGGAAACGGATCAAAAAACCAAACTGGGCCAAAACCTAATTCGCGGTCGACCGCTGCGCTACGCGCGGTCGACAGCGTAGCTGCTCAAAATCCAAAAAAGTCTCTGGACTTTTGGCGGTCGATCGTCGCGCCACTCGCGGTCGACCGCGACAAGGCCTGCTGCTGATGGTTGCTCTCTGGACTTTTAGCGGTCGACCGTCACGCCACTCATGGTCGATCGTGAAAACGACAGAAGCCCAGTAAAGTCTCAGGACTTTAGGCGGTCGACCGCTGCGCCATGCGCGGTCGACCGCGATGAACTTCTGACCTGTGCACCCTTGCTGTGCACGTATGCGGTCGACCGTCGCGCCATGCGCGGTCGACCGTGATCCTGTCAAACTGAGTTCTTCGTCGTTTTGCTTGAACTTCCCGCGTCTCCGCCCTCCGCCGCCGCCAACTCCTCTACTATGTCGACGAGTTCGGTGGCCGCAGCGAGTATAAGTATACGTACACCCACCGATGGCTTCAGACTCCGACCCTCCCTCGAAGCACCGCAAGAGCCGCGACTACGAGGAAGCCTCTCCGAAGAACGACAATTAATCATCGACGACGCATCTCGTTGTGTTTGCTCATGGCACAGGGGCTCTGTCCACCTCGTGGATGATCAGGTTCAGGGGGGGGGGTCTTGATTTTTTTATTTCATAATTAATTATCAGAATATTTCCATAACTTATGTAAAAATGAGAGATGTTTTAGATTTGGTACACAAATTATCTGTTTGATGAAATGAGAGATTGTACGCCCATTATTGCGTGCCAAGATTGGTTTGTTTTAACAGTTGTCAAAGCATGAAAAAGATTGGCCGAACATGATTTATTAGGCTGAGTACAATTTCTCAACATGATTTAGTAGTTGTCAAATTGTTCAAAATTTTCAAATTGTTCAATGTCAGTAGTAAGAACTGTATTCTCCTTCTGTGATCTTTGGATAACTTTAATGATGGTCATTATTTGATGTTTGATCTTAATGCTAAATGTAATCAAGAAAGTGCTTAGGCACACATCATTCCAATATCTTCTATTTTTAATATTTGATCTTAATGCCAAATGTAATCAAGATAGTGTTTAGGCACACTTCATTCCAATATGTTCTATTTTTTGAATGGAGTACAGATTATGCGGTTAGTCTGAAACAAACTGATAATTCAATGTTTACAATATGGTTATCATAGAGTTGATTCCATCTAAGGTCTTTTGTTTGCACTCATTTTTTGTTTATTGTCTTGGAGTTTTAATTTTCTATGCATTTTTAATTGTCATATTAGAAAGTATCTAGGTTTGATATAGGAGCTCATTTCTAATGCAGGTCGAAAATGCGCATAATGCTGATCTTCATTGTGTTGATTGGAAACGCCATGATGAAAATCTTATTTTAACAGGGTATATAAATTGTGGAACCCTCTTGACCTCTCTATGTTTTTTTTTTAATTTTATTATTGTAATTATAGTTCATTTTGGCTATTAGTTTCTTATAGTGTGGGTCATATTATTTTCATGCACCTTGGTTTTCTAACAATACCCTCGATCTTCTCTTGTACTCTCATTTTTATTTTAGTACAAGTTAAATTTCATAATTTCATTTGAGACCTTGTTTTCTTAGGTCTGCTGACACTACTGTTCATTTGTTCCACATCGGCTTAGGATGGAGCATTTTCCAAACAACAAGACTATCTAGTATATGTGGTGTGTATAATGTTGGATTTAATCTAATAAATCTATTTGTGGGCACATATGATTAATCAATGTGTATTGCTATCTTTCAGGATAACCCACTAAAGTGATCAATTAAGTTTGGTTAATGAGTATTTAAATATAATCATGGGGTTATATGTGCAGATACCAGGTTGTAGTTGTGATTTATTGAGGGGCTAAATTACAAAAGTACAACATCTATAAATAAGGGGTTATGATCCCTAACCTAGGGTTACATTCTCTAATTCTCTTCACCCCCATCTAAGAGAGAAATTCGGCAAAAGGAGAAAACCCTAAGGTTAGAAGATCCAAAACCCAAAATCAAGATCAATCTATGGATTCAGGTATAAGCTTCCGCTCTTTTTAGTTTTTTGTTAATCTCTTTGAATTAATCATGGCTATATGGTTTTAGATCTCAAGTTTTGATTTAGATCTAACAAGTGGTATCAGAGCCACCTTGATTAATTCTTAGGGATTTAAGTTTTATTGGGTTTTTTGATCTTAAATCTCTGGTTAAAGATTCAATTTTTTGTTCGGGTGAACAGTAACGAAAATTTTCGGATGAACAGTAAAATTGTTTGTCGGATGAACAGTAACGAAAAGTTTTTCGGATGAACAGTACCTTTTTAGAATTTTTTGGGTTTTTCTTTGATTTTTTCTTCAATTTTTTCCAATTCTGGATCTGTTTTGAAAATAAAAAACAAAGATTTTTGGGTTTGTCGGCGGCAGTTTTAGTTTGAAACCCTAAGGGTTCATGGCGAAAATTAAGGAGGTGGTTACCTCAAACGAACCTCGCGTTCGTTCAATTTTAACCGAACTTCGCGTTCAAACGAACTTCGCGTTCGTTATCAAGTGAGCCTCGCGCTCAACGAACCTCGCGTTCGTTCTAAGGTGAACCTCGCCGTTCGAACTTCAGACGAACCTCGCGTTCGTACTTCAGACGAACCTCGCGTTCGAACTTCAGACGAACCTCGCGTTCGTACTTCAGACGAACCTCGCGTTCGAACTTCAGACGAACCTCGCGTTCGTACTTCAGACGAACCTCGCGTTCGTACTTCAGACGAACCTCGCGTTCGTACTTCAGACGAACCTCGCGTTCGTACTTCAGACGAACCTCGCGTTCGTACTTCAGACGAACCTCGCGTTCGAACTGCAGACGAACCTCGCGTTCGTACTTCAGACGAACCTCGCGTTCGTACTTCAGTCGAACCTCGCGTTCATTTTTTAAACGAACCTCGCGTTCGTTCCCAAGTTGAACCTCGCGTTCTTTTATCAAACGAACCTCGCGTTCATTCATTTTCAGACGAACCTCGCGTTCGTGCTTAAGTGAGTCTCGTACTCAATACAGTCGAACCTCGCGTTCGAAGTTAAGGGAAATTCGTGTTCATTATGGTTAAGCCTCGGCTTTTCATGGGTCCACTTTGGTATACTTAATTTATTCAATTAAGTTATGGGCCCTAATTAAGTTGTGAGACCCCAATTAAGTTTGGCTTTTTTAATCAATTATTTAATTCAAATATTATGACACTAAGGTATTAAGGTTGTCTCTCACTCCAATTGATTAATTGAAACAAGAAGTTGCCAAAGTAACCTCTCTTGTGGAGATTGCTCATGAGGAATGTGAGATGTTTGTGTGTATGCTTTCGTGTAAATATTTAATCGGCCCAAAGGAAGGTTAATATTTATTTAGACTGTATACACATCTGCGATGATAAGCGTGTGACAATTATAAGGTTTACATGTGAATAATGAATCGATCCAAAGATAGTTTCATTATTTGACATGAGTTATTGTCAATGTTTGATCATTGCAACAAGGTATCACTTACAAGTTAATATTACTGTCCAAAGACTTGATATTAATGTTGTGCCGGTATCTTGGATGGGGATTGTCATTATTTGAATTTTATTGATTATGGTTATTGATGTGAGCATTTTTGTTTTATTTCAGCTAATGCATCTGCTGCAACAATTTCTGCTAACATCAACTCAATTCCCATGCTAAATGGGACAAACTTCAAGGTTTGGAAAGAGAACATATTAATTGTTCTTGGCTGCATGGATCTTGACTATGCATTAAGAACTGAACAACCCCAACCTCTCAATGCGGATAGCACTCCTGATGCAAAGAAGGAGCATGAGAAGTGGGAGCGTTCAAATCGCATGAGTCTTATGATCATTAAGCGCGGCGTTCCGGAAGCCTTCAGGGGCATAGAATCCGAAGGGATTACTAAGGCTAAAGATTTCCTTGCCGAAATTGAGAAGCGTTTTGCGAAAAACGATAAGGTAGAAACAAGCACGCTTTTAGCTCGCTTGATTTCAATGAAGTATAAGGGCAAAGGAAATATCAGGGAGTACATTATGGAAATGTCTCATATTGCTTCAAAGCTTAAGGCACTTAAACTCGATCTTTGTGACGAGTTATTAGTGCATCTGGTTTTGTTGTCTCTTCCTGCACAGTTTAACCAATTTAAGGTCAGTTATAACTGTCAAAAGGAGAAATGGACTCTAAATGAGCTCATTTCATACTGTGTGCAAGAAGAAGACAGGTTGAAGCAAGATAAGACAGAAAGTGCTCATTTGGCCTATGCCTCTAAGGATAAGGGCAAGAAAAGGAAGAATGATAAGGAAGCTGCTAAGGGTCCAGTTGAGAAGAAACAACATAAGGATAATCAGGGTTGTTTCTTCTGTAAGAAGCCTGGACATGTAAAGAAGGACTGTACAAAATATCACGCCTGGCGTGATAATAAGGGTACGTTCCTTGCTTTGGTCTGTTCTGAGGTTAATTTAGCTTCAGTACCTAGAAACACTTGGTGGTTAGACTCTGGTGCTACTACTCACATAAGTGTTTCTATGCAGGGTTGCCTGAGCTACCGAAAGCCAAGTGATGTTGAAAGACACATCTTTGTGGGCGACGGACAATCGGTAGATGTGGAAGCAATTGGGCACTTTAGGTTGTTGTTAGGAACTGGTTATTATTTGGATTTAAAAGATACTTTTGTAGTACCGTCTTTTAGACGGAATTTGGTTTCTGTTTCTGTATTGGACAAATCAGGTTATTCTTGTTCATTTGGAAACAGTCAATTCAGTTTATCTTTTAATTCAAATGTTGTGGGAACCGGTTACTTGAGTATTTATGACAACCTATATTTGCTTGATACAATTGCTTCTTACAATGAATCCTTGCATGTGGAATCACGTGGTACTAAGCGTAAATTAAATAAGGAAAATTCGGCGACATTATGGCATAAGCGCTTAGGTCATATCTCAAAAGGTAGAGTTGAGCGTCTTGTGTCTGATGGCATTTTGGATTCCCTTGATTTTTCGGACTTCGACGTATGTGTTGAATGTATCAAGGGAAAACAGACCAAAGTGAAGAGATTAGGTGCCAACAGATCTTCGGATGTCTTAGAATTGATACATACGGATATTTGTGGGCCATTCCCTACGGAATCCTGGAATGGTCAACAATATTTTATATCATTCATAGACGATTACTCACGTTATGGGCACCTATATCTTATTCATGAAAAATCTGAGTCTCTGGACATGTTCAAAGCCTATAAAGCTGAAGTTGAGAATCAACTCAACAGAAGAATTAAAACCGTCAGATCTGATCGTGGTGGTGAGTACTACGGTAGATATGATGGTTCAGGTGAACAACGTCCAGGACCATTTGCTAGATACCTAGAGGAATGCGGTATCGTCCCACAGTACACTATGCCGGGTTCACCTAGCATGAATGGTGTAGCTGAAAGACGAAACAGGACTCTTAAGGATATGGTAAGAAGTATGATTGCTCATTCTTCTTTACCAGAGTCACTCTGGGGAGAAGCACTTAAGACAGCAGCTTACATTCTGAATAGAGTACCAAGTAAAGCAGTTGCTAAAACACCTTATGAGCTTTGGACTGGTCGAAAGCCCAGTTTAAAGCATTTACATATTTGGGGATGTCCAGCTGAGGCAAGGCCTTATAGGCCAAATGAAAAGAAATTGGACTCCAAAACAGTTAGCAGCTACTTTATTGGGTACCCTGATCGCTCTAGGGGCTATAAGTTTTATGATCCCACTATAAGGAATATTTTTGAGACGGGAACAGCAACATTCTTTGAGGATGTTGAGTTTGGGGGGAGAAATAAGGTTAGAGACATTAGTTTTGAGGAGGAATTGGCTTCAGATCCAATCCATACAGTTACTTTTGACAATATTCAGGTTCCTATACCTGTTGTTGCTCAAGAAGTAAATCCGGAACCTCAAGATGATAATGTTGAACAACTCCCTGTTCCAGAAGAACAAACTCAACAACCTCAAGAACCAGTGCCATTAAGGAGATCCACGAGAGAAAGGAGAAATGCTATTCCGGATGATTATATTGTATTTCTCCAAGAACATGAGGAAAGTAGTGGAATGTTAGAAGATGATCCAATCAACTTCTCTCAGGCCATGAAAAGTTCTAACTCTCAACAGTGGATTGATGCCATGAATGAAGAGTATAAGTCTATGCAAGACAATAAGGTTTGGGAACTTGTCCCATTGCCAGAAGGTGCAAAACCAATTGGTTGTAAATGGATTTTTAAAACCAAGCGGGATGCAAACGGTAATGTGGAGAGGTATAAGGCGCGTCTTGTGGCTAAAGGCTATACTCAAAAGGAAGGCATTGATTATACAGAGACTTTCTCTCCGGTTTCATCGAAAGACTCTTTCAGAATAATCATGGCACTTGTTGCTCATTATGATCTTGAGTTACATCAGATGGATGTTAAGACTGCATTTCTCAATGGAGACATTGATGAGATGATTTATATGGTGCAACCAGAAAACTTTGTGTCAGGAGACCCAAAGAATATGGTTTGCAAATTAAGGAAATCCATCTATGGACTCAAGCAAGCTCCTCGTCAATGGTATCATAAGTTTCAACAAATAGTTATCTCGTTCGGTTTTGAGATGAACATTGTTGATGACTGTGTATATCACAAGTTCAGTGGGAGTAAGTATATTTTTCTGGTTCTGTATGTGGATGACATCTTGCTTGCCACTAATGATATAGGCATGTTGCACGAAACCAAGAGATTTCTATCAAAGAATTTTGAGATGAAAGATCTTGGGGACGCCTCTTTTATATTAGGGATCCAGATACATCGAGATCGCTCTCGGGGTATTCTTGGATTATCACAAAAGAGCTATATCGATAAGGTACTTAAAAGGTTTGGCATGCAAGATTGCAGACCAGGTGACACCCCTGTTGCTAAAGGAGACAAGTTTAGTCTCAATCAGTGCCCTAAAGGTAACCTTGAAATTCAGGAAATGCAGAAGATTCCTTATGCTTCGGCTGTAGGAAGTCTAATGTATGCTCAGGTATGTACGCGTCCGGATATTGCGTACATTGTTGGGATGTTAGGCAGATACTTAAGCAACCCTGGTATGGATCATTGGATAGCAGTCAAAAGGGTTATGAGGTATCTTCAGAAAACAAAAGATTACATGCTCACATACAGAAAATCAGAGAAATTAGAGGTCATTGGGTATTCGGACTCTGATTTTGCTGGATGCCAAGATAGCAGGAAGTCTACATCAGGCTACATTTATATGTTAGCAGGAGGAGCTATATCATGGAAAAGTGTCAAACAAACACTAGTAGCTTCCTCCACTATGGCAGCAGAATTTGTAGCTTGCTATGAGGCATCCAATCAGGGAATATGGCTGCGAAATTTTGTCACGGGACTGCGCATTTTGGAAAATGTTGAAAGACCACTAAGGTTATATTGTGACAATAAATCTGCAGTAATGTATTCCAATAACAACAGGAGCTCAACTAAGTCAAAACATATTGACATTAAGTTCCTGGTTGTGAAAGAAAGGGTACAGAGTGGACAGATATCCATAGAGCACATTGGGACAAACTCCATGATAGCTGATCCTCTTACTAAGGGACTGCCACCTAAGGTCTTTCATGAGCATACTGCTCATATGGGTGTGGTATTATTTGAGGATATTATGTTTTAGTGGGAGTTTGTATTTGTGGTGCTTTATGTTTGGTTGTATTGTCTGATCAGAATAAAGTATTCAGTTAAGACACTCTGTTACATTATGTTTGGTTTTGACCTCACTAAGGAGGACCAGTTGAAAATAGACATGTACTGATCACATTGCATGTAATTTTCATGCTGCACATCCATGATTGATCTATGTCGTTTGATTGTATTGGTATATGTGACCATTGATGGGGTCGAGTCACGATAAATGTGACGAAGGCCGCTTTGATCCTATATTGATATAGTCAATGGACGAGATTGTTCGGAAATACCCTTTCAATGATAGCATTTTTGAGCTCATAAGGTTATACACAATTTAAGGAATCATATGGTGCCCAAGTGGGAGATTGTTGGATTTAATCTAATAAATCTATTTGTGGGCACATATGATTAATCAATGTGTATTGCTATCTTTCAGGATAACCCACTAAAGTGATCAATTAAGTTGGGTTAATGGGTATTTAAATATAATCATGGGGTTATATGTACAGATACCAGGTTGTAATTGTGATTTATTGAGGGGCTAAATTACAAAAGTACAACATTTATAAATAAGGGGTTATGGTCCCTAACCTAGGGTTACATTCTCTAATTCTCTTCACCCCCATCTAAGAGAGAAATTCGGCAAAAGGAGAAAACCCTAAGGTTAGAAGATCCAAAACCCAAAATCAAGATCAATCTATGGATTCAGGTATAAGCTTCCGCTCTTTTTAGTTTTTTGTTAATCTCTTTGAATTAATCATGGCTATATGGTTTTAGATCTCAAGTTTTGATTTAGATCTAACATATAACTCTTTTTGTTATTTCCCCAGAGTATTTTAATTCATATCCTTGGCAGCTTTTAAATTTTCAATTATAGTCGATATGTGCGAGACTTACATACTTGGTCCTAAGCCAATTAAGTTACTTGGTCAGTTTGATTGTTTTATAGTCTTATGTTTTCTTATATATGTTTATAGTGTTTTACAACATATAGAAGTTGTGGTTTTTGCATGTAACAAAATGAAAGAATTTTTTTATAGTTATATGCAATTTCTTTTTAATTTTTCATTTAAGCTTATTCATTGTTTTTAGTTTGGAGTTTTGGTACAACACAATATTGGTCCTGCTAACAGGATATATGCGGAATGCAGAGGTTGCTCTTGATGCACTTTCCATATTGTACTAATATGATTCCTGAAACTTGTAGTTTTCATATAATTTTTATATAATGTTTCATTTATTTTTGTCCTAAATTTTGTAGTTGTTTCTTATTAAAGTCTTATTGTTGCGCGCCCTTTCCTTTTCCATTGACATTTTCGCTTTTGCTTTCCATTGATATTTTCTCTTTTGCTCGAGAGCCTCAACGTTAACGGATGGGAGATGATGATTATTTGGCTTCCTGACTGCCGCAGGGTACTCTTTGAAACAAAGCTTATTTAACATGCTTTCTTTTCCCTTTTATCGTTTTTATTGTTATGATTCTGTATTGTTATGAAACAAAGTTTTCTTTATGTCCCTCAATTTGAATAGAAAAAACCAAACCATAACAGGAACATTTACAAGTGTAATAAAAACCTAAGAGTGCTGCTACGGGGACCCAAAATATGGGACCAAGGGAGGGGACAGGTGAGGTGTCCCCTCCCTATTGCATAATGAGTTGGCAATGCCAACTCATTATGCAATAGGGAGGGGACACATCACATGTCCCCTCCATTGGTCCCATATTTTGGGTCCTTAAATCATTTTCCATTGGATAAGTGTGCAAAACTTTTGTGTCCATTTTGCAGGGTATTTGGATTGGGATGTTGCTTGGCACAGCTGTTCAAACTCTAGTACTTGTCTATATCACTATAAAGATAGACTGGACTAAGCAGGTAAAATTTTAAAAAGACTCTTTTAGTTCGATTCTAATTGAGATTGCAGATAAAGTTAACTTTGTATATCAGGTTCTTTTAGTTCGATTCTAATTGGTTGGCTGTCGAACTAAACTGAATACTGGTTACTTATTTGTTCAGCTTAAAGCTCGACTAGTGGCTATGGGGTATTCTGGACATACATGTGAAGTTAATTAATTAGAACGTTCAGCTTAAAGCTCGACTAGTGGCTATGGGGTATTCTGGACATACATGTGAAGTTAATTAATTAGAAATTGCATAATTCTATGTACACTTTGGCTATGGGGTATTCTGGACATACATGTGAAGTTAATTAATTAGAAATTGCATAATTCTATGTACACTTTCCATGTTAAACGCTTGATCCAGATGCGCATTAAGCGGAACACTAAGTGACTTGAGTAATTAATAAATTATAATTGAGGGGTTTACTTTGTATAATAGTATAAATTAGAAGCGTGTATGGTCATTAGAACAATTGTGAATATGAAGTGTACCGAGGTATTAAATTGATTGGACATGCAGGACGACTGTTGATGATATCACCTGGATTTTTATTGAAGGAACTAGCAAATGAATACAATTTATGTAAACAATTGTAAACAATCTATGTGAACAATTTATGTATCGCTTTGGTATTTTGGTGAATGTATTATTTGAATATAATTGAATTTTATATTATAATATAATTAGATTGTATTGGATATGAATATGATTTGGTGTTGTGAAATATTGTGCACATGTACATGCCATGCAAAGTAGATTCTGCAAAAAAAAAAGTTATTGTAGCATCCGTCTAGGATGCTATTCCCGTCTAGGATGTTTAAATATATCCTAGACGGCATTTCCGTTTAGGATACTCATCCTAGACGGAAATTTCGTCTACGATACATCTTAGACGGAATTTCCGTCTAGGATTAGTCTAAACTATTGTTTTTTTTCGTCTAGAAGTATCCTAGATGGTATTTTGTTTCGTCTAGGATACATTTCCGTCTAGCTAAATGGTTTTTCTAGACGGAATTCCGTCTAGAATGACACATTCTCGACGGAAATTTACTGGACCAACAACCTAGACGAAATTCCGTCTAGGATAATCAATGTAGACGGAAATCTTATCATTCTAGACGGAAAATTCTAACTAGGATGCTACGTTTTTTACTAGTGAGAGGAGTCGATATTTGTATTTATATGATGTAATTTATAGAATTATGTATACACTCTTTATGTATTACAATTGCTCTATTAACAAGATTACTTAGAAAATTGAAAACACCTTCGCTTCGATTAAAATAGATCAGGTAGAAAAAAGATCGCCCTCGCTTCAATCTGCTTTTTGCACTAGATAAATCAAAATTGGGTTTGTTTGGCTCACTAGATAAACAGACAAACCACTAGAGAACTGAGAGAAAATAAACACCATAAATCTTTTTAGGAAATGAAATCTGAACTCGCTTATGCAGTGGTGTTTTATAATATGTTTCTTATAGATTTGATGAGATTTGTATCTAGATTTAATTCATCATCCACTAGTAGAAAAACTACCAATCTAGACGAAACAACCTAGACAGAAAAAATTTACATCTAGGTTGAATCAAACTAGACGGAAATTTTCCGTCTAGATTGATCCGTCTAGTTTGGGTCAAACTAGACGAAAAATTCCGTCTAGTTTGACAAACTAGACGGAAAATTCCGTCTAGTTTGACAAACTAGATGGAAAAGTCAACCTAGACAGAATTCCACCTAGGTTGACTAGGGCAACTTAATGCCCTAATTCCAGCCGTCAGGCCCCTATCATCTCCCCCCTCTCCGCCCCTTACCCCCTCCCGAACCCTACTTCCCCTCCCGTCACCCTCTCCCCTCCCGACCCGCTACCCCTCCCGCCCCCTTCCCATCTCCTCATTGGTCCTTGGTCGGCTTGATTGAATGCATATATTGAGATTCTCGTGCATAGAGTGAACATTATCAACCCTTATTTTTATTTCTGAGAATTCTCGTGCATAGAGTGAACATTATCAACCCTTATTTTTATTTCTGAGAATTATCAGGGACCGCATACAAGGCGATATGGACTGAGCTTATGGTAAGTGCATATTGCTTTAGATTTTTATTTATTAATAATTAGTAATTGATATTAAATTATCCTTAATAAATGTGTATGTAAATCTACAGGACTGCTTCTGCCTTGATGACTTTGAGGGGGCTTGGAATTATGTGTTTAATATCAAGGTTGAAGCAGTCCTCAAACAATGGAGGCATGAGATCAAACATGAAACCTATGACAGGTATGAGGAGGACTGGCAGAGATTTTTAAACCTCGATGACCGAGTTGACGAGATTCATTTCACGGTTCTCCTCGTGTATTGGGACAACGATGCCCGCCAATGTTAGTTTCATGAAAATTACTTTATAATTTTAAGATATTATTTCATTGCATATTTATAGATATTTTTTAAAGAATAAATCCACGAAGGGGTCAGAAAATAGAAGAAAGAAACTGTATGACCACCACTTGGGCTCACACTCCTATGCCAATCTGGAGGATGTTTATTGTCAGGATACGATATATTTTATTTAAAGCTTTAAATGATCTTAATGCTTAGTATGATTATAAAATCTCATAATTTATAATATGACAGGGAAAATCATTAATGTCGATACACTTGAGGGCCAAAGCAACGTATGGTACTTTCCGTGATAGATATAGGGGTGATGAAAAGAATTAGGATAAGATCAAGGCAAATCTCGAGTTGGTGGTGAGAGTTATACATATCTTGAGTAGTATTATTAAATCTATTTTGTTGTTAATATTACAAGAAAACGAGAACACAAATAATATAATATTTACCTTGAATTAATTATAGATTTGTGCTTTAGGAGGGATTTGAGGCAGCATCCAAGGAGGCTGCATCCAAGGAGGTTGCATCTATGTACATTTCGTAGGAGGAGGAACAAATCGAGTCGGACCCTCACATGCTTTCTGCAGAGGAGAACATCACTCTCACACAGAAACTGATGGGTCATAATAGGTATGGATGGTAAAAAATCGAATAAATTTGAATACTACATATTATTTATATTTGTTTACCATTATTGAATTTGAGAGCAAAATTTAATATTTATTTATTCCTAATAATAGGAGACGAATATATCCTCTGCATGGTGTTGGAGTTTCACCCGGCATAAGCGGGAGATCATCCACAGCATCCTCTACGTCATCTACATCAATGAGAGCAGCCACAAGTAGTTTCTAGGCTATGCTATTTGTCACATGTATCTTTGCGTATTTGATTGACAAGATTGACTCGGAGCTGCATATTCAGGTGACTAATGAGATGACTAGAGTTGCGCTGACGGCGAACTCGATGGACAATCTCATGGGGTATGTTATACAATATTTAGGTGGTGTGATTCCTTATAGCGCGTATGGTGGTATCATACGGATCATAAGCTCGATTGATGGTAATTCTGGCACTAGACAGAGCAGCGCTCAGGTACCTTATTTTTTCTTATATTTATAAATTTATTTTTATTTAATATGTTATCAAACACCACATAATAATTATTCAATTGAACATTCAGAGTGGAGATATTAGAGGGAGCAACACCCGTTCTCAAAATCGGGATAGAGATACTACCGACAACGACAATAGATGAGGTTTTTTATTTTTAATGGAATAAACAGGTTTATTTGTTATAACACTACATATATTCATGTCATGTATCCTATCTTATTCATGTACATTATTAGTATATATGTTGTTGGATGTATATATTAGATGGATTTGGCTGATGTATATTTTGGAGTGGATGGTTGGATTTGTGCATTGTGTTGGATTTGATTATTTGGTTTTGAATTGAATTGTTATGAATTTTGATTATATTTGAATGGTTGGATGTATTCATGTGTACAATATTTATTGGATGTTCATTAATGGAATTGTACAGGGAAATACAAATTGTCATTATTTTTTTTTTGCTGAACAAATATCAATCTAGACGGAATTTCGTCTAGGATGACTCAACCTAGCTAGACGGAATTCTGTCTAGGTTGTCATAATCAACCTAGACGAATTCCGTCTAGGTTGATTATGACAACCTAGACGGAATTCCATCTAGGTTGTCAGACTTCCGTCTAGTCTGACAGCCTAGACAGAATTCCGTCTAGATTGTCATCCTAGACGGATTTCCTACTTCCGTCTAGGTTGACCAACTAGACAGAAGTCAACCTAGACAGAGTTCCGTCTAGTTTGAGTCAACATAGACGGAAGCAAAATAAACGGATCTAACTAGACGGAATTCCGTCTAGTTGAACTAACCTAGACGGGATTTGGATCAACCTAGACGGAAATTTACTAGACGGAATTCCGTCTAGTTGAACTAACCTAGACGGGATTTGGATCAACCTAGACGGAAATTTCCGTCTAGGTTGCTCGTAACCTAGACGGGATTTGGATCAACCTAGACGGAAATTTCCGTCTAGGTTGCTCGTTTTTCTACTAGTGATCCTGATGTCTCTTGTGAAGTATTAAAATTTTATGGCAAAAATTGCTGTTTATAATTTATAGTTAATAGGTTTCGTTACTAGAAATGTGAAATTTTCATACGAAAATTTGACCACACAATCAACCAGGTGTTACTAAGGAACAATTGGAATCAAAATAACCAGCATCACCCTGCAAAGCACAACCCCACACAAAAACTAAGTACGAAGCATCACATCTTCATATCCAATAGATACGTACATTTAAACAATTTTTCTCAAAAAAGATGCATTTAATTAAAAGAATATGAATAGATTACCCTAAAAAATGTTACAAGGACACAATTGCCATGAACCTATGAGCAGATTTCATTGTAAATCGACTCAAATAATTGAACATCACATGGAATTCTCAAAATCCCTTGCTGCCGATAACCAAACTCTTGAGCCGCCATTTCAAGCAAAGACACCATACTTGGTTCCTTAAGAAGATTGACATGCACAAAAAATCTCTCCTCCTCCTCGCATCCTACTATGAGCGGAACATATCCTTTAGGCAGTCTCTCCTCTCCGCAATCTCTGTGCAGGCGCTCATACTGAATCTCTGGCTTGCTCGCTCTTCTCTTCCAATTCATGTTAATTTACAAACCGGAATCTCGAAGATATTTTGTTGTTGTTCTACAGTCGTAATATTATAGAGAAGGATCAATAGCAATGATGTGAACATAATTAAGAGCCTACTGAGAGAGATATATATACTTAACACAGGTTTGAGAAATTACAGTGCTGCTTCTTGAGGGCTTTGGAAAATGACTTGTAGTTGTAGGCCACAAGCTGAAGAACTTCTGTTCTACTTTTGCATGAGCGGTGGGCGCAAGATTCGCACGTGCGGTCAGCAAATTCGGAAAGGATACAATTATGCCGCCAAAAGCCGAATCGGGAGCGAGCAAAGAATTCTCTCCACGTTTCTTTTGGATAAGTATTATAAAAGGAAATTCAGACATTAGTCTTTTCTTTTTTTTTCCAGGAACGACTTAATTTAGTCTTTAACTCGATGCTTGGAAGTCCACAGATTCATTTGCACGTGTGTTTTGTAGTGATGTACGCAAGTAGCTAGGGTTTGAATAGAACAGCGTGACGGTTAAGTTGAAGCCGCGCTGTTTCTGTGTGTTTTCTCGTATTGTTTTTCCGAGCGAACTATTTTCTGGTATTATAACTACGCACGATGTTTTTGGCTTATAGTGCGTTGACTATTCATTGCGCCTAATGGGCTAAGGAAATCTTTGTAGATATAAATTTTAAGGGCTATAAACCCTTTTTTTTTTATTGAACTTATTTACTTTAAACTCACCCAGTCCTAAGATCATTCTGAAGTCCAATATATCATATTGAATTATTTCTGAACTCATTTTTTATTTCGATTGCTGTATTTGGTGCATAACTGTTATATCTGTCTTAAGTTGCTCTGTTCGAGTTTAAGATGCTATAGTGAAATTTAAAAATAACTTCGTAAGAGCATTTTTGGAGAGAATAATTTTGGAAGTGATAGGGTTTAAAAGTAAATCAAAGAAAATACTTGGGTTTATAAAAAGAAAAACCCTAATCTTTATAAACTCGATAATTAATGCTAACTAAAATTTTGAGAGAAGGGTCATGGGAAAACTACTTGGTAAGAATGAATGCCTTTCATGTGATGCATTATTGGGATTTACTCGTTATGATTCTCGTGCTATATCTGACCATGTAGAATGCACATCTTAACACTTTATTTTGTTTTTTTCAGTAACTTTTTAAAAATCAAAACGAGCAATCAATTAGGCCACAATTAGAAGCTTTGATGCGATGGTAATAAAATTC
The DNA here is from genome assembly GCF_001876935.1 of Asparagus officinalis. Classification (NCBI taxonomy): domain Eukaryota; kingdom Viridiplantae; phylum Streptophyta; class Magnoliopsida; order Asparagales; family Asparagaceae; genus Asparagus; species Asparagus officinalis. The sequence continues at coordinate 14,127,400 of NC_033796.1, forward strand.
GTGAATCTGTCGGAAGATTTTGTCAATTATTTTCAGAAATAATTCATGTAAATCATTGGGATAAAGTTTCCCCCCATTTTTGCTCTTGGGCCTGAACCCCAGAGGTAAGCGGAAAGTTCTGAGTAAGAACTTAATTACTAAGGCCATATCGCAAAACTTATGGGCCTCAAAAGCCTCGAGGGCAACAATTTAATTAATAAATTTATATAACCCTTGAAATTGGGCAATTAGATTTGTATATTCAACTTTCTTCAATTATCAAAAATAATATATTATTACTTTTCAAAAAAATAAAAATAATATATTATTTCTCTCTTCTAAACCATATTGCTCAGTGGATTTCTCAGTGGATTGAAGAGGTTGCAATAAAGAAGTGAATCGATTAAATAGGCTACCGGTTACATTGTTGGGATGGGTGCCAAAATTCAGTAAGGGGCTGTTTGGAAAGAGGTTTTTTAGGGGGAAAGGGCTGGAAAGCCTGCCAAAACCCTGCCAAAAGTGGCAGGCTTTCCACCCAAATCGCCTCTAAAAGAGGCGATTTGGGTGGAAAGCCTGTCAAAAGCTGCACTTTTGGCAGGTTTCCCCCTACTCAAATCGGAAACAAACAACCCCTAAAGGGGTTGCTCGTAAAAAAAATTAGGTACTCCATGAGCCCTACACCAAATCAATAGAAAAAGAGCACGTGACGCAAATCACTTGTAAGTAAAAAGGTGATGGAGGTAAAATATTTTTTATTATGCTACACACACTCCGAAGAATTCTCCGTTGTTTGGTTAAATGGTGAAAAGTCATTGTAGGTAGGGGTGAGCCCATCGGTCTGTTCGGTTCGGTTTTTACCAAAATTTGAACAACCGAACCGAACCGTCTACAATTCAAAACCGAACCAAACTGTTGCAAGTCGGTTCGGTGCGATTCGGTTCGGTTTGTTCGGTTCTAACTTCATCAAGTATATGGTGTACACAGCTTGGACCAATGTAATTTAGAGGTGCAAACATATGCAGAGGGATCTCACGGATTGAAGTCACTAAACCAATGTCTGAATAAATTCACACCACAGCTTGGACAAACTAGATAATACAATTCACAAGTCTAAGCGCATACTAAATCATTTTAGATGATAATAAACAGATCAAGTTTCAATCAACACAAAGCATCATCCGTTTCAAACATATATGATAAATGTTGACATTGAATTACAAAATATAATCTATTATTAGTTTAAGAATCAGTTTCAAACAAGAAACTTACCACAGAATAAATTTGCAACAATATGCTTCCAAGGCCCTCCTGAAAACCACTTGTTTCATGGATTACTCTACACTAATTTCTTTACAATGACATAATATTAACTACAGAAAGCAACAGAACAAATGAAATAATAGACCTAGAAAAGCCGTTTATGGTAAAGAAGCACTAGTTTCAACAATGTTAGCCTATCAACAATGTTGGACATTTTAGTCCATTCTTATATCAGACGCCACGGAAGAAACAGTTTATATGTTTATTTGTTGGAGCAGGATAACAAAAGTGAGAAGCCAATCTCTCCAACTTAAATATTTGCAGCATCCTTAGCACAAATAGCAACACAAGAAGAACGGCGGAGTTAGAGAGAGACTGAGGAAGTGAGAGAGTGAGAGAGAGGACTGAGGAGCGGCGGATGGGAGTGGGGAAGGGGAAAAGGGAATGGGAGTTTTTTAGGGTTTGAGATGAGTATTTGTATTTGGGGAATGGGGACGGGTCGGGTTGAGTGAGATTCAGAACTGAATGAGTATTTAGAAGGGTTCGGTCGGTTCGGGTCGGGTCGGGTCGAAAAGTTTTCAACCCGACCCGAACCATCCTACTTATAAAACCGAACCAAACTGTTAATTTCGGTTCGGTTCGGTCGATTTTTTCGGTTTGGACCGAACCATGCTCAGCCCTAATTGGAGGCTTGTAGCTGAGATGAATGTGTAGAAATGGAAAAAACATTGGACAAGATCAGAAAAAATGAAGTTGATGGGCATTTGGAAGTTTCACAGTCGACCGCGAGTAGCGTGGCGGTCGAGCGTAAACGTGCACAGCACAGGGAAAAGTCTCTGGACTTTTGGCGATCGACCATGTCGGCTAGCGCGGCGATTGACCGCAAGACCCTGTAATAAATTTTCAGTTTCTGTCGTTGGTCACAGTCAACCGCGACTGGCACGGCGGTCGACCGCGTGTCGGGTCTGGGCCTGAGCTTGGTTTCCTGCTCTGTTTTGGATTTATGCTTGGTATAAATACCAACACACGTTTTAGGGTTTCTTTGGGCTTTGATTGGGATTGAAGCGGGGATATTTGTAGTACAGAAAAGATGTATTTTTAGAGCTATTGGTTAGAGTTTTATTTGGAGAGAATTAGAGATTTATTGGTAAGATTAGTTGGTTAGTTTGAGTGATTTGTAATCTCAGTTTGCACTCTTCTTCTCTATTAGTGAAAACATCATCCCCTTCTTCCCCATGGACGTAGGCAACTTGGTGAACCATGTTAAAATCGGTTGTTTGTGTTTGTGACATTACTTTGGTTTGTTTGGCCTTCTCTCAACATTTGTTTTGGTTCCTCGAAGCACAACGATTGGTGGCTTACGCGCACAACAAGTGGTATCAGAGCTTGGGTTACGCTTAGGCTAGTTGGAAGGGTAGATCATTTTGGAAGTTCGTCTAGGGCTTCAGTTGGTGATAAATGTGGGATTTTTCCTATTTGTGGATCTTATTTTCGTCGTGTGGGGTGAGATCTTTCGGAGGCTCTTGTTATGGTTTCAATTGGAGGTAAAAAATCTCTCCTTTATCAGTTTGGATCTATTCTTTGTTTGTTCCGTATTGGTTTATTGGTGCTTTGAGATAGATAGCCGAGAAAGAAGAAGTTGAGGTTGGGATATTGGACTATTGAGAAGTGCCTTGACCTGCATATTGTAGGCGTCTAAAATTATCTACGAAAGCCCGCATGAAACTCGAAGTAATGAATGGGCGAGTCAAGAAGATTCGTCAAACCAACTCATGCGCGTCGGTCAAACGCGTGCACGTCAATCAGCTCGTGCGCGCCAGTCAACGCGCGCACGTCAATCAGCTCGTGTGCGCCGGTCAACGCGCGCACGTCAATCAACTCGTGCGTGCCGGTCAACGCACGCACGTCAATCAACGCGTGCGCGTCAGTCAAACACACGTGCACGTCAAACCAACTCGTGCGCGCCGGTCAACGCGCGCACGTCAACCAACTCGTGCGCGCCGGTCAACGCACGCACGTCAATCAGCCCGCGCGCATCGATCAGCACGCGTATGTTAACCAACGCGTGTTCGACGATTGGTCTCGCGATGAAGCATACAAGTCAACAAATCGAACGAATACGCAACAAGAACAAGTCCCGGAAGAAAGAAACCAAAAAAAGGGAGAAAGTCGGCGAACCCGCGCTAAGCGCAGGACGGAATGATCCGACCCGCGCAAGCGCGGGACGGATCAATCCGACCCGCGCAAGCGCGGGACGGATCAATCCGACCCGCGCAAGCGCGGGACGGATCAATCCGACCCGCGCAAGCGCGGGACGGATCAATCCGACCCGCGCAAGCGCGGGTCGGATCAATCCGACCCGCGCA
>NC_033796.1:14132004-14145346 GCF_001876935.1 Asparagus officinalis
TCGAGTGAGAACGACCATTACTCCGAAAAGTATACGAGTATAAACTGCTCCTTTCAAAACTCCAACAGGAATACGAGTATAAACTGTTTTCCTTGTATCAAACGGGAAGTTCCTGGAGAATAATATACAGAATATTCTTAAGGATAACCCGACATCAACAAAAGGGTTGAAAATAAGACATTGCTTATTGGACTCAGTTTCGCCAAAGAGTTAGGGTCGAATATCTCAAAAGTTTTCGGTGATTCTCAACTAACAGTCAACTGCGTTTATAGTAGAGATAACCTACTCAACGGCGTATATCGCCTTATTACCAAAGAAGGCGATCGACTTATGATGCCGATAAACGGTAAGTTCCTGAAGAAATACTACCCTTAGTGTATTCAGGATAATCAATGTATCGGGAAGTTCCCAGAAGAATACTGCATGTGGTATTCTTAGGGATAACCCAGTTGCTATAATAAATAAAAATTCACGCTTGGACTCTGAATGTTTTCGAAGTTAAAGCGTGTTTTATTATTGATTAATAAGATTTGATTTTTTTGATAAATCAATCTTTCCCCACAAAATTCTCCACTGATCAAATCAATTGACAGTGGGTCCACTAAAATTCTATCCGCCAATTCATGACAACTCCCAAAACTTGACGTGTTAAGGCCTAATCACTTAACATCAAAATCCCCCATCGAGTGGCTAGTACAAACCAGTATTTCTACTGCTACCTGTATTCCGCTCTCTTTGCTTTCAGGTCAAACCTATAAAAGTTAGGGCCAAAGCCAAATTCTCCTCTCGATTCCTTCCATGAACGAGAGGTTAGAGGTTCATTTTCAGTTCGAGCAATCAAACCTATAAAAGTTAGGATTGTCTCCAACCTCACTTAGTCAAACCTGCAGATAGTTAGGACTAAGGTCGAGTCATCTCTTTCGATAAACGAAAGAATTCCATCTTTTCCTTTTCAACCAAACCTATAAAAGTTAGGGTCGAAATTGGAATTTCCCCTCAATAAATGAGGAACTCTTTTCTTAGATCAAACAACCAATCCTATAAAAGTTAGGGTCGTTTGAATTTTTCCGATTCTCGGAGTGGAGATCCCACTCTTAGTTTCATCTTTCCGGATTCTGGGGGTGGAGATCCCACCTCGAGTTTCCTTTCCGACTGAAGATAAAATATAAAATTCTTCCTCTTCAGTGTTGAAAGATAGAATATAAAATTTTTCCTCTTTCGTTTTCGGGTTTGTCTTTACCCTGAGAAAAGACGTAATTCTCAAATCCGCGCACTTTATGCCCGGAGAATTTTATCTCGATTCCTAAATAGAGATAAGCCTACGCCTAACACGCGTTGCCGGTTTAGTCTTTCACCGAATGAAAAAGATACCAGAATATAAGTCTGGGGACTTTTATCCCGAATCCTAAGTAGGGATGAGTCAGCGTCTAACAAGCGTTGCCGGGTGCCATATTCCCGTAAGAAATGGCGAAGTCTATGTATTCAAAGTCATAGCACCAAGTCTAAGTGAATTAATTCTCTTAGCGCAACGTTACATGTGAAACGGGTTTTAATAATTCACATGCTAGCCCGATTCAAACGGTAATCGGTAAAGGCACATCAAATCCGTTGAAGGCTGGGGGTTTGCCACAAATCCTAAGTCTACGTCTAATACACGCTATGTATTCAAAATCATAGCAACTTTTCCTCTGTCTTTGCTTTCAGAAAAGACAGGGATGAAGTCAACGCCTAACACGCGTTGCCGGGTAGTCTATTCCCATGAGAAAGACGAAGTCTATGTATTCAAGATCATAGCACCAAGTCTAGGAGAATTAACTCTCTTAGCGCAACGTTACATGTGAAACGGGTTTTAATAATTCACATGCTAGCCCGACTCAAACGGTAGTCGGTAAAGGCTCATCAAACCCGTTGAAGGCTGGAGGTTTGCCAAAAATCCTACAAATGCGAGTCATTGACGCATCAACTCCAATAGTTGGTCTCGTGACTTGAGCATCCAACAAATTCAGGATAAAATCCACACATGCAGATGAATCAGCTTTAACAGTTGGTCCTGCAACCCCGAAACTTGGGACCGCCGTGCTCCAATACCTTAAGAGCTTAAACTGTGTATACTCCAGCAAACGTACGAGTATAAACTGTGTTAATGGCAATTCGAAACCCTAGGGTCAACGCCGGTCACCGCGTAACCCTAGGTCAACGCCAGTCAACGCATTGCAACCAAAGTCAACGTTCGACGATTCGAAACCCTAGGGTGGACGCCGGTCAACGCGTAGCCCTAGGTCAACGCCAAGCAACGCGTTGCAAAATTTTGGCTAACAAAGAGTTCTAATCAACAACTTCAGTTTTTTACACAAATTCAAGAATCAAACTCAAAAAAATCGGCCACATTCAAAGCTCAAGTTCAAAATTCGGTTTTTGCCCAAATCCAAGAACTAGGGTTTCAAGACATTGAATCAAAGCATGAAGAACTAATTAGAGTCAATGTAAGGGAATCAAAGCCATTAGAAAAGACTTACCCAAGTTCTTGAAGCTTGAAAGGGGGAAGAAGAACTCAAATGGCCGAAACCCTAGATCCGAATCTCCTCCTTTGCTCGAATCCAAATGGGAAGAAGAGAGGAAGGAGCTGATGGTTTTAAAGGAGGAGGAGCTTTGATTCGGTTGGAATTCTGGAGGAAGAGGAGCTCTTGAGGGGTTAGAACTCAAGAAGAGAACCGAAATAGAGAGGAAGAAGAAGCTGGAACCGAAGTAAGGAAGAAGAAGAAAAAAAATCATCGGGACTTTTATTTCCTCCCATCCGACCCGCGTTCCGCGGGGCGGATTCATGTCCGACCCGCGTGCTCGCGGGTCGGATTAATCCGACCCGCGATCACGCGGGTCAGATCTATCTGACCCGCGTGAACGCGGGTCCGCGGGTCGGATTAATCCGACCCGCGATCACGCGGGTCGGATCCATCTGACCCGCGTGAACGCGGGTCGGATCCATCTGACCCGCGTGAACGCGGGTCAGACCAGGTTTAGTGTCCGTTTTGCAGTATTTTCGTCCGTTTTCGTCCGTTTTCGAAATTTTCTAAGCTTAACCTCACCTCCCGGACAATTTCACGGTGTTTTTGCTCATATTTGGAATGTTCAGAGTTCGACTTCATTTCCCGGAATATTCGGGACCCAATTTTATATTTTGGGCGATTTCGTGATTTTTCACCTATTTCGGAATATTCGGGACCCAATTTTATATTTTGGGCGATTTCGTGATTTTTCACCTATTTCGGAATATTCGGGACCCAATTTTATATTTTGGGTGATTTCGCGATATTTTGAAGTTCCTAGATAATATTACAGATAATAATTCTTAAGGATAACCTGGCAACCTCCGGCGGGTACACGAGGTTAAACTGATTCCCGAAACTCCCAGGAGTACACGAGTATAAACTGGTTCTGCTCAGGTTAACGCGAAACCCTAAGGTCAACGCCGGTCAACGCCGGTCAACGAGTTGCGATGAAAGTCAACGTCGATCGATTCGAAACCCTAAGGTCAACGCCGGTCAACGCGTAGCCCTAGGTCAACGCCAGTCAACACGTTGCAATTGATCCAAAAGTCAACTCAATGACATATCAACAAAAAATCCACTCACCAATTCCGGTTCAAGGCTTCAATAACGGTCAGACGATAAACGCAGTACCGAGAAAATCTTAGCTATTCGACAAAATACAGAATACGCTAAAATATGGAGAAGTCAAGAATCGAAACCATCTGTAGGTCCTTTAACACCGACTGAAGGTGGGGATCCATCATATCCAAAGCGTTTCAGACTCCTCTATAAAAGAATGAGGCTGAAACACTTTGGAGGGGGTATCTGTAGGCGTCTAAAATTGTCTACGAGAGCCCACACGAAACTCGAAGCAATGAATGGACGAATCAAGAAGATTCGTCAAATCAACTCGTACGCGGCGGTCAACGCGCGCACGTCAACCAACTCGTGCGCGCCGGTCAACGCACGCACGTCAACCAACTCATGCGCGCCGGTCAACGAGTGCACGTCAAATCACCTCGTGCGCGCCAGTCAACGCGCGCACGTCAATCAGCCCGCGCGCATCGATCAGCACGCGTATATTAACCAACGCGCGTTCGACGATCGGTCTCGCGACAAAGCATACAAATCAACAAATCTATCGAATACGCGACAAGAACAAATCCCGGAAGAAAGAAACCAAAAAAGGGGAAAAAGTCGGCGAACCCGCGCTAAGCGCAGGACGGAATGATCCGACCCGCGCAAGCGCGGGTCGGACTATTCCGACCCGCGCGAGCGCGGGTCGGACGATTCCGACCCGCGCAAGCGCGGGTCGGATTATTCCGACCCGCGCGAGCACGGGTCAGATAGTTCTGCTGCGCAGTCTAAAGTCCCAAAACACGTTTTGACAGTTTTAAATTGGTTTTTTGCAGGGTTTATCGGTTCCAGGGGTTCTTAACTGATTTGAGATCATCCCTAAACGTTGTTAGGCTGCTGTTGACTGAAGATAGAGCCAAATCCCTTGTTCTTATCCAAATAACCGCATTTTGAGGTCTATAAATATGAACCAAAGGCCTCCATTTTCTGGATCTGGAATTTTATCAAGAGGACGAGGTGCTGCTGAATTGGAGAGTGAAGGAGCACGAAAATTCAGCGAAGGACAGCGAGATCCCGGCGAACTTCGGAGCAGAGGAGAAGCCGTTCGAAGGATCCGAAGCCCGTACGTCCGTTCCTTGAGATTAGGCTTTGTCTTAATCTCAAGAAGAGCCCTGATTCCGCTTTGTCGATTTCAGGACTTCAAGCAAATACCCCCTTGGTGAGGTAGAAGCTCTGTCCAATTTTCCATCAACCGGATCTGATTCGCGGTCGTCCACGGATTAACCCCGGCACCGGCAAACAACCCACGCAAGCAAGAGCCGATAAACGGATCTTGCGTTTATTTTCAAGAAAGTTGTAATCTTTTTCTTTTGTTATTTGAATTCATTTGTAACGCTTAAAGTTTAATGAAATCAATGACTAAGGTGACTTTCGACGAAAACACATATTAAATTCATTTGAGCACATTGGTATGAGAAAGAAGACCAAGGTGGAGTTTGGTACTTCTATTCAACGATTGAGAGGTCTTCTAGGTGGTATTCATTCAGGAATTTGGGGACCTTCTAAGGAGGCATCATTGGAAGATAATCGATATTTGGTTTTCACAGTTGGGAACTGTTCTAGGCATTGGTCGGTTATAACTAAGTCCCGTTGGTATGAAATCCTAAAAGTCAACAACAGATGGAGGAAGTGTATTGGCAAAAAGGAGATCCGTTGTTCTGATTTTGGTAGGGGTCCTTTCTTGCGTTTGTGCTGAGCTCACGGTAGTTTGAGACACTTCATTAGAGAGGAAACATAGGGGCGACGAGATGAGATAACAGTTTTGATGGGTCGTTACTTGCTGGAGGAGGATCAACGTTGGTTGTTGAGCATTGGATTACAGAGGAGTTTTGGAGCTTCGACATATTGGAGCCATCTTATTCATAGGTTGCCGACTGCTGTATTTGGAGTATTAGGATCTGGTGGAGCTGCTTCAGATTTTGGATTACTTTGAATATTTGGTCACTCAGCATATTGTCACGTCGAAGATGTGAGATTTGATCTGATTGCACGTTTGGGATTCAGAGGCTCGTTTGATTATCAGTTGGGAGACTCTGATTTGGTTCTGAGCAGGTTTGTCACATTTGACTCTCGGCAGGTGGAGAGTGTGGATCACATCATTGGGATATCACAACGGGTGGAGGATGATGTTACTCCATATTGGATGGAGATTACTCCACATACTCCAGATCATATTGCATCGTTTGGGATTCCAGCTGAGGTGACACAGATTGGGGATTATTTGGATTTGGATGCAGACGATGAGTTGGTTGATTCAAGTGTAGCTGGTGGACATAGTTTCAATTTGGATATGGCCGTTGATTCATCTCAGTTGGAGGTGTTTGGTTTGTTTTACTTTGGGGTCATTGTGAGAGCTATCAGCAACAAATTTGTTGGTGAAGAGTTAAAAACTCTTCCATTTGATTGAGGGAGACCATTTGGTGAACTACGTGAAGGCCTGATTCCTTAGACAAGAGGATACATATGTTGACCCTATAGTTTTGATGATGATTTGTCAAACGATTTATCGCTAATGTATTCTCTAGTTTTGCTGTTATGTTTCTCTTTACAGGTATTTCAACACACGACAATCAAGCGTTAAAGATTCAAGTTCATATGTGTGGAGTTACCTAGGTATAAGAGTAGTTTACTTACATATATTGTATGTTTATATTTAAGCTCAATATATGTACACTTAACACGATTTTTGACGTTTTTCTATCATATAAATGATTTTTCATCAAACGTTGTTACAATATCTCTTATTTCATGTTTACAGCTCTTTCATACTCTATTATATATACATAATACATGCATGAGATATATTTACGTGTTTATGAGTTATATCAAAATTTTCATATTCGTAAAATACAGCTTTTACGAACACTTTTCAAAAACAGTGTGTTTTTGTAAATAAAAATTATTTTTCTAAAAATTCTTTTTCTAACATGTTCATTTTATCATTTAGAAACTTTTTCAAAAGTTTTATTATTTTTGGAATTGATTTAATATTTTTAATGCATTTTCAAATTTGGCCCAAAAACCTGTCAATGCCAAGTATCTATTTGCGGTCGACCGCCACGGTCGACCGTCGGACGTTAACTTTCAGAGTTTGGCTTTTATATGCCCGCGGGCGACCGTGACGGTCGACCGTGAACCATCCAGAGAGTTTCGCGGTCGCCCGCCAGCCTTAAAACCCTGTTCTCAGTATTTTTGTGCCTCGCGGTCGACCGCGAGATTTCCACGGTCGACCCCCGATTCCATCATTGGTTTTTAACGGCTAGTTTTACAACGGCTCTCTGGGGGTTTTTAGTCTTTTCAAGATTGGTTTTTTGGCTGATATTTGAGTGAGTATAAATACCTCATTGCTGCTCTTTTTCAGTATCCAAGTTTTGTGTTTAACAAACTATTAAGTGTGTTTAAAAGAGCTGTTTAAGCTAATTTCATCAGTCTGTTTCAAAAGAAGTTTTCCTATAACAAGAAGTGGCTTTCAAATCCTATTGGGATCATCATCTACTGTTCTTCTTGTTTGAGAAGTTTTCTATCTCTTATATAGCTTGCTATTCCATTTTTATTTCATTAGCTATATTTATTGAGTTATATTATTCACTGTTATCACACACACATATTGAGCTTAATATCTTCATACTATATAGTGTGGGTTGTGGGGTGTGATTTAGTGAGTGTGAGCTTCATTTTTTGTTCTCATTTATTGTTGAGAACAAATCATTATATTTAATCTTTATTTGTGAGAATCACTTGTAATACACTTGTACACCGAGAGAAGTGTGAGGCGAGAAACGGGGTCGAATCCAATAGGAGTGGCGTCGGTTGACGAACCTAGGGAGATGTTGCATCCGAGCACTTGAGGAGGAGGACACGGGCTAGGTTCCTACACTTAGTGTGTAAAGTGTGTTTGCATAGTGTTTGTGTAGTGTGAGAGTTTTCGGTGATCTTGTAAACCGAGTGTGTAGAAGTTCCGGCTTCCAAACCGGATTGTGATAGTGGATATCTCCTCGAGGTGAGGAGCGGGGACGTAGGTCGTGGGGACCGAACCTCATAAACATATCTTGTGTTTGTGTTTGCTTAGCGTATATCTCTTTTGTGCTTATTCTTATCGTTCTTATTCATATCTATCTCTTGTAAGAACTAATTGATCAATATAATTTTTTTATTGGTATTTAATCGGGATTAGATTAGCATAAGACCCTAATCACACCCCCCCCCTCTAGGGTCTAATAACATAGATAATCATTTTATGATGTAGCCGATTTGGTGAGTTGATACCGACGTTTGGAGAGTGATCACATTCTCATTTAGGTCTCGACTTGTTGTGGATTGAGTCCGTTGTAGTGAATTTGTTTTCACTTCGTATTGGACAAAATTAGTGGGATATTTGATTTGGTTGGTATCGGCTCAGTTTTGGAAAAACTTCGCTGAGGTGGAGAATTGTAGAAACGGTGAAAACATTGGAGAAGATCAGTAAAAATGAAGCTGACAGGCATTTGGAAGTTTCACGATCAACAGCGAGTGGCGCGACGGTCGATCACAAACGTGCACAGTACAGGGAAAAGTCTTTGGACTTTTGGAGGTCGACCGCGTCAGCTGGCACGACCGTCGACCGCAAGACCCTATAATGGATTTTCTGTTTCTGTCGTTGGCCACGGTCGACCGTGACTGGTGCGTCGGTCGACCACGTGTCGGGTCTGGGCCTGGGCTTAGTTTACTGCTCTGCTTGGGATTTGTGTTTGGTATAAATACCAACACACGTTTTATGGTTTCTTTGGGTTTTGATTGGGATTGAAGGCGGAATATTTGGAGCACAGAAAAGTGGTATTTTCTAAGCTATTGGTTAGGGTTTTATTTGGAGAGAATTAGAGATTTGTTGGTGAGATTAGTTGGTTAGTTTGAGTGATTAATCTCAGTTTGTACTCTTCTTCTCTATTAGTAAAAATCATATCCCTGACGCAGCGCGGAAGTTGTAACCTCGGAATCCACCAAGGATGTTCTCTGAATCCACAAAGAACGATCTTCGAATCCACGAAGAGCTTCGAATCCACAAAGAAATATTGAGGAAAAACAAAATTTTATTAATCAAAAGTTATTCTCCTTTGGGGTTACATGACTCTTCTTAAATAGAAAAACAAATAAGACTCCTAATAAGACTAGAATTACAAAAATAGAAAGTATCAAATAAGACTCCTAGTAAGACTAGAATTACAAAAAAAAGAAAGTATCAAATTCTATCCTAAAAAAACTCCTTATAATAGAGGAAACAAATCATGAATCAAAATTGATTTTGTTTCCTAATCTAATTTGACTCTAAAATTGAATTTATTTTCTAATCTATATTTCCTAATCTAAATAGACTCCAACTCAGATTAAGCGTCCTACATCAGTCTCCCCTTGTTGAAAGAAGCTCGACCTCGAGCTTTTATTTGTTAGAATAGTAGCTTCATTGATAAATAATTTTCTTCTCTTGCAATGATCTGCATCTGCCTTATATTTAGCGTTGATTTTCTCCATATGTTGTTTTGTCTCCTCTGCTAGGGCTTCTTCTGTATAAAACTCATATATGAATCTTTTCCATGACATGTGTATGTAATTGGCAACATGTAGCTCTGTAGTTGGCATGAAAAACTCTTCTAAATATATTCCATGTTGCTTCCTATATTCTAGTGTCGGCGGCATGAAAAACTCTTCTAAATATATTCCATGTTGCTTCCTATATTCTAGTGTCGGCGGTATCATCTCATTATTGTTGAAATTATTGATGATCATTGCTTCCAAAAAAGAATTTTCTCCCTCATACTTCATACATAATTCTTTCATCTTCTTTGCCTCGAGCCCTCCACCAAGAAATTCACACATACCATCAATTATCTCACTCTCTATTTTATCCTTCTCCTATATCGGGACAACATCAATATGTTGAATATCACTCTCAACCACTTTAAGAATATCATGCATATTATCCATCTTCACTATCATATCACCATCATGCATTTCATGCATATCGAGTGTTTGCACCTTAGGAGGAATTTCGGTAGAGGCATGTTCTTCTTTTTCAGTTACAACCAAGTCACAGACCTCTTCAGATTGCTTCAAGTTTTCTGTTAAAGCATTGTTGTTTGTCACCAATAGTTCCTTCTTCTCAATAGTCTTTATCTTATATGGCTCCTTTTCTGTAAGAGGCTTGAGCATAATTCGTCGTCCATCTTTCTTGAAGATATAAACATTGTCTCTGCTCTTATGAGTAGCTCCATTATTGAATTGTCATGGCCTACCTAAAAGCATATGACAAGTATCCATCTCGACAACATCACACAAAACTTCATTAAAATAAGTTCGACCAATAGAAAAAGATACCCAACACACTTTATCGTTCTGCACATCATTGCCCTTGTGAATCCAGTCGATCTTAACAAGAGGTGGGCGTTTCTATGTCTTCAAACCTAACTTATTCACCATACGCCGAGAGACAAGATTCCTTCCACTGTGACTATCAATAATAACATTACAAATCTTCTGCATCACGGTACATCTCGTACGAAAGATATTATGCTCTCAATAATAACATTACAAATCTTCTGCATCACGGTACATCTCGTACGAAAGATATTATGCTCTGGAGGTGGTTCTTCTTTCTTTATTACTTCTTCACTGGCTCTGGAGGTGGTTCTTCTTTCTTTATTACTTCTTCACTGCTCTTCCCAACTCTTATGTCTTGCTTAAAATCATTGTCGTTGTTCAATTTAACATATGGAGTCGGATCACGTCGTTGGCGACCATCAACGTGGTTTTGAACTCCTACCATGTTCAGACGCTCCACTGCCAATGCAAGTCGCTCTACGGCAGTCTTCATCTGATTAACACCGGTCTTCAGCACGTCGAACTCAGTTCGAGAAATAGGGGCTTCATCACCTACCATCGGATCGGAGGAACAAGGCTCTGATACCAATTGACGCAGCGCGGAAGGATCGGAGGAACAAGGCTCTGATACCAATTGACGCAGCGCGGAAGTTGTAACCTCGGAATCCACCAAGGATGTTCTCTGAATCCACAAAGAACGATCTTCGAATCTACGAAGAGCTTCGAATCCACGAAGAAATATTGAGGAAAAACGAAATTTTATTAATCAAAAGTTATTCTCCTTTGGGGTTACATGACTCAAGAAATATTGAGGAAAAACGAAATTTTATTAATCAAAAGTTATTCTCCTTTGGGGTTACATGACTCTTCTTAAATAGAAAAACAAATAAGACTCCTAATAAGACTAGAATTACAAAAATAGAAAGTATCAAATAAGACTCCTAGTAAGACTAGAATTACAAAAAAAAGAAAGTATCAAATTCTATCCTAAAAAGACTCCTTATAATAGAGGAAACAAATCATGAATCAAAATTGATTTTGTTTCCTAATCTAATTTGACTCTAAAGTTGAATTTATTTTCTAATCTATATTTCCTAATCTAAATAGACTCCAACTCAGATTAAGCGTCCTACATCAATCCCCTTCTTTCCCCGTGGACGTATGCAACTTGCCGAACCACGTTAAAATCAGTTGTTTGTGTTTGTGGCATTATTTTGATTTGTTTGGCCTTCTCTCGTCGTTTGTTTTGGTTCCTCGAAGCACAACGATTGGTGGCTTCCGTGCACAACAGAATGTACATCCACATAGTACTAATGCTATGTTAACTTCCTACCAAATTTTTTCCAATTTAGAGGGATTTAATATTGAGATACCATATCATCCCCTTTAACATGATAACCAAACAAAGTAAAATACAGAAAGTTGACGTGGACCCTACAATTCCACTTTTCCTATATAAAGTTTGCAACCGAACAGATCCTAAGTAGAGCTGAATTACTTATACTATCTATTAATCTATTATCAATAAGAAATGTTATACAATTTTGTTAAAATAAGTATCATTTAATCATGATATTAATACATGAGAAAAGATTTCATATGGATGTGTCAAATTCAAGATTGTTACACAAGTTAAAGATTTGAGGGAATTATAGGTATAAATGTTTATTTTGCGAGAAGAAATATAGATGTAATATATTAATTACTTTATTTATAAAGCGTGCATGTAGCTTTCCCATCCTGATATAGTGATATTATTTACATAGATTAAGCAATAGAGGCTCTCAAGAGAGTAGTGCATAAATTCAATAAACTTTTGCTAGTTGTATGTTAAATATATTTTATCTTTACTCCTCTTGCGTATTTTTTTGCCAACACTTCACTAACATCAGTAATTCCAGCATCTCTCTCTTTAGCCTCTGATTCTCTTCAGTAAGGCTCTCACATAATTTTTTCAGATACTCGCGCTCCATCTTCATCTGCTTAAACTTAGTCCTGCAATAATAGAAATGTTGAATATATATTTATTTTTTTGAAGGATACACACAAGCTCACACACATATATGAAAACTTACATTTATGAGGCCCGTGATAAGTTTACTTTCGTTATGTTTATTTACTTTTGTTTAATCATTGATTATAAAAATATATAACCGGTTAATTCTGGTTCTTGGTAGTTGTCATGTTGTAAAATTATTAAAAAAGACTATTTAATAAGAACAATACAAAATTAGACTGATTTTAGTACATCATGAATTGTCTCTCCATGAATTACGTAGGGCAATACAAAAGGTTTTAAAGATTCATGAATTGACCCAGAAACTATGTATATATCTTTTCGTGCACCGTTGATCAGATGAGCAAAAGTCCGAAGGATAATTTTTTGACATGCATAATCCTCACAATAGTGAGTGCTTGCTAACTTCATAAATTCTAAGACAAACATAATCAAGATAAAACTCAATCAAACGCATGCTAAATACCTCGATCTTCTATTTTGAAACCAAACTTCCACTTGACGTGGGCTCAAATTGAGCTCCTCTGCTAGTTCTAACTTCTCATCCTATCAAAAAATATAAGAATATATTTAACAAATAATTAATCAAGTTTGGGCATCAATACAATGATTGAACTGATACATAATCATAGGCTTTTGAGAGAACCTGAGTGAGAGTAGCATGGGCTCTGTATGCGTTTTCAAGAAATTCAGATTGCTCTGTGCTCAACCTAAGCTTTTTCCGAATTGATACGGGCTTGTTTTCTTCTCCTCCTCCTCCTTTGATTGACGGTTTTCTCTCTTTTTGATCTACTTCTTTGAAATTAATTTGGAGTGAAGAAATTTGCTCCGAGTTTCTCTTCGAGGTGGGCTCCCTCCCAATTCCAAGACAAAGTTCAGTATTGCAATACTCTTCTTCTATTTCCATCTCTCTAGGAGTCTAGGGTGCGAATGCGGAGGAGATGAGAAAATTTGCAAGGCCTAGTGAGGCTTTAAATACTTAATCGCATTTGATGAATGGAAAATTAAAGGTACGGAAGAGGTACAATTAAGGTTGATCGCTTATAGAGTAAGCTAGTGTGTATTTAAAAATGTTGAACATATGGTTTTGATTTTCTGAGATGATCTAGGGTTATTCTTTTAGCTTATTGTACTAATTGGACTAGGTATAGTATACAGGCCAGTTGCAAAAACACAGTACTTAAACCATGTCACCAGGATGATGTCCGCATAACGTAAACGTGCGCATTGCAACGACTCTTGGGTCTGTTAGCCAAATAGAAAAGAGCTGGTCTCATATTACAGTAACGGCGCCTTTTTTTTTTGCCGTGGG
>NC_033796.1:14145400-14146828 GCF_001876935.1 Asparagus officinalis
CCTCTCGGTCTTTTAGGTCAAGGCCCCAAACACCAACCAGCCACTAGTGGTGAGTTGTTATTCTTAGGGAAAAAAAATTTTAGGGCTCCATGAGCACTAAACCATATCAATAGGAAAAAGCCATGAAATGTGCTGTGTGAGGAATTTTTTTAAAAAACCTCTGATTTTTATTTTAGTTGTCACAATTGACTTATTTTTACTTATTTATCATTTTCGACCAAGTTTGGCCACATCACTCAAAAATTGGTTGAATTTGAAGTTTTAAATTTTTGTAACAATGACTACCATTTCCTGAGTAGTTACCTAGTTAATAATTACATACTAACTGTGAATTAGGGGTGCCAAACAATTCGATCGGTTTTATCTGAACCAACCCGCATCCGTATCCGAATGGATGCGTACATGGTAAGCTATTTTTAAAACCGGGGGGATACGGTTTCGGTTTTTTTCGGATATAGATACGAATGTAGGATTCGGTTGCGGATTCGAATACGGATTCTGATACGGATCTGGTTTTAATTTTTTCGGATACAGATTCAGATACGGATATGAGTATAGGATTCAGTTGCGCATTCGGATACGAATCCGGATACAGATATCCGCAATTCAATTAACATAAAGATTGAGATTATGGGTGTTAACGGAGCGGCTACGGTTCGGATATGGCACTTACCATATCCATATCGCTTTTTATAAACGAGTATGGATACGAATACAGATTATCTTCGGTAAGAAAAAACCTTAACCATATCCGCACTCATCGGAAACGAATAGGGTTCGGATATTAGAGAATCGAATCAAATACGATCATGAATATGAAATGGATATGAATCGATTTTCGTACAATTGAGTTTAGTAGTTATCAACATCAAATGATAAAAATATAATAAAATGATCGCATATATATATAATATCATCAACTGTACCTAGAAATGCTATAAAGTATCTAAGTAGTTGATATAACTAACAAAGCAAAGCATCAAAAGAGCAATCTAGATATGTAATATCATCGTTTCAAAACAACATAATTCACATATAATAAGAATTACTTCAAACAAACACCAAACATAAACAAATAAAGCCACATAATTAGTTATATAGAGTTTCAATCTAACACATCAAGGCAAAATTTAACTAGAATATGACACTTATAATCACAAATTGACAAAGCAAATGTATGTAAAACTAGAGTTTCGATTCAACCTTATGGAATAGTAAGGATGATGGATCAACGAGGATGAGCGGTGGCAGACTAGGCGTGCTGGTCCTGCTCGTGGAGAAGCGCGTTGAAGATGGGGCAGAGGAGGAGGGAGAAGACGATGGTGGAGGTCAAGCGACGAGGGGTCTGATGGAAGATCTAAAGGAGGAGGTCGGAGGAGGTCGGCGGAGGTCGAGCAAGAGTGGAGGAGTGGTAGCAGAGGGTGGGGG
>NC_033796.1:14146838-14149085 GCF_001876935.1 Asparagus officinalis
GAAGAGGAGGTGGGGGAGGGGAAGGTAGGAGCGATAGGAAAGGTCAATCGAGATGGGAGGAGTGGCAGTAGAGAGGAGGAGGTGGGTGCCGGAGATGGAGGGTAAGAATCGGCATCGCGGTGGAGTGGGTGTCGGAGTGGGGAATGACAGACTGACCCCAGAGGTTGAGGGAGGGAATGCTAGCGGAGGTTGAGAAGTTGGGAATTGAGGAATGGAGTCGGTAAAGCTAGGGTTTTTTTACCCAGATATTTGGGTTTTGGGTTAGTTAGTGGTTACAGGTTTTGATATATAAATGAATCTTAATCTTTATATTAATTGAATTACGGATATCCGTATCTGAATCAGTATCCAAATCCGCAACTGAATCCTACACTCATATCCGTATCCGAATCCCAATCCAAAAAAATCAAAACCAGATCCGTATTCGATTCCTACACTTATATCCGTATCTGAATCCGTATCCAAAAAAACTAAAACCAGATCCATATCCGAAACCGTATCCGCCTGGTTTTAAAAATAGCTTACCATATCCGCATTTATTCGGATACAGATGCGGATCGGTTCGGATAAAACTGAACTGTTTGGCACCCCTAATTAAGATCCATTTATATATCAAAACCTGTAACCACTAGCCAACCCAAAACCTAAATATCTGGGTAAAAAACCCTAGCTTTACCGACTCCATTCCTCAATTTCCAACTTCTCAACCTCCGCTATCACTCCCTCCCTCAACCTCTGGTGTCAGCTTGTCATTCCCCACTCCGACACTCGCTCCACCAAGATGCCGATTCTCGCCCTCCATCTCCGGCACCCGCCTCCCTCTCTGCTGCCACTCCTCCCCTCTCGCTCGACTTTCCCTCTCGCTCCCACCTTCCCCTCCCCCGACTCCTCTTCGCCAAACAAGACCCCCACCCTCCGATGCCACTCCTCCCCTCTTGCTCGACCTCCACAGACCTCCTCCTTTAGATCTGCCATCAGACCCCTCGTCGCTCGACCTCCACCATCGTCTTCTCCCTCCTCCTTTGCCCCTTCTTCGATGTGCTCCTCCACCAGCAAGACCAGCACGCCTAGTCCACCACCACCCATCCTCATTGATCCATCACCCTTGCTATTCCATAAGGTTGAAAAGAAACTCTAGTTTTACGTACGATGTTTTGTCAATTTGTGATTATAAGTATCATATTCTAGTTAAATTTTGCCTTGATGTGTTAGATTGAAACTCTTTTGTCAATTTGTGATTATAAGTATCATATTCTAGTTAAATTTTGCCTTGATGTGTTAGATTGAAACTCTATAGAACTAATTATGTGTATTCTAGTTAAATTTTGCCTTGATGTGTTAGATTGAAACTCTATAGAACTAATTATGTGGCTTTATTTATTTGTATTTAGTGTTTGTTTGAAATAATCCTGATTATATGTGTGAATGTGGGGGCCACACCCACGATGCGGAGGCAATGCACCACGAGCACAGGCGCGGAGGCAAAGCACGTGGGGACCACACCCACGAGCGCGGAGGCAAAGGCAGAGCCCAGGTGCGGGTGCGGCCCATTCAAGATATTTCCAAGATCTCCTATAAATACCCATGCGTCGGCTAGGGTTTCTGTAGAGAGGAGAAAAAGGAGGGTTTTAGCGACTACAAAAAGGAGAGCCTTTTCAGATCTAGATTTGAGATCTTGAGGAGAGAAAAAGAGAAAGCTTGAAGGGATTTTACAAGAGAGATGTCAGTTTCTTTTGGGTAAAAATCAAAGTTTCTTCTTTGGGACGAGCTTGTGGGTTGTACAAGTTGTCAGTGTTCTCCTTCATAGTGAAATCTCCCCTCCCCCTTCCCCGTGGACGTAGACAAGTTTGCCGAATCACGTAAATCTCGTATCTTTACTATTTTCTGGGTGTTGACTATTGCTTGTAGGTTCCCTCGATAATTCAGTCCTATAGCTAATAAGAGGAAGAGTGTATATCTCATTTTGTTGAGATATTTCACTTCTGTTCTTGTTTCCTTCGCTAAACAGGAACATAGAGGTTGACTTGAGCTTTTGTGAAAACAAAAAGCTAGGCTTTCTCTTGGGTAATCGCTACTGTGGCGTGAGGGCGTGACTCTGCATCCAACAATATGTGAATTAAGTTGTTTTGAAATGATGATATTACATATCTAGATTGATCTTTTGACGCTTTGCTTTGTTGGTTATATCAACTGCTTAAATACTTTATAGCATTTCTAGGTACAGTTGATGATATTATATATATATAT
>NC_033796.1:14149319-14158850 GCF_001876935.1 Asparagus officinalis
TATATATATATATATATACACACACAATTATTTTATTATATTTTTATCATTTGATATTGATATTTGCTGAACTCATTTGTACGAAAATCGATTCATATCCGTTTGTCAAATATCCATTTCATATCCGTGATCGTATCCGATTCGATTTTCTAATATCTCAATCGTATCCGTTTCCGATGAGTGCGGATATGGTTAATGTTTTTTCTTACCGAAGATATTCCGTATTCGTATCTGTATCCGTTTATAAAAAGTGGATATGAATATGGTAAGTGTCATATCCGAACCGTATCCGTTCCGTTAACCCCCCTACAGTGAATGCAATCTCCAGAAATTACGTTTCTTTTTTTAAGAAGAAATCATGTATCTTTTACCCATTGAAAAGATGGGGCTTGAGTTAGTTAAAATCAAATCATAACTTTCATAATTAAAAGTTATCCTAATCTATAATTAAAACTACCCTAATCAAATCTATCCAAATTTAAAAATCAATTTAAAAGTTACACGTAATTAGACACTGCTTTTCTAATCAATTTGTTGACAATCTAATCTAGTCATAAGTTCATGACTATCTACAATAAGGATCTAACAATCATTTTTTTTCCTTTTATTATTTCTTTTCTCGCAAAATGCGGGTATTATTTTCCGATTCTAATAATTAAATATGTTTTGGAATTAGTTGTTAAGTATCCAGGATTGCCAATGCCGGATAGTTACAAATTTTGACATTTTCCGTAATCGAACTTTTTCTAACATGGCAAAAATATGTCGAAAATGGTTGGTAAATATATACAGATTTTTATAATCAAATTTTCAGTTTTGATTGTTTTGAAAATTTCTCCGCTCCGTGATATTACCAACTCAGAGGTCCAATTTTCTTCGTGTAACATAATGTAGACCAATTTTTTATTATATCCTTTGAGGTGTACTTTATTTTGTATTGGCGACTCGGGCTTTTTTTTTAAACGTGGTTCTATCTATGCGGTCATCATTAGACTTTTATCTGAAAACGTTTAAGGTGAAACGATAAGAGAGGCACTAGGGGCACATTATCTATTACACTCCTAACTATACCATATTTCTTGCTACAGTATAAGGGGTCCACAAGAGATTTTAAAAATTAAAATCTCATGAGGGCCCCGTGTACTGTAGCAAGAGAGATGGTGTGGTTGGGAATGTGGTAGAGGGTGTGCTCCTATCATTATTTAAACGATAATTATCCAACAATGTATACCACGCTAATAAGGTACTCATTGAGAGACCAATAATAATAATAATTAATTAATAATTTATTAAAGCCAATCCAATGGAAGACGTCCTTACTCGCATCAATTCATGCCCTTGCAGTGATCATTTTCTTTGGGAGAGCAAACGGATTCTATAGTAAGATTCGGATCCTCTAAAAGGTAGCGGAGAGACCACTATATAATTATAACCATTGATTATCTAATTGATGGTTGTGATTTTTTTATTTGAGTGCAAATTAGGATTGAGCGCAATACACGGGCCACGGGGGTATGGTGAGTGTTAAATTTTGATTTTATCATAACTGTCTACTAAGTAATCAACGATTGAGATTAAAAATAGTGGTGTCTCCATTACTTTTTTGTAGTCGAGAGGATTCAAATCTCTATAGTAACAAGATTTCAACCCCATGTATTTTTGATTTATGAAGAGACTTTACTGCTAGTACAAGTTCAGTGACACGTCAGTATACAATTACGTTCATTATTTTCTACTTAGGGGCTGTTTGGTTGGTTTCCAAAAATTCAAGAATAGGAAATTAGAGTTTGGAAATCCCCAAAAGTGCAATTTCCACAATTTTTATCCCTAAAACTTACCCACAACATCCAATAAAATATTATTTTCATCCAACAACTCATCCACATCATCCAATAAAATATTATTTTTATCCAACAACTCATCTCATATCATCCAATAAAATAAACCAAACAACTTTTATGGGTCACATCATCCAACTCATATCATCTTCATCTCATCTCATCTTTAAAAATAACCCACACCATCCAATAATATTGTGACAACTCATCTCATCTCATCTCCATTTCATCTCCACCCATTTCCTCCAAAAAAACAAGGAAATTGATTTCCTTAAGTGTGGGTCACATCATCCAATAATATAATGACAACTCATCTCATCTCATCTCATCTCCTATTTTTAAGAATGAACCAAACACAAGAGAAGAACATATTACAAGAAATAGGTTTCCTATTCTTTGATTTCCTTCTTTTTTAACCAACCAAACAACCTCAAAACAACTTTTCTTAAAAAATCATCAACATCATCCAATAATATAGTGACAACTCATCTTATCTCATCTCCTATTATTTGATTTCCTTCTTTTTTTAGCCAACCAAACAACCATAAAACAATTTTTTAAGAAAATAGGTTTCCTGTTCCTTGATTTCCTTCTTTTTTTTGGCAAGCAAACAGCCCCTTAAAGTTGAGCGGCTCTCTCGCCGTAGGACAAAAAAGAAAACAATATTAGTATCCTTCCCACTTGAATGGATATTAGAGTCGGTAATTAAGACCCCTAGTTAACTATTAATATGCATTGGATAATTTTACAATTAATAAAAGATCTTCAATATTGAACTAATCATGTGAATCTAGCCAACGGTCTACTGTTGAACTAAGAAGAGCTTCTATGACTATGTATATAGATAGTGGACACAATTCGTTGCGTCTAACATACAATAACGAATCAGAGATCAAAATATCTGACTTATATATATACATTCAAAGAAATAAACAAAAAAAAAAAAACGCTCTCACCGGATTTGGAGAGTTCTAACAAGCAGCATAATTAGTTACTTGCTGTTGAGGGTTCAGAATGTTAACTATAAAAATATACAACGTGCATTAATATCTCCTTTTAATCGATTAAATATTTGCAATTTTAGTAAAAATTAAGGAATATAGACCTTATTATAATATCTGGATAATAATTTACGGGTTGGACTTTTAATCCTTGACCTGGCAATTTTTGAACCTAACCTGGATCATTAATGTACTAGCAACACAAAGGTTGACCGTAAATTTGGATTGTAGTCAACAAAGCTTTTTATACGGCTCTCTTTGAAGAAAAAGTTGGAAGGGAAATGGGGAATGTATATAGGAGAGTTCTGATGTCAAGTCATATTATTATGGCCTGACTAATGGAGATCGAATTCGGCATGGTTTTGGACATGTTTCACAAGACATGAAATATCAATAAATATAGCACATGGTTATTTTATTTTTTATTTTTATTTTTTAAACTACAAGGAGACCTTGATCGGGAGGCTACAACTAGACGATAGTTCAAGCCTGGGAAGCTACAACTAGACGATCAGCCCGAGTTTAAGCCTAGCCACTCCTTAAGATTGTGATTTTGTATCATCATCGACATTTCTTTCATCTTCGTCTAATAGATCAACTTCAATTTCTTTTTTTTAATTACGAATAGATCCCTTACAGTATCATCCAGTTGTGAACAGACGCCCCTACAGCTCTATTTATGGTGAATAGAAACTCTGTAGTGTTGGCTCACGTACGAATACACCCCCTTTGTGAATTTTTTCTACTCTAGAAAAGACAAAAAAAGAAAAGCAATTGAGAGTCCATCTCCATCTTCATCAGTAGAACTATATGAGATTCAATGGGGTGTGTCTCTTTTCGTAGTTAGTTGTTCTGTTGTAGATATCGCACAAATCCAACTAATTAGTTTTTTTTTTTTTGACGGAAAAAACAAGGGATATACCATGTTCATTAATAACCAAAAGTATTTTTACAAAAGAAGGATACGAAATGTATCCATAAATTGGTAGATAGAAAACTTAATTTCTCTTATCTATTGATGTATAACCTTCTTCTCCCAAACATCCATGAAGATGAAGAGAGGGCATTGCCGTCATTCATCGTTGACATGGATATAAGGGAGAACCAAAGCCGGACATACATTTGGAGAAAAGAAATTAAATTTTCTATAGACCAATTGCAAAACAAAACATATCACCATAAGTTTATATATACAAACAGAACATGATTAACATCCACTTTTCTAACCACTGCTGCGTGGAATTGGCTTCTCTTCTAAGACTTTTGCTAACTGAAGGGCTGCATTCTTTCTACCTGAACCTGCCCAATCATGAATAGCCATTATCGAAGTGTTAATAATAGATTGAGCTGAGAAAGGTTTTTGATCAAAGATGAACTTATTCCTTGAAGACCATATGAACCAACAAACTGTTGAGAAAACAGTGCGCCATATAATTCCATCCAGACTACGCAAGGATGTAACAGATAACAGAAGATCATCTATAGATGATAGCCAACAGAAGGGTAAATAATAATCACCAAAATGTTGCCAAACCGCTTTAGCTGTGTTGCACAAGAAGAAAATATGATTCTTAGATTCTGAATGCATACCACATAGAACACAAACAGGATCACCTTGCCATCCTTTTTTAATGAGATTATCTTTGGTGTGTAAACGGTTCAGAGATAGAAGCCAAGAGAAGATCTGAATTTTGCTAGGTAAAATTGGATTCCATGCTGTTTTGTAGAAAGCATATCTGATTCCTCTAGAACATAAGAAATCATAGAAAGATTTAACAGTGAAGGAACCACTAGAAGTGAGAGTCCATCGAGGAAGGTCCAACTGATTTGATATATTATGCAGACTAATAAGATTCAACAGATCAATTTTTTCTTTATGAGAATCAGAGGAAATGCTTCTTTTCAACAAAGGTTGCCAATGCCATAAGCTATTATGGTAGTATCCTTGACTACTAATGGAGACATTATTGGAGAAAACCAACTTGTATAAGGATGGATATAAACTTGATAGACTATTAGATCCAATCCATTTGTCCTCCCAAAATCTGATTTTGTCTCCAGAACCAAGAGACCATGATATGAGATTATGAAAAACTTCATTATTTGAGATAATATCATTCCAGAAGAGAGAGTTGCTGGCATTACGATTAGCTAATTGAAAGAAAGAAGCTTTTCTGATGTAGAGTTGATGAAGGAGAGCTCCAATAAAGTATTCTCTGTCATAGCATTTCCATATCCATTTGGACAGTAAAGACATATTAAAAACTTTGAGGTTCTTCACTCCCAAACCTCCTTCTGATTTACTTAGACAAACCTTATTCCAATTTACCAAACATTTGAAAGGTTTTGATTCACTTTTTCCTGTCCAAAGAAAATTCTTTCTAATTTTATCAATGTCTTTGATCAACCATCCTGGTAACTTATAAAAAGACATATAATATAGAGGAATGGAAGAAAGAACTGAGTTCAATAGAACTAATTTTCCTCCCAAAGATAAGCAGTTACTCTTCCAAGAAGCAAGCTTACGATGCAAATTATCCAATAAAGGTTGACAATCTGATTTATATAATTTTCCTCCTTTCAAAGGCAAGCCTAGATACTTTATAGGGAGTTTGTCTAATTTGCAATTTAGACTAGAAGCTAGAGAGTCACCTCTGTTCTGAATATTTCCAAAGTAAATCAGAGATGATTTTGTGAAATTTATGCCCAGTCCAGAGATATCTTCAAAGATATATAAGATTGTCTTAAGAACAGATATGTCTTTGATAGAACTTTTAATAAAAATAAGAGTGTCATCTGCAAATTGTAAGCTCCTTATAAGATTTAGAGGCTCCTTAATGTGTAGACTAGATAAGGATCCTTCATCAACATTACACATAATCATTCTACTCAAAACATCAACTGATATGTTAAACAACAAGGGAGATAGGGGATCTCCTTGTTTAAGGCCTCTTTTGCATTTAACGAAACTGGATGGTGATCCATTTAACAAGGACTGCACAATGTGAAGAGGAAATAATATGATAAATCCAGGAGCACCATTTATCTCCAAAACCTCTAGCTTTTAGTAAATTTATAAAGAAACTCCAACTGATGGAGTCAAAAGCTTTAGCAAAGTCAATCTTGAACATGGCCACTTCTTTTTTCCTTTTGGAACAAAAGTGAATCATTTCATTAGCAACTAAGATAGAATCAAGAGTGGATTTGCCTGCTTGGAAAGCAGATTGTGTGGGGGAGACCAGATCCTTCAGAAAAGGTGATAATCTCATGGCTAAAATCTTGGTAAAGATTTTAAAAATACAGTTAATCAAACTGATTGGCCTAAAATCCTTTACAGATGGACAGAACTTAGATTTTGGAATGAGAGTTATAAGAACCTTATTCACTCTTTGAAGTGATGATGGGTTCTGACCAAAAAAATTTATTAGTGCAACAAGATCATATTTGATAGTGTCCCAGAAGTACTGATAGAAAAGAAGTGAAAAACCATCTGGACCAGGAGTTTTGTTAGGATTCATGCTGAAAACAGCTTGCTTAACTTCTGATTCTGAAAAGGAAGCTTCAAGAGATAAAAGATTTGGAATTGGCTCAGAAATCCAACTAATTAGTTGTCATCTAAAATATTGATGATATAAATTTTGTGAATATTCAGATTAGCTGACACATCAGCCACCCCGATGGAGGGACACAACTCCTTTAGTCACTGACATGTCATAAGATGTATTGTAATTCTACTATTTGTATAATGAATATCATTCATGAGGTTAACTGACTGAGTAGGTGTGATTGATGAATTGTAGAAATTCTTTACAACTAAGGATGTAGAATATCTCTACCAATTGTCACAGCACAGGCCCTCATTTTCGTAGAAGACCTCAAATCTTAATCAAACGGCATATAAGAGTCTAGGACATGGTAATTTTATGTTATTTATAGCCTTTAATAACTTATTAATCCTCGCGCGCGCTTCTGAAGCTCAGATCTCTACATGCATTCAATATTGAACGGGTACCAATCTTCAACTGGGCTCCTAAGAATTGTATCAAAATAAAATGGGCTTCCTCTAAATCAATCATTGAGTTGGGCTTGTAGCATTTCAAGATGCAGATTCAAGCCCAAAAATAAAAAAATAAAATTATACATCAATTACACCAATAATCAGGCTTAGTACGTTCTCTTCTACCTTCACCAATCTGATTCAAAAACACAGATCAGGAAGAGGAAAAAAAAATTATAATCACAAGAAAGAACCAAAATCTCATCACAAAACCTCAGCTGAAATAAGCTCGAGTACTCCCCTAAAATACTTCACATCACAAGGTATTCTCAGAACCCCTCTCTGCTGAAATCCAAACTCTTCAGCTGCAGCCTCAAGCAAACTCGCCATACGTCGATGCTTGAAAACCTTCACACTCACCAGAATCCTCTCGACCTCATCTCCGGTCCCGACGAGCACCGGCACGTATCCCTTCATAATTCTCTCTTCTTCTCCCTTCAATGCCACACTCGCAAGCTTCTTCATTGTAGAGTTGGGTCGCTCTCTAGAATCTCATAGCTTATATATAGCATTGGAATGCAAATGTGATCTGCGGAGTTTGATTGGTGCTCGGATTGAGAACGTGGGCATCTTTGACAAACTGGTCAAGTGTCGAAGTCCGTATACTGCTTGAGTACGGAGTGATTAGTTGTAGCCTTTTATGATGTCGGAACAAGTTGGGGGATGAATTTATGTATAACTGGAAAAAACGCGGTTTCTTGTTTATAGGGACAAAGTTGTGTCTGTGTTTAATGTAAAAGATATTCTATCCACCGGGTTAATTAAGCATGTAATTAATTGCTAACTGCTAACATTACAAACTTATAGGGCGTTTGATGCGAAACAACTATCAAACATAGTGGCTTTTTGTAAACTATCATGAAAGTTTCAGCTTTTCTAAAACTGCGCGCTATGACAATATGCATCATTAACAAAGTGTTACTAAGTCATACTGTTTATTCGTAGAGCTTTGCTACAGGGAGCCAAAATATGGGACCAATAGAGGGGACATGTGAGGTGTCCCCCTCCTATTGGATAATGAGTTGACAATCATTATTAATGATGGCTAACTCATTATCCAATAGAAGGGAGACACTTCACTTGTCCCCCCTATTGGTCCCATATTTTGGGTCCTTAAAGAAATTTTCTTATTCATATTATGTTATATATGAGTCTGAAATGATACAAAAGTCCAATGTGACCGACTTTTGAGGCTTGAATGGGGATTCTTTGGAGGAGTTCTACCATTCTTCTTTTTTTTTCCGAGTTGACTAATTTTTGGAGGGAAGTATTGTTGGGATGAGAAGACGTAATAAAGGATAGATGGTCCTACTGGGAAGGTATTTGAGAGATTTAATATATTATTTTTCAGAATATTGATGTAAATTATGATTTGATGGTACTTTGTTAACAATGCATATTATTATTATTATGATGGTTTTATAAAAAAATAATTTTTGGTGGTGGTTCCTCGAGAAAATAGCTATATTTATTTTGGTTTCATATAAAAATAACCCAATTAATTAAATAAATGGAGACAGTGCATATATAACTCATAAATCTATATGTTCAGTTGCACTAGTCAAATTCTCGACTTATCTTCCCAGACATTAGTCATCCACGTAACAAGTTAATCTCTAATATTCAATCAAAGGAGTGATAGGTACAATTACACTTACACTTACATTTACAAATTCCAATGTACCAAACAGTCTCTTTATATAAAATAACCTTAGATAACTGTCGTGAGCTCCTCAAATAGCGAGAAGTTTCCTCCCTCTTCCTCAATTAATAGGGTAGCAGCACTGGCGTTAATTTATCAAAGCCATGATCACATGGGTCGGCAATATAATTCTTGAGTTTAAACATGCAGAAAATATGATCCAATATATCAACTCGTATTCGTACACGTTGAGAACCATCAATCATCGCCTTAATTGTGAGTACGTTGATTTTGACTGTTGCCGGAAACAATTGGCCGCCAAATAGGATCAAATTAGATGAGACGCACGTTGTTATGACAGCCCGTTTAATTGAAAGAAGTGTTAGAATGGAAATATATCAAAGTGTTGGGTTAAATTAATTTGGATCCATACCCTATACATTTGGTTAGTCAAAGTTGTATGGATACTTGACTAGCTAAGTTCAACCCATAGGCACTGTCTGGGTTGGGACTCAAGTCTTATGAAGGTTTTAAGTGTTATGAAGAGGTGAGGATACTCTCCTTCTCAGATGCGAAGTTTATGAGAAGGAGAAGAGAAAGAGGGGGAGAAAGAGAAAGTTAGGGTGTGAAGAAGCTCATCTTGAGTTAAATTTGTTCAGCGTCGCACAAATATCTTGGAGACCTTGGTTGGCTTCCACTTGTTGTTAAAAGATGATTCTTCAGGTGGATAGAGTGTTTGGAGCTTGTGAGGTAAACTATTGTATTTCCTCAGTGTTCCTATTGACATAGTCCAAGGCTTTGTGTAAGACTTGGGTGTTCGTAGTTTTTTTTTTTTCTAAGTAGGGTCGCAATACACCTAGGGTATAACACCACCTGTAAAAAATACGTTTATGCCTAGCTATTTTGTAAATGAAAACTGCACATTATAATCCATGTATCATCAAATGTATATGGATCAAAGATCATGTGGTTTGGAATTTGCTATCCTATATG
>NC_033796.1:14158860-14167124 GCF_001876935.1 Asparagus officinalis
CACCAACGCGTGAAGAGATCACGTTCTCTTCACAAAAGTACAGAGGGGGCCCACTCACGTGCGTGCAACCTTCTCACAGGTGCTGAGTTCGGAAGGCCCACCCAAATAAAAGCTATAAATATAGCTTCTATTTCGTGCCCTAGTTCCGGAGAAAAAAAAAAGAACAGAGGCTTGGGCGGAGTGCAGAGAAAAAAAGGGCAGAGTTCTTTTTCGGTGTGCAAGGCAGCTGAAAGTTTCGGCTGCTGTGCAAAGGCAGAGGGTTTTCTTGGGCTACGTATAACAAGAAAAACAGAGGCTCTTTTGGCTCTTTTGAGAGAGGGATTGTGAGAGATTTAAGAGTTAGTTTGAGGGTTTATTTGTGAGATCTTGTGTGATTGTAAACTCATTTGTATTCTCTTTCTCTAATAGTAGATCTCCTCCTCCTTGCCTCGTGGACGTAGGCAACTTGCCGAACCACATAAAAATTCATTGTCTTGTGATTTGTAATAGCTTGTTTAGATTCCCTCGACAAGTCAGTCCTAGAACTGATGAGAGGAAGAGTATATATCTCACTTTATTGAGATATTGTACTTTCGATTCTTGTTTCCTTGGTGAAACGAGAATTTCTTTATGATCTAATCTCTTGTTGTGCACCTTGCGCACCGGAGGTGCTGCCAAAATTTCCACTGCGCACAACACTATAAACAAAGAAACTAAAAATAAATGATATTTTTTGACTATTATAGACCATTCATTTCTGGACCATTAAATATGTAAACTAGAAATATCTAATCTACATGATCTTTTATCTCTATGAAGCTTCAAATGTATAGATCATAATGAACAGTATGGATCGTTAATATCAATGGTTAAATATGTATTTTCACAAGGAGAATTTTAAAAAAGACACTTTTTAAAAAATAATTAGTAAAAATAATCTTTTTGCTAAATAATTAGCAAAATCGACCTCTTTTTTGCCAACTCACCAAAGCTGACCAAAAAGAGGTTGATTATGCTAAATTATGTGCTAAGAACACACGACACTAGTACTCCAGTGTGTTTAATTATTGCTAATTAACATTTAAATGCAACCTAGAAAACACATGGGTTTATTAGTCCCGTGAGTTTTCTGTGTAGTGTCATATAATAGTCTCGTGTTTTGTGACACTACGCAGAAAACTCACGGGACTAATAATTTTGTGTGTTTCTTGGAATAATATTTAAATATTGATTAGCAATCATTAAACACGCGGGACTAATAGTCCCATGTGTTTTCAACACTTAATTTATCAAAAAAGTGATTTTTGCTAATTATTTTTTAAAAATGATCTCTTTTAATAAATCACCTTTTTTACAAATGTGCGTAACTAACTTAGTTATACCCTAGGTGTATTGTAACCTCCCTTTAAAAGTACGAGTTCAGGAAAAGTTTTTCACTATCAATATTACCCTTTACTATTTTAAATATCACATTTAGTTCATAATATATCCTAATCCTAATTATTCTACACTAATCTTACATGTATAAGTAATTTAAAATCACTATCACTACAACAACTCCGTATTTGCCTATCACATAGCTCAATAATTTAAATTTAGAACTCACTATAATAATCTTATATTTGTTTGATCCTAATCCCATCCTACGTGAACTAATTATTGGTTGTTTTTTCAGCCGTGAGATATATTAATCTTGTGTAATCGGTTATCTAAAAAAATAGTTAGAATTTGATAAAAAGGGGAAAATGCTTGTTGGCACATGAATATGTAGATCTTATTTTATAGATAGATAACATCTATTCCCAATTATTTTGTTTTTATTCTCCTACAATGGTAAATAGAGATCAAAGTTCATGAGGAGTGCTTTCAATTGAATTATCTATGGTTATTATATCTGTTGATGTCTGATATCACACAGTCAATGGGATTGCAGTTCTGGTATTCGCGTTGGCGGTGAATAGGGAGAGGATGAGAGATGGGGTCGACTCCTCCTCCAACTTTATGCCCGATCCTTAGACTGGAATTCCTGATCTTTCTGCACAAGCAAGAAGAAACCCGTGGGAGGGCGGGGCTTATTTCCCCCGTGGTACCTCTGACGGTCAAGTCAGCTGATGAGTTTAAGTGGAGTTTGAGGGAGAGTCCCTGAATCATTGAGGTCCTTAGAGGGTACTCTTTGAGAGTTATCAGTTCTTCTTAGCAAAGGTAAATTCAGAGCTTTTATGAAGAAGTAACAGAAAAAAATCCTCCCTCTTTTACCTTCTTTCCCTCCTTTTATAGCCCATCGCCTCTGAGAGTTTGACCCTTTGGCTTTGACTATGCACAGGAGGCGGTTGAGGGGTGAGTAGGTAGGCTGCTGAATCATCCTTCTTCTTTCAGATGTCGGCCGGCGATTGGAAGGAAAGTCAATCGAGTACAGGAGAGAAATATCTTCTCAGTATCCTCGATTTGACAGAGGAGGCAAGACAGAGGATAGGCCAGCTGCTTGGTCGTCCTTCCCCCTCCAGATGGCGGCTGGTGATTGGAGGGAAAGTCATTCGAGCCCAGGAGAACATCATGGCGATCCCTGGGAAGTGACTTGTGAGTAGAATAAGCTGCTTATGCACGGGATTTGTCAGAGCGGAGATCTTGATGGGACGGATCAATACTGTAGTGCCGATTGATATCTGAAGTGAGCTTAGCTGGATCTCATCCCCTTAGTAGAGGCGGGTCGGTTCATGAGTTGTCATTATGATTTTTCGACCCGATAGCTGAGTGAGCTTCGGGTCGAGTGTATGGTCGAGACGTCTGCTCGAGGAGTCGTTTTAATTACGATCGAGGGACCGACTGATCCCGCACTTCGAGTCGGTAATGATGACCCGTGGTCAAAAGATGACTTGTCTGCTCGGCTGGTCGATAGACTTGCCTTTGGCTGAGCTTTTGGGCCTCTAAGTTGGTTTGGACCATGGATTTTTTTAAGCCTATGCAGACAATCTTTCGGTATCTTCATCTTTAGATGGTAAATAACCATAAACAATATCTAGCTACCAATAGAAGAATCCATTTCAAATATGTCATATACTACAAAATTTTATCGGGTACTAAATCCAACGGAAAATTGAAGAAACAACAGGGTAATTAGAATAAATTATCTATTTAGAATCTAAATTACAATATTTATCCAAATAAAATTATATTTATAATATATTATTTTGAAAATTGCAAAAAAACATAGTATCAAAATTTGCAAAGAAACCCTCAAAAATTAAAATTATAAACAAACCTAAAATTTCAAAAGTTACATCCTATCCAAAAAAATCTAAAAATTTATCAATAGTCCCCTAAGAATATGAATTTTATAAAAAATAATCCAAAGTTTCAAATTTTCAACATCAGCAATTTAGACCTACAATTATCCAAAAATTATAAAATTTATCACCACCCAACTAAAAATTTAAAAGTTATAGAGAATGTACTCAAAGTTTTATTTTCGACCCGATAGCTGAGTGAGCTTCGGGTCGAGTGTATGGTCGAGACGTCTGCTCGAGGAGTCGTTTTAATTACGATCGAGGGACCGACTGATCCCGCACTTCGAGTCGGTAATGATGACCCGTGGTCAAAAGATGACTTGTCTGCTCGGCTGGTCGATAGACTTGCCTTTGGCTGAGCTTTTGGGCCTCTAAGTTGGTTTGGACCATGGATTTTTTTAAGCCTATGCAGACAATCTTTCGGTATCTTCATCTTTAGATGGTAAATAACCATAAACAATATCTAGCTACCAATAGAAGAATCCATTTCAAATATGTCATATACTACAAAATTTTATCGGGTACTAAATCCAACGGAAAATTGAAGAAACAACAGGGTAATTAGAATAAATTATCTATTTAGAATCTAAATTACAATATTTATCCAAATAAAATTATATTTATAATATATTATTTTGAAAATTGCAAAAAAACATAGTATCAAAATTTGCAAAGAAACCCTCAAAAATTAAAATTATAAACAAACCTAAAATTTCAAAAGTTACATCCTATCCAAAAAAATCTAAAAATTTATCAATAGTCCCCTAAGAATATGAATTTTATAAAAAATAATCCAAAGTTTCAAATTTTCAACATCAGCAATTTAGACCTACAATTATCCAAAAATTATAAAATTTATCACCACCCAACTAAAAATTTAAAAGTTATAGAGAATGTACTCAAAGTTTTAAAATTTTTAGAGAACATTTCAAAAGTTCACCATCACACCAAAACCCTAAAAATTAAAAACTTTAAAAATAAAAGAGAAATTATTTTCTATTTTTTCATTATTATATATAAATTTAACTTTTAATTTAATATTTTACTAGACCTTCTCAGCATCTTAAAATAATCTAATTGTTGCTGGTAAAAAAGCAATAATTATTAGATTAAAAATATCCCCTCAATGTGTAAAATTTAGAAAAATATTTAGAATGACTATATAAATTAAAATATCTAAAAATATAATTACTTATAAATTTGAGTAGAAAAAAATACATAAGTAGCATTAGTTAATTGAAGACTATTTTACATACAACCAAATAATAATTAATATATAGCTTAGCATTAATTAATTATATTTTATAAACATTGATCTCTGATGTTAATAATATACACATGTTAATAAAATACAAGGAGTTATGTACAGAGAGACTATCAAAAAGTTTAGAGATATGCTTTAAAAAATCAAGTTATTTGCATTTCAAATAGAGAAGTGAAAGGAATAAACCCAGATTTTACAACTATTCACGAGTCACTTGACTTAACATTACCAAAAGACATATCTATCACAGAAGCACCAACTGAGTTCCAATTGGAGAACATATTAAATACATTTATCTCAGTCAAAGAAGCATTTTCAATGGAAGATGCAAGAAAAAAAAGTAAGTACTTAAAAAAATTCATACTTTTAATCTTCAATACAAAATGAAATATAAATTTGTGGAATCATGAACTAATTATAAAATTACATGCAGATGTTCTGCAGTGATAACTAATATGAAGCCGGTGATCAGCTATGTTATGAAATATAACAAACCAGATAATATGAGGGAAATCATGATAGTGAATAAAAGGTATATGTGATACTTATTTTCAATAGCATAAGAAAAAAAATTAAGATTTACATTTATTTTCTTTTTCATATATAGTGAATGACTTTGTTTGATGCAACAAAAATTGTTATCAGATGCATAACAAAAGAATTCATTACGAAGAAAAAGGGCTAATTCCTAACACTATTTAAGTATTAAATTCGAAAATTAGTAAAAATTCCATATATATGAAATTAGCCTTTGTTCTCATTGAAACATAAAAATAATCATAGTGTATATTGTCAGAATTTTGTGCTGAAAATCAGAAAGACATTAAAATCCTGGCAAAGTTAGATGAGAAGACAAAAGATAAACGAGCCAAAGAAAATATAACAGCATAAAAATCCAGCTTAAGTTGAAGTAGAAAATTAAAACATTACTCTAGAATTGCTAGGAAAAAATAAATGTAGAGAACAATTGATCTTGGCTCAATTAAAAAATAAAAAATATCGAATAAATGACAATATTTATTTTATACTATAGCTTAATTTTTTTGAGTAACATTAGGAAACTTTAGATGATATTTTCATGCAAACTGTTATAATATTTTTATATGCTTATGTAAATGTTTTTCTCATATAAAATTATACTGGAGTTATCATTCATCTTTACTTTTCGTCTTTTTTATTTTAAGCGTGTCAATAATTAAGATCTCTTGCATTCTAGAGAAAAGTATGTTTCTTGTGTTGAGTTCATACAAATCATCTTACTATTAAGTAATTTTTACTTTTACAATAATATTTTTTGTCAAGTCAAGCTCTATTTTGTAGAAACTTACTTATATTTTTTATCCATTAACAACAGATTATTGTATTTTTCTTCATAATTAACACTGCATTTAATAACTAAAATAAATGGAGATCGATGATTTGATAAATAAATATATTACATGAAGTTTGATCTGTGCAAATTGAAAAAAGTGATATTGTGTATCCAATTTTATAAAAGTATATTGATCATAGTTTAACACACAAATCCATTTCATCAAAAATTTTAAAATACTTAAAAAATCATGCAAATATAATAATAAAGCTTTACGTATTTGGACTCAAAATGAATCTGACTGACTTATTATAAGAAAATAAAGCAAAAATAAATAATTTTGATAGTTAACCACATGCATTGCACGTACATAAAAACTAGTGTGTCTGTATATATACGTTAAAGTAACAAAAAATTCTTTTTCCGTCGAGATAGTGATGAAAAACTATTTAAAAGTAACTAATAACGAAAATTTTAATAATTTTTTATTTTTCTAAATTCACGTACACTTTACCTCTTTGAGAGCTTTGAAAGGTGGAAATTTTTTTGAGAAATAGGGATATCATAAGAAGCGCCATATCAACATCTAAAGAATACTGAATACCCAAAATAGATTTCTAAGAGAAACGAACAAATGTTTTTTTTCTCAAATGTATATAATATCTACTTCTTTTACTTCACTCCAAAATCAGTTCCGTGCAGATGAACATGCCTAAAACAATTACTTGTATGTTTTAGTTTCTAGTTTAAGGGAAATCATTCCCCCTGTGCATAACTATTCACTAGACTCATGCAATTCAAATCGGGCAAGGTTTCTGTTACGGCTCTTGCGTGGTATTGGAATACTTAGGCTTCGTTTAAATACCATGGCATTTTTCTTATTGTGTTTTTATTAAAAAACATTGTGACGTTGTGTTTATCCCTTGAAATATTTCAAAATACCATGTTAAGTATTTTTTGTCAACACTAGTTTGACCTATTACAACATTAGTATTAAACATATTATTAATATATTATATACTAATTATAATAAAATATGTTATAAATAAAATGTTATAATATTTAGTTTACATTATTATAGTATTATAAGTAGTAAATATAATACAATATTATATTATATTATACTTTAATGAGTTATATTATATTATAATAATTATCATATTAAAATTATTACATATTATTTTCAAATAATTATATATTTAATTATTTTGGCATATTAATTTGTTATTGTTTTATATTATATTAATATTTTATAATAATATTATTTTATTATTAATATAATATTATACTATTATTTATATAATATAATATTATTATTGAATGTTATATTATGTTATTACTAAGTAGTTATTATATATTATACAATATTTTAATATTAGTATATATAGGTATAGTTTTTAATATGTTAGGAAGTTTATTAATAGTACTTTAATAATATAATAATAATTTATGTATATAATAATATTATTATATTGTGACATATGATTTTAGCATTAACATTTGTTTAGCACTGAAAATTATTTTATTATTAATAATTATTTTACATTTACTAAAAATTATATTATTTATTATATAATTATAAACTATTTTATATATTATTGACATTTACTATAAACAATATATTATTATAATATTATTATTATATTATTAATATGTTTTCTATTATAATAATATTTTATAAATTATTATTTATTTCAGTTTATTTATTAAAAAGTTAATAATATTATAGCGATTATACTATAGTATAGTATATTATTATACTTATTTATTATCAATAATATTTTTATTATTTTTATTAGTTTATTTATATTTTATTATTATATAATACATATTAAATACTAGTATTTAATATGTTATTATATAAGATATATTATATTTTATATTATTTAATAAATATTACTAATATATTAGATTAACTATAATATAGTATAGTATAATAAACATGTCGATAATAGCTCTATTTAATTAGTTTAATATATTATGTTAGATATTATATTAATACATTCTTAAATTTAAAATCAAAACATCTAAAAAGTGTTTTAAAATAAGTGTTGTGTTTTTTATTTGATGATGATTTAGCTTTAAAAATACCATAACTTTTAAACAAACGGTGTTTTATTTTGACAAATATTATGAAAATAAATAAAACTCTGTGGTTGGGTATCTAAACGAAGCTGTAAATAACAAGAGTGGCCTTAGTCATTCTAAGGCTAAAAGTTGTCGTAAGGCCCGAAGTATTCGTTAAAAGAGTACACTAAAGCCCAAAGTCTACCCTTTGACAACTGTGGACTCGAAAGCCTTTAAGTACTTGATAAAATTAGAAGGCAATTATTTAACATAGAAAAAGATATGTAAAAACAAAACAAAACAAATAAATGGCCCATGCAGGTCTCGAACCTGCGACCTTCGCGTTATTAGCACGACG
>NC_033796.1:14167134-14194547 GCF_001876935.1 Asparagus officinalis
CTGATTATATTTATATAGTATTAACTAATATTTCAGAGCCACATCCAACCTCAAATTAATATGTCGTTATATTTATCTTTCTAGAAGTTGTTGATGTTAATAAGTTGTTGATGTTAATAATCACACAGGTCAATTAGAAGATAGTATGGACTGGGTTGAGATGGGGGCCACTCACTTCTCCGAATATCCGATTGAGAGTTAGGTTGTTCGTCCCTGCATGTGTAACAATTCATAAGAGGACGGGGACTAATTCCCCCGTTGTTCCTTCGACGATCAAGTCAACTATATACTTGAGTGAGAAAATGAGAATTGCGCTAGTTCTGAAGTACAAAGGAATGGAGAAATGCAGAGAAGAGAAATTGATTACCTTTATATTTAGAATAGTTTTTCTTTTTATATCCATGCAAGAGGGGTAGTCTAGTTTTTTTTGGCCGAGCCTGAGCTGGCCGCTGAGTCAGCGTCGACTTTACAGGTGTCGGGCGTAGAGCGATCATGAGATGGGCGTTGTCACTTCGGCAATAATGAGATGGGATAGGCGACACACGAAGCCGGCGTGGTCCAATGTGTCATAAATAGTGCCGATGATGGAGAAATGATGGTATCTGCCAAGCATTTAATGTGATGTTGACACGTTGTCACTGGGAAATTCGAGATCAAAATTGCCTTTTGACTAGTAGCAATGGGTGCCGAGAAGTAACGCCATTCGAGTCGACGCGGCGAGACGCTAGCTAATTATTCGGTTGAGTGGATTTGTAGTTAGTCGCCTTCGATGGGAGGGCCTTTGATGGGAGGACTGACAAGTATCTCATTCGAGTCGACTTCGCGAGACGACAATTTGGCTAGTCAGCTAGGTCGACCTTGGCGGTCCTAAGTGTTGAGTCGACTTAATAATGCATGATGGGGGATATTCGCCTGTTGTCGATAAGGGGCCATAAGTTGGCGACTGAAAACACCATAACAGAAGTGAATTTAAATCTATTACCCTTCAAATCGTTGCACCAATTAGGATACTGTCAAACAAAATGATGTTTTGTAATAAAACTATCTACTCATCTATACTTGAAGGATGATCCAAAGTGTCACTGTTTATGATACAGTAAATATTGTAGTGTAAACAGTAGATAAAAGTTGCTCCTTATTTATTTGAAGTACTGTTCATACTACAATAATTTACTGAAGTACTGTTCAGCCTACAGTAATTTACTGAAGCATTGTTCATGCTACGATAATTTGTTGAATCATAAACAGTAAATCATATATGCTCCTTCATACTTAAAGTTATTATTCATGCTACAGTTACTGAACCATAAACAGTAAAGCAAATTAAATGTATTAAAACTTGGATCCTCTTTAAGTATAGAGGAGTAACTATGATTTCTAAATCAAATATATCAAAACTGTGATCCTTCTTTAAATATAGAGTAGATATGATTTCTAACTTTAAGCATACAATAATCAAATCAAATGTATTAAAACTTAGAGGGAGAGAAGTTTAAAATATGGTGTTTAAAAAAACAGTGAAATGTGCTTTGCACGTGGTGCACCCTAGTAACATTATATATCATCATTGCTTCCGTATGAAGCTTTGGTCTCAAAACATGTAACATTCAAGCATAGATATTCATAAACTAACCTAAATCATATGTTTCTCTTTAATAATGTTCATCAAGTCACCACGCCACAGTAGGGCATGTGCCCCTGGAGTTTGGAAACGTATAGTTGAATGAAGCACAGGTTAAATTTTGCTCGCAGACCAATGTGACGATGTATCAGGCTTTTCTCTGTACTTAGACATACTAATTTGTGTGCAACTTACTAACTTAGTTGTTATGTGTTAATGAAAATATAATCAACTCTAAAGAATAAAGAAAAATAAGTGTACTTGCGATCCGGAATCCACGGTGATTCGTGGACCTTAATCGTTGACGTCAATCCCCAAATGCACCTTTACTCAGTCCCAATATGAAATAAAAATAAGAACATATAGGACCCAAAAAATGTGAAATATATGAGAACATGGATACAAGAAGAGGGGAAAACCCCTCAAATCTTATGTTGATTACAGGGTTAGCCATTTATTATCCCTTGTTATTAGTTTGAGCTTTGAACACAGTCCCAATATGAAATAAAAATAAGAACATATAGTACCGAAAAAATATGAAATGAGAATATGGATACAAGAAGAGGGGAAACCCCCTCAAATCTTATGTTGATTACAGGGTTAGCCATTTATTATCCCTTGTTATTAGTTTGAGCTTTGAACTCAGTCCCAATATGAAATAAAAATAAGAACATATAGTACCGAAAAAATATGAAATGAGAATATGGATACAAGAAGAGGGGAAACCCCCTCAAATCTTATGTTGATTACAGGGTTAGCCATTTATTATCCCTTGTTATTAGTTCGAGCTTTGATGTTTGAATAGGTTTAGTTCTTCGTCATATGTATCTATACTACTTGAGATCGATGCATGTTTTTATTATTTACACCTCATTGAAATATCATAAAATTTCTCTATAATATATTAATTGTATATTGTAATGCATGTCACACATACAATTGTTAATAACTCATATATAAATCTGCTTGCACATCAAATTGTCTAAGTGCTTATAAAATTGTTTAGAGATAATACAAGGCTAATCTTCTATATTTCTACACTACTACAATTAAAAGATCGTACAAATATGACGAGAATTAATGAAGATGCTTTGTTATTGGTGGATGCTCTTTGTGTGACATGACTAGTTATAATGTTTACGAACACAAAGACGTCAAATTTTGTGTAAATTAGAAAATTGTTGAATTTTATGTATAACTTGAATGGGATTGATTAACAAAACTACCTATATTCTTAATCAAATTTCTATTTGCGAAAGTACAAGAACCAAGAAAAGTCTTGGTTGGTGGATAGGGGATGTATTAGACATTTAAATTAGAGTTTCAGTATTCAAGAGATATAGAGTGTGTTTGGTTATTTTCTTGAATAGTAGGAAATCAGTTTCTTGGTCCAGTAATACATTTGCATATAGCTTCCAAGCGTTTCTAAGAAAAAGGTGTCTTTGGTTTGCTAGCCATTGAAACCCAGAGACTAATTGTTTCCCGTAGAATTTGTTGTTTGATTGGTAATAATTTGGAAACCAGAGTGAAGAAAGCAAGACAATGACTCTCCATCCAATTATTTAATTGCACAAAATAGATGACATTTATGACGTATCAAGAAACCTAAACTCCTCTTTTCAAGCTCAGCCAAACTAAAGGATACAAAACAATTTAGGGAAACTGATCATTTTATGCTGTGTCCAATGGGTTTTCTAGTTTTTTTTAGGTTTCTAGCTCCGAAACAAACTGCCTCATATCTTAGAGAGGAGAACAATTAGTCCCAAAAAAAAGGGGAGGTAAGGGGCCCAACAACGTTGACCCTAAAAATGAACCAGCGGCTAGAAGGTTGATATAGGATGCTTGACGGTCAATTTCATGGAGGATTGGACAATCACGAACTAAATACAGATTTATATGTATTATTAACTTTCGCAAAGAAACAATCATATATTTCAATCCGGAAGGCGGATTCTGACATATTATATATGTAAATCATCTATCTCGACAAGACTGAGTCAATCAGATTGTCAGATTTTTAAAATATCATCAACAATACCTAGTTTTGGCTGAAATCCGAAAATTGTCAGCCTTTAGTTTATTTTTAATATTAAAGTTAGAGTCAATTTAGATTAGGAAATAAATTCAATGCTAGAGTCAAATTAGATTAGAAAACAAATTCAATTTTATTTCATGATTTATTTTCTCTATTATAGAGAGTCTTTTTATGGTAGAATTTGATACTTTTTTCTTTGTAATTCTAGTCTTACTAGGAGTCTTGTTTATTTTTCTATTTAAAAAGAGTCATGTAACCCAAAGAAGAATATCTTGGAATTAAATAAAATTTCTCTTGAAGAAAGTTTTGTGTGTATTTTCTAGAGTTTGTGGAAGAAGTCCTCGTGATAAGGCTTCTTCGTTTTCACCGCTGCATTAGTTAGTATCAGAGCGTGGTTCATCCTGCGTAGCTGAGAACAATAATGATCCTAATATTATAATCGTCCAAACGCTCTAATTGATGCAAGAACAAATGCAAAGCAATTGGAACAATCATGACAACAACATGAGTTGATGATGGAGGCGCTTTGGAACTTGCAGATTGGGAATAACCTTAGGCAATGAGCAATTCCCCCGGTTGGAGGACCTATTGGAGGCGGGGCCAATCCCCGCGATCCGCAGACTAGGGTTGATTTGGATTCGAATTCAGAAGGGGAGGAAGATCTAACTTTCGGTCCAAACAATGACCAGTTTATTGCTCCTGGTCAGTACAATGATCGGATTCTGAAGATCAAGGCTGATCTCCCTTTCTTTAGCGGAAATCTTAATGTGGAGGATTTTTTCTAGATTGGCTTGCTGAGGTCGAGAAATATTTCGACCTGATGAGAATTACTAATAATTTACAGGTTAAATACGTGGCCTATAAACTACATAGTGGAGCTTCTGCTTGGTGGGATCAATTTCAAAACAATCGCAGGCGCCAAGGCAAGCAACATATTCACACTTGGAGACGTATCAGGGAGGTGCTATGTCGACGATTTCTTCTGGAAGATTATGATCAAATCATTTATCAGAAATTTTTAGGA
This sequence comes from Asparagus officinalis, assembly GCF_001876935.1. NCBI lineage: Eukaryota > Viridiplantae > Streptophyta > Magnoliopsida > Asparagales > Asparagaceae > Asparagus > Asparagus officinalis. Next base: position 14,171,815 of record NC_033796.1, read on the forward strand.
TTGTAAACAGAAGGATCAGATAGTCCCGCAGTATACCCAATAGTTTTATAGACTACCGACGCGGAACAACCTGAACTAAACAGAGGGACAACAGATTTCTAGGTTCATCGGTGAGCTTCACACCACGATCAAGGATCAAGTATAATTGACACCCATATATATTATGGATGAAGCAATTAATCATGCTATGATGCTAAAAGCGCAACTCACCCATCCCAATAGATATCAGTCCAATTACAAGAGATTTGGTGAGTCGTCACGAGGCCAGAATACAGGGTATAAGCAGACTGAAAACTATAACATTACTCAAAAGGATGCAGATGATAAGACGGACTCGGCAAAGCAAGGAATCGAGGTTTGCAGAATCAGTAGAATTTCTATGCTCGGACTCATGGGAATAAATGTTATCGCTATCAATATATGGGGCACCTATCCAATAATTGTCCTAATCGTGATAGAGTTAATATGGTTGAAAGGGAGGACAGCGAGGAAGGCGAGCTTGAGACTGAGGTTGAACATCATACTGTGACACCCCCACTTTAGTCTCACATGGACTAGTGTGAAGAAATATTAGTGACTTAAATAGAGAAGCCTAAGGTCCAAGAACAACTAGTGCTAGCATTTTGGCAGTAGGTTTTAGCCAACATCGAGTTGTTTTCAGTGGGTCTCACGGCTTGCATGTGCCAGCGGTCCCGGGGCATGACAAATGGTATCAGAGGCATTGTCAGTCAAAAATGTGGAGCTAAGTGCTATACGAGGCTAAGTGCTACATCGTGTGGATGCGGTGGGAATCACCTCTAGAGCCCGTAGGAATCGCCTCTAGAGTCCACATTGCCTGGTAGTGATACTGTGATGTGCCAATTTTTATGTCGTGACGACGAGGACGTCGTCTTTGTAATATGGGGTGATTGTGACACCGCCACTTTAGTTCCACATGGACTAGTATGAAGAAATGTTAGTGGCTTAAATAGAGAAGCGTAAGGCCCAGGAATAACTAGTGCTAGCATTTTGGCAGTAGATTTTAGCCAACATTGAGTTGCTTTCGGTGGGTATCACAGTTTACACGCGTCAACGGGCCCGTGGACCCGGGGCGTGACACATACGGTCAATTCTGATGATGTGTATGACGAGGATGAGCGCGAGGTGCGTGTAGTGCGCATAATGATGTTGGCAACTGAAAGGGTGGATGAGGACCCACAAAGGCATAATCTTTTTTGAACTCGTTGCAGAATCAGCTTGTGATTGAGTTAATAATTGATAGCTGTACTCAAGAGAATTTGGTATCTCGAGAAGCAGTAGATAGACTGAAGTTGTAGACACAAAAGCACCCTTCCTTTTACAAATTCGAATGGATTACATTCGTGGGTGATATCAAGATCACCGAACAGAGCATAGTTAATTTCTCTATTGGCAGGTACAAGGATACAACTATTTGTGATATTGTTGATATGAATGCATATCAGTTAATGTTGGGGAGACCGTGGCAGTTTGATATGGATGTGTGCCATAAGGGAAGGGAGAATGTTGTAGAATTTGCTAAAGACAATGTGAAGTTTACCATATGTCCCCTAACAAAAAGTAATATTCCTAAAATTAACAGAAAATCTATAGTATCGTTATGTGCCGCGAGGGAGTTTCGATCAGAATGAGTCTTTGCATGCCTCATTTGTGTTTGTAGTAGTGAATAAGAGATTCACTGGTTCTGTGAATGACATTCCAGAATAGTTAAATTCCCTTTTGAAGAAGTTTTGTGACATCATGCCTGAAAAGCTTCCCGCTGGATTGCCTCCGCTTCAAAACATCCAGCATCATATTGACCTCGTACCTGGAACCACTCTTCCTAATCTTCCTTATTACAAGATGAGCCCAACCGAACATGAAATATTGCGGGAGCAGGTGCAGGATTTATTACAGAAGGGGTACCTTATGGAGAGCATGAGCCAATGTGCAGTGCCAGCCCTCCTGGTGGCTAAGAAGGACGGGACTTAGCAGATGTGTGTTGACAGTTAGGCTATCAATAAAATACATATGATGTGGGAAAGAATAATATATAAATTTGATTCAGAAGAAGTCCTAACTGAGGAGTTAAAAGAATAAATGGAGAAAATCAATGCTAAGTATAAGGCGAATATTGATCGATGCAAGAGAAGAAAATTATTTATCAATAAAGCTACTATTCTAACAAATACAAGCTTGAGGTCAAGCTTCTTTCAACAAGGGGAGACTGATGTAGGATGCTTAACGGATAATTTCATGGAGGATTCGGACAATCACGGGTTAAATACAGATTTATATGTATTATTAACTTCTGTAAAGAAACAACCATATCTTTTAATCCGGAAAGCGGATTTTGACATGTTATATATGTAAATCGTCTATTTCGACGAGACGGAGCAAATCAGATTGTTAGATTTTAAAATCTCATCAGCAATACCGAGTTTTAACTAAAATACGAAAATAATCAGTCTTTAGTTTATTTTTAGTAATAAAATTAGGGTCAATTTAGATTAAGAAATAAATTCAATGCTAGAGTCAAATTAGATTAAGAAACAGATTCAATTCTGATTTATAATTTGTTTCCTCTATTATAGGGAGACTTTTTAAAGTAGTATTTGATACTTTATTTTTCTTTGTAATTCTAGTCTTACTAGGAGTCTTGTTTGATTTTCTATTTAAGAAGAGTAATGTAACCCAAAAAGGAATATCTTGAAATTAAATAAAATTTCTCTTGAAGAAAGTTTTGATGTATTATCTTGAGTTTGTGGTAGAAATCCTCATGGTAAGGATTCTTTGTTTTCGCCGCTACGTCAATGGTAGGAACAATCATGCACAAATAAATAATATGTATATCTCAGAAGATATATAAATGTATTTGACACCTGACGTACAAGCTACATTTGATGATAAACCAACGTAATGAATTTATTGTGTTCATACATTGACATATTTGATAGACAAAACAGTTTATCCTTAGAGAGGCACTAGGGGCACACCCTCTACCACACCTCCAACCACATTATCTCTCTCGCTACAGTGCACCGGGCCCACATGAGATTTTATTAAATAAAATCTCATATGGGCTTGGTGCACTGTAGCGAGAGAGATGGTGTGGTTGGAGGTGTGGTAGAGGGTGTGCCTCTATCATTTCTATTATCCTTAAAGCATCCAAACTTTTGTTGTACCTAACAATATTTAGCACTTATCGAAGAAACAAAATTCAAAAGAAATATTACTGCTTCCTCGTGAAATGTTGGCCTCTATTATCGGTGTTAGAACCAAATTGAGAATTGGCCTCCTCTTTTTATTCACTAGTTCTTGTCGTTAAATATCAAAATTATTTATTTCTTATTTATTTTTTTACTATAAAATAAGTCAAATTAATTTTAAGTTAAAATTTATGAACATGGTTTATTTTATTTGCCATTAATTTTATTTCAATATTTTAAAAAAATTATGAAGTAGATTTGTGTGTTACTAAGATCAATATACTTTTATATACTTGCATACACAACTTTATTTTTTTAAATTTGTATATATTAAACTGTATGTAACATATTTGTTTATCGGATTAAATCATCAATCTCCAAATTGCTTATCTTAGTCATTAAATGTAGTGTTAAGTTAAAAAATTTACAATAATATATTACTGACGTGTTAATTAAAATATAACCAAGTACTTAATATTAATATGATTTGTATAAGGTCAGCACAGAACACATACTTTTCATACGACTGCAAGACATATTAATTATCGACAGACTTAAAATAAAAAAAATCAATACTAAAAATTAATGGTAACTCTAATATAATTTTATATGATAAAATCATTCACATAAGCATATTAAAAATTTTGCATGAAAATCCCTTTTTAAAGATTCCTAATTTTACTTAAAAATTAAGTTTTACTATAAAATATTCAAAAATATTAATAATATCATTTATTCTTTCTTCTTTTCATATTTAATTGAGCCAAAATCAATCCTTCTCCACCTTTATCTTTTTTCTAGGCAATACTACAGTAATGTCTTCATTGTCTATATTAATTGTGATATCAAGTTGGTATATAATAAAGAGCAAAAAGCAAGACAAAAGTTCAGAAATATATTAGGATATACTTGGATCAATCAAATTATACTATTACTCATAAGTGATATATATCAAAGAAAAAATATGTTGACAACCTTAAACTATAAAACAGATTGTATGAGCCCTATGACATAATTTTTTAAATGCAAGCAACCCTCAAGATTAATTTTAAAAATCTCTTAGGGCCAGGAATAAGCAATTTACAAGTTTGCAGTGGAAGCTAGGGGAACATAATATATTCTTAAGAATTACTAATTTTTACTTAATTTGTTTATAATGACAGTATCTCATTATTAACTAACAACAAGGTGTAGTACATTATTTATTTTATTGGGTGTTCAAGGCAGGCAGAGAACCCCTATGAGTTCCCATCATAATGAATATTTTACAATTTAAGTACAAAGGAAAAAATGAGGGGTTGATCAATGGTGTAGTTAGTGAAAGGGAAAATTCAACAACTTAATTTAGGTATGTGGATATATTATAGATGGTGATGCAGAAAGGTGGTTTAGAAAACAGTGGTTGTGGGGGGGGGTAATTAATATTATTATTTTTTTGTGTGGGTTTATTCGTTCATTTTTAAGATATATGTAGTCCTATGGATATATATACCTATAGCATTGCTACTCTCTTTTGGTTTTATGGAAGAGTTTGTGTGTAAAAAATAATAAATTATCTAATCCGGTTAAGTAGAATCATATAAGTTAAGTCCATACATAAAATTTATTTTAACCAACACCCATATATAATTATTATAATTAGCATTGAGAACTAAGATACGTGTGAGATTCTCTTTGACTTTTATACAAATAGTATTTACTTAAATAATAATAGTATAATTAAACTTTGTGATTTGAAAAAAGATCAAATAAACAATATAATTGATTGCTTTAAAATAATCTAATCTAATCTAATAAGAAGAAAATAGATGAAAGTGATGTAAAAATTATTATAATTTCATAATTTTTAATTTTTAAACAATCTAATCTAATAATCTAATCTAATAAGAAGAAAATAACAAAGACATATATTTACTGAAGGAGATAAAAATGCATTAAAAATTGTTACAATTTTTAATCTTAAAAAAGATCAAACATACAATATAATTAATTATTTTAAAGTGATCTAATATAATCTAATAAGAAGAAAATGGATTAAAGTGCTGTAAAAATTGCTGTTATTTCTTAATATGGAAAAAATTAAATTTAAAATATAATTAGTTGTTTTAAAATAATCTAATATAATTTAATAAGAAGAAAATAACAAAAACACATACCTATAGAAGGAGATGAAAGTGCTATAAAAATTATTGTAATTTCTTAACTTATATATATTGTTATGTGATGTTGCATATGAGAGGATAATAATTGTAAATAGAGTTCTATTTAAATAATAATAGTATAATTAAGTTTTGAAACTAACTACGTAGTACCGTGAACTACTTGAATTTTAGTCGGCGAGATCACCACGTTGTGTACTCAGATCTCATCCGTTTGTTTTATTTTTTATTTTTTATAATTTTGTGAATGACTTTTGTCTCTTTAACCTGTTTGTTAGATTTTACAAATATACAGTCCACATTATGTACATTTATAGGTCTGTGATGTTCCTGAGTTCGATCTTTGGGACAGACATTATTTGTCTCATTAATTTGTTTGATTTTTACATATACACCCTTCATCTTGTATTCATTTATAAATTTGGTATTTAATAATTTTATTTAGGTTTATATTTTAATTTAAACTATATCATTATATATATAAAAAGGGTGTGTGTGTGTGTGTGTGTATAGAGAGAGAGAAATATGCGTATGCTTGGTACCAAGCATAAATTTTATGCTTGGTAGTAAGGTGGCACAATCCCCTTCACTCATTCAAATGGGGAACCACATTCACATGGGTTGAGGAGTGCATGGGGATATGCAAATATTTGAATGAGTGGAGGAGATTATGCCACCTCACTATCAAGCACAATTTTTTATGTTTGGTACCAAGCATACCTATTTTTCTCATATATATATATTATATATATATATATATATATATATATATAATAATATATATATATATATTAGAGAGAGAGAGAGAGAGAGAGAGAAAATGGGTATGTTTGGTAGCCAAGCACAAAAAATAGGCTGGTAGTGAGGTGTCACATTGCCTCCACTCATTGAAATTGGGTCTCACACTCACATAAGGGTTTGAGGAGTTGTTGGAATGACAATGAGTGGATGAGAATGTGACAACTAAAGTACCAAGCACGCAAATTTGTGCTTGGTACAAGCATACCATTTTTCTCATATATAATATATATATATATATATATATTATATATATATATATATATATATATATATATATATATATATATATATATATGAGAATATGGGTATGCTTGGTACCAAGCATAAATTTTATGCTTGGTAGTGATGTGTCACATCCCCATCCACTCATTACCATGTGAATGTGGTCCCACATTTGAATGAGTGGAAGGAGATGTGACACCTCACTACCAGCATAATTTTTTGTGCTTGTACCAAGCATACCCATATTTCTCTCTCTCTCTCTCTCTCTCTGCTCTCTCTCTCTCTCTCTGCTCTCTTCTATATATATATATATATATATATATATATATATATATATATATATATATATTATATATATATATATATATATATATATATAATATATATAATATATATATATATATATATAATGAGAAATATGGTATGCTTGGCTACCAAGCATAAATTTTTGATTTGGTAGTGATGTGTCACATCCTCATCCACTCATACCATGTTGACTGTGTCGCCACATTTGAATGAGTGGAGGGAGATGTACACCTCACTACCAAGCACACTTTTGGCTGGTACCAAGCATACCATTTCTCTCTCTCTCTCTCTCGTCTCTCGTCTCTCTCTATATATATATATTATATATATATATATATATATATATATATATATATATATATATATATATATGAAAATTTTTTAAAACACCTTTTTTTAATTTAATAAGCAAAACGACCCCTTCAAAAAAATAAGAGAGCAAAACCGACCCTTTTCTTCTGAAATGGTGCGATTTACAATTCTCAACTGCACGGGACTAGTAGTCCCGTGCAGTGGAGTTCCCCAAAAAAACCCAGTTCATGAGCTCCTCCCTCCTCTCCCAAACCCATCCAGTTCATGAGCTCGCTCCCCTCCTCTCAACACCCATCCCCACCTCTCCTCTCCAAACCATCCTCCAAACCCATCCCCACCTCTCCTTCCAACACATCCCCGCGACCGCCCATTAATTTCCTCCATCGCCGCCTGTCGAGTCCTCTTCACCGCGCGCCATCACAGCCCCGAGCTCCGCCTCCGCTCGACCACAGCCCGAGAACCTCAACCCACGCAGCCTCACTACCGCCCTCCTGAGCTCCGAGCTCCTTCGTCGCTGCCCTCCGACCCGACGCGCGCCGCCCTGAGCCTCCACCTCCTCAAGCTCCCACCATGCGCCTTCTCCCCAACTCCAGCCGCCCATCACCCGCTCGAGCCACCGCTTAGCCGAGCTTCTCCTCCACCCGCACCACGATCCGACAGCTCCGACCAGCCGAGCTCCCCTCCAGCTCCGCCGTCAGACTCCTCCGCAGCCAAACTTTGATTCAGAGGAGGGGGTGCTGGGACCATCTCGAGGAGGGGGTGCTGTGAAATGAACGGAGGGAGTGGGGGTGGTGGAGGAGGAGGATATGGGTGTAGGTGGGGATGGGTTTGGAGAGGGAGGTGGGGATGGGTTTGGAGAGGAGGGGAGGGGCTCATGAACTGGGCTTTTTTGGGGAACATGCACTGCACGGGACTAGTAGTCCCGTGCAGTTTGAAGAATTGTAAAACCGACCCTTTTCAGAGAAAAGGGTCGTTTTGCTCTTTATTTTTTTGAAGGTGTCGTTTTGCTTATAAATTTAAAAAAAGGGTTTTTTGAAAAAATTTGTCCATATAATATATATATATTATATATATATATATAATTATTATAAATGGCTAGTTAGCAGAAAATACACATGAACTTTTGGAAAATTAGCAATATACCCCTATTTACTTTTTTATTACATTAAACCCCTAAACTTTAGAAGTTGTTGCACATAACCCCATCGAACTGTTATTTCACTAAGTTTCACTTGAAGATTTCTAATTAGCACAATCAATGCTAACATCTCTTGTGAAAATACATGAAAATAATTTCTTAGACCTAAAAAATTACCTATATTTCCTTTTCAATAAAAGAGTAATTTTTAGAACTAAGAATGAATTTTTCATCTTTTTTTATTTTTTGTCTTTGTTCTTACTAGTAGCATATTAGAGTTGATGGTGCCAAGAAGGAGATTAAAAGATAATTTTCCCCATAAGATTTAGTGAAATAAAATAGTTCATATGGGTTATGTGTAATAACTCTTAAAGTTCATAGGGTTTTAGTCTAATAAAAAACTTTATGGAGGTTTACTGCGACTTCCAAAAGGTTCATGGTGGCCTTCTATAATTAACCCTAATAAGAACTATTAATAAAGGCAAGACTATAAAAAAAATTCGCACAGAGGGCATATTTGCCAAACTGAACTATTTGCATAATAAGTTTCGAAAACACAAAACTAGAGGCGCCTATGTGCAATTAACCACATTATTTTCTAGGGATTTTTGTTTATACATCCCTATAATCTCCCATAGTTGCATAATTACCCTCAAAACTTGGTAATTGCAAAACTATTCTGGATTCTCTCATAATTGATATTTTTTCCTACCTCTTTCACTTAATTATTTTAGTTTTTATACAAGGACATCTTGTAAACCTATTGAAAAGTATTGAAATTTAGCAATTGCCTTATTTAAAAACAAACATCGTTAAGTTGGGGGGTTAGAAAGACCCGATATGCGAGTCTGGAGGGTAATTTTGCAAATACCAGTATATAAGAAAAGTTTGCAAATATGAGAGATTTAAGGAGTATATATGTAAAAACCTCTATTTTCCGTCTCATAGGGTTTTTATATTAAATTATTCGGGTTTTCTATAGAGTGCTCATGGGCACTCTATAAGGGAGGAGAGATATAAAGAGAAATGAATAAGGAGGCGATCCCAATGCAAATTAGGGGGACCCCCTCTTCATTTATTTCTCTCTATCTCTCTCCTCTCTTATAAAGTGCCCATGAGAACTCTATAGAAAAACCTTAAATTATTATCATTTTCTTTTACCGATGTAGAGCATGCGGAACGTACACACGGGGTGCACCGTGCACCCATAAGCCACGAGTAAAAGGATGAACTAATTTTACTTTCGAGCAATGACGAGAGTGCTTCCCCTTTCGGTGCGGTGTGATGACCCGCACTGTACTATAAAAACCCTTGAACGGAACACCATAAACATGATAAGGTGCGCAGGCGGCAAATGATAAGATGTTGGAGTGTGATTATGGTATTCCACGTCAACGGTTATCGAGTGGTTGTCGCCTGTACGAAACTGCGTACTTGCAATGGATAGTGATGACTCATGAGAGAGACAGAGACAGAGTTCTTTTCCTTTTTTTTTTCTTTGCCCTTTTGATTAAAAAATACGACTTATTGCTTGAAGTAGCGACCATCAAATTTATTTATTAATCACATCGCTCAGCATCAAAAGTATTGCTCATCTTTTCAAAGAAATATGAACGTATGATACATAAAAGTGTAAAATTATTATCATTCTCACTGAAAGAAGCTTTCTTTCGGGTGGATGCTGAATCTTTTTGCTGCACATAGTAGATATTAGAGTCTTAGGTCATCTCCAGAGCTGCAATTTAGCGCTAAAACATATTTTAGCACAAAAAACTCCATCCAACCGATCGCTAAATCTCGTGTTAAATTGATAATGTGCTACAGTGTTGCGCCAGGAATGATGCAACACTGTAGCTTTAGAGTTTTTTTGTTTTTTCGATTTTACCCTTAAACTATGCGATAACAAATTAAAAATACCTATTGTATCCTATTATATCATTCATTAACCTCAGTTTATTCCATTTAATTTTTTTATTTTTAACTTTTATATGAAATTATAGTATAAAATAATTATTAAAATAAAATTAAAAAAAGAAAAAATAGATAATTTAATTCAAACACATAAAATTCGTTATACTAAATGAAAATATAAATCAAATTACATTTAGATAAAAAAAATACAAGATTAAATTAGGACATAAAAAAACTTACACATTATTATAATTAATTATATGTAATGTATTATATAATTATATAATTTGTGAAATATTTAAAATAGATAAAAATGTTAAAAGATAAGAATAATAAAATGAATATTCTTTTTGGTATATAAAATGGGTTGGAGATGGAATAATAATTTGGTGTAAAAACTACACCAACTTGATATAATAACTACACCGTTTTGAGTTTTTGGGTTGGAAATCCTCTTATACCTCTTATGATGTCAGAGTGCAAGATGTGTTTTCTTTTCTGCATGATGCAATGGTTGTTTGTTCTTATGTTGGACGTATTATTATCATGAAGACCACACTCTAAGGGTGTGTTTGGCAACAAGTTAAAATTGGGTCAGAACTAAATCTGACCCAATTTTAACTTGTTTCTTATTTATCAAAATTTTAAGCTAGAGTTGACCTAATTTTTTTAGTCTAAATAATGTCATTAGGTCAGTTTTCTTTTGGACCAGGGGGGTGTGGTCCCAGTTTTGTTCACTTTGCCAAGCATAACCTAAATTTAGGAGTGTGGTCTATATATATATAACTAGTCCTTTCTGAGTAATTGGATGGCTAAAATCTCCATTCGAGGATTCCATCCTTAATTCTCAAAAAATTTTAAAAATTAAAAAACTAAAGAAACTTTAAAAAATAAAATAAAATAAAGAAAGAATTGACGCATAAAACTATGAAAAGGTCTGATACATAGGTCACGAATCATTATAGCTACAAAATTAGAAGATTTGATCTCCTTTTTGGAGTTAGCAAATCTTCATTAAAGTTCTTTTGCTCACCATTGAAGTTCTTTTGCTCACACCTTCTTTACGTCGTGTTCAAAATGCGCGATGTCACTTGCCGAGAATAAAATACATCAATCTGACCCATCCAATTTGCACCCTTATTTAAATACGGCCAAAACTATCAATCCTGTACATGTGTTCGGAAATTAACTTTTGCGAATGGAAAATCTAGGCATGAATTTTTCGTCAAGTTCATTAAAATTAAGTTTACATTCACTTTTGGTTTCTATAGATCAAGATTGAAAATACTATTAGAGTTGTATATTGAACCAATTACGTGCACAACAGAAAAAAAGGGATAATTATAGAAAACCTCTCTGAATTTGGGGGTTCAGTATATCCCTCTTCACTTTTTTATTCAACTAAATCCTCCTGAATGAGTTATTACTAGGGCTGAGCATGGTTCGGTCCAAACCGAAAAAACCGACCGAACCGACCCGAACCGATCCGAAAAAATCGGTTTTATGAGTAGGGCGGTTCGGGTCGGTTTGAAAACTTTTCAACCCGAACCGACCCGAACCGACCGAATATAGTGCAATACTACCCATTCTGATCTCAAACCCTACCTGACCCGTCTCTAAAGAGTCAAAGACTCAAACTCTAAACTCATTTTCTGAATCATTATGGGTTGAAAACAATATCATTATATCAGTGTTTAATGCTTCATAATCTCCTACTTTGTTGATATCTTTTTTTTCTTTAACACAGTTTGTTGTTTGATAAGAAATTTGATGAAGTTAGAACCGAACAAACCGAACCGAACCGTACTGAACCGACTTGCAACAGTTCGGTTCGGTTTTGAATTATAAACGGTTCGGTTTGGTTGTTTTTTGGTAAAAACCGAACCGAACCGGCCGTTGCACACCCCTAGTTATTACACAGCCTTTAACTAATTTATTTCACTAATATTACCTAGAATTTTCTTATTTAACCTCTAACTTAGCATCATCGATTCTAACATCTCATGCGACAAATAGGTGTCATAATAATAATAATAATAATAATAATAATAATAGTTATAATAATTATTATTATTATTATTATTATAAATCTCTTAGTCTTAGAAAATTACCTATTTTTATTTTTAATAAAAAGGGTATTTTTTTGGGCTAAGAAGAAAATTTCGTCTTCTTGTTTTTTCTGTGTTTATCTAGTGATATGTTAGAGTTGATGATGCTAATGTGAAAATTTAAAGATAAAAATTCAGATTATATTTTTTTAAATAAATAAGTGTTGGATTTATTGGTCAAAACCGCTTTCTAAAATGAGTTTTCAAACTATATATTTACTAACTACAAATAATTTTCAGAAATTCTTAGTAGCGTATTGGAAAGTAAAATTTTTGGTGCTTTAAAATGTCCTCAGTTCGAGGCTTGTCGTAGACAAGTCGATAATTATTTTGTCTTAAATAAATCAATTAATCCCTCATAAATACTAGTGGATCGTGGGTCGTGGGCTCGTGGACCATAAGCCAATGAGCTGGGGATCGTGGCTAATCGGGATGAGGCGCTAAGTGGCGCTTTTAAGGCGCACATTGCACTTCGCACGGAGGCATCGGGGCTAGGTGACGCCACGTTGGCCACCACGCAGACTGCCTCGCAGCATGCAGGCGAGCCTCGCGTTCGCAGCGTGCGGGGAACTTCGCGTTTGCGAGAGGGAACGCGACCCTCGCATACGCTATAGGCGCGACCCTCGCGTTCGCGCGAGGGTGCGAGCCTCACGTTCGTGAGGCGTGATGTGACCCTCGCATTGCGTAGAAACGCGACCCTCGCTAACCTCGCGTTTAGGCGTTACTGCATGCAGCAGTTACAACAATTAGGTCATTTGTTGTTACAATCTTAATTGTCATAATAATTTGTAACAGTCATATTGACTGTGGGTTACCCTTGAACTGGCCTTAGAGGCCTATAAATAGTGCTCCTTTAGGACAACTCTTAGAGGACGCGAACACATTGAAGTGTTGTAAAACTTGAACAGTTTGAATCTGTTTGGTTGTTGAGCTGCTACTGCAGAGTTTAAAAGCGTGTAAGTTTTAGCATGTGCCTGAAAGAACATAGCCCTGAACCGAAAGGTTTTGAACCGAAAGGTTTTAACAGATCGAGAAGATCATTTCCTTAACCGAAAGGTCTTATAGATCGAGGAGATCTTGACAGTACTTGGTTGGTGCACACCATTGTACTGTACTGTTGTTCCTCGAAACAGTTTGGCCTTGGGATCCTTACACCGGAATAGGCTAGATATTGCTTTAAGCACAGCGTTTCACAAACGCACAACAGCTAACTTGAAAAAGTTTTAAAATACAACACTTTACCTTCCTTTCAGTTTTCTTTGTTTTATATCTGTTTTATTCTAGATTTAGCAAAAGGCGCCAACAATAAGTTTAGATGGGTTATGTGCTAACACTCCTAGAGGAGTTAAGTGGAATAAAAAAAGTTTAAGGGGGTTTACTGCAACTCTTCAAAAGCTAGGGGTGTTTTCAAGTAATTAAGCCGAAAAATGATATCAAAATCATTTGAGAATAAATCCTCCGATATTTGGTGTTATAAACGAGCATGTAGGTCAATTAGATCCTTATAGCATATTTTAGTAATCGATCAATATGATTTTTATATGCGAGAATATAACTAGATGGCGTAAGCTTCTCTAATAATGTTAGGATCTGACTAGTTTATCATTACGCGTGCTTATTGACTTCATCTATAAAGATTTGAAAGTATCGCATAATTGTCCTAATAAGCTCAGTCGTCTATCATATAACTAGAAAAGGCCTCTAAATTAAATAAATGTGATTAGAATTTAGATCTCATGTTTCATAGCTTGACTGACTTTCGCCCAAATTTACGATAATAAACTAAATTAATAACCGAACCGTATATCTGCACCTAACAAGGTGTGAGAATAACCACACATAAAAGGGATTAGGGAAAGGACAAGGAATAAATTATTCCATTAATTCCCGTCATTTATGCTGGTGTACTGAATAAATTTGTCCCTTCTAGTTGGGTCTTTCACGCTTCCCTATCACTATCATGTTAGGGCATTGTGCAGAACTTAATGCTAAATTACATTCTTCAACCACTATCATTCGAGTAAGGAAAATGATTTAAGGACCTAAAATATGGGACCAAAAGAGGGAACATGTGAGGTGTCTCCTCCCTATTGTATAATGAGTTAGCATAGCCAACTCATTATGTCACATGTCCCCTCCATTGGTCCCATATTTTGGGTCCCTGTAGCAACACTCTTTGAGTAAACTACACAGCTGAACAAGAATTAAGCCAGTAATTAAGCTTAATTATACAAGTCCACGAATTTGGTGTTGACCCCAACAGTAAGATTAGCTGAGGTCATGGCCTTTGATGAATGGATGATTCTAATTTCTTCTAGTACTAAATACATATCTATCTAACTTCAACAGTATTTGTCTTATTAATGTCTTATCATGGAAGATCAGTACGTTGATGTTAAACCTGCCTTTTTAATTAATTAAGCGGGATAAGGTGTCTGAAAAATCTATACTAATCTGTAAAAAAATTTGTGAGGATAGGAAAAAATAAAGAATGTGTAATTATTACTTAAATTTGTCAAAGAATATAGTCATTTCAGTAAATGGTAAGAGTAATTTGGTCATTTCTCAGCATCTCGTTGATTTGGGTTGCAATCCTCCTTCCATCCCCTCTCTAGAAAGTTTCATTACTTTTAATCCCTCCATCTCTTTTTCAAATTTAAAATCTCATTTCTCTCTTTCCTAGAAGTTTCCATTACCTCCATTCCTCCATCGCTATTTTTTTTTCAAATTTAAAATTTCATGTATGATATTTTTAAAATCATATAATTTAAAAAAGAAAAATACAATACAATGTAAACTAGGTATGTAGTGACATTATAAATAAGATTATTATTTAACATGTATATAATATATCATTAAAATATGTTTTAATAACTAAAAAATTTGTTTTCATAATTATGTTAATAAAATTGTAGAAATTGGATAAATTTTCTTATGTATAATAGTTTTCATAGCTTCAATATGGTTAATATATATGTTCATTTTACAATCAAGAAAATAAAAGATTAAGAAAATAAATAAAACAACATTTATTTTATTTAGATACAATACTGGTCAGTAAACTTACTATATAATATGAATTTGAAGCTGATCAATTTCATTCCTCTTATCAAAAATGAAGGATACAATGTAATTTTTTAGATTCATAAAAGATATACATCCATTTAAAACAAACTCTTAATTATTAGTTTGATCACAGGCATTTATGCACGTGCATCTTTTCATATACTAGGAAGAGCTTTGCTACAGGGACCCAAAATATGGGACCAATAGAGGGGACAAGTGAGGTGTCTCTCACCTATTGGATAATGAGTTGGCCATCATTAATGATGGCCAACTCATTATCCAATAGGTGAGAGACACCTCACTTGTCCCCTCTATTGGTCCCATATTTTGGGTCGTTAAAGAATTTTTCTACTAGGAATACTAGAAGTACGCCTTAAATGGTTATAACGTAATTAACATACATGATTAATGAGAACTGTCTGGAGAGAAATTTAATATTATTTGTACATACATTTGCACGTGCCAATCTTCTAGTTAATTTGAAAAGTTAGATCGATCTACTCAACATTGCACCGACGTGAATCCAAGTTAGCTAGCTCATTGCAACCCAATTGCTTGGTAGGTGAAATTAAACCGTGATATCTTATTCCGGTCCCATTGAAGCTAGCTAGCTCCTATTGACGAACGGTGAAATCTTGATTTCATGCTGAGTTTTATTCCACTAAACTTTGGGGGTGGAATCGATCCGTACTATATCACATAACAATGGAGTAGTGATTGGGATTCCTAACCTTATCCCACAAACCGTCCAGTTATTATGGTCCACAACGTCAGTTGTGTTTTTATTTTTTTTTTATTTTTTATTTTTGTGATAGAAAGCAAAGGATGAAAACACTTTAGCTTCTCTATTATCAATCGGAAAGGATTTCGGGATCAGCCACGTGATATGCATGTTCCAATTTTGAGTACAGTGGATTCCACGCACCCCACCCCACACACACACCAAAAAAAAAAAAAAAAAACCTGTGGACTGCAAACCATTTTTTTTTTGGGAAATTGAAAATTGTAATCTCTTCAAAAATTCTAAAACCACGTCTATATATAATGTATCTTCTGTAATGTTAAGCTGAAGCTAACATATTATAGCTTTCAACATTTTAATTACTGTTGTTAAGTAGTTTAAAAGAGTGAAACATAATAGTCATGTTTTAAGTATATAAAACTAATTAAGATTCAGATGTCTATATCTATTGTAAGCGGACTTTTAATGTAAAAAATATATATTATCTGACATTCTTAGACATATATAAAAACATAAAGTGACCTGATGGCTAATAATTTTTGGGAATGTTGTATGTGTTTCTTTATGGTTTCATTTGAAACCCCACGTATATATAAAAAATTTGAATGTAAGAACAATATATTGGATGTAAGCGTCACAAATTAATTAAAAAAAACTTATAAGAAATAATTAACACGCATTACATATGATAGCTTGATACAGAACTCTTAATTAACACGAAAAATAGATTTCAGCGTTTTCTTAGGCGTTCTACCTTCTTATTATAATATTGCAAATGCAACACTTCAAAAAAAAAAAAAATGCATATAAATCAACTAAAATACGGTAAAAATCCTTGAGTGAGTTTGGTGAGACTCTCTCCTCTCACTTTCCCATGAAATTGCCTACGCGTCACTCTTTCTATCTCTATCTCAATACCTAGGCCTCAAAAGTCTTTAATTCGTATCCAATAACCGAACATTTGAACGCAGCCTTGTACCTCCCCAAGTACCTTTCTGTACCTTCCACTCATTCCTCATCTTTTTCATTACTTTATTATTACCCCCTCCCTATAAAAAAAACTGCTGACCGAAGGCCATTTACCTCCCAATTCTCCCCCACCTCCCCCAACTCGATCCTCAGTCTCTCTCAAATTGAGGATGAAGGAGCTAATTCGACGTCTCTCGAGCTCTTCGTCGCAATACGAGCCCCTTATTAGTGACGGCAAGAAGCTGAGGAGGACAGTATCCGAAGGACACGTACCAGTCTACGTAGGCGAAGAGATGGAGAGGTTTGAAGTTCGAACCGAGCACTTGGGGCATCCAATTTTTATAGAATTTTTACAGAGATCAGCTCAAGAGTATGGATATGATCAACAGGGAGTGCTTCGAATTCCTTGTCCTGTTTCGCTCTTTGAACGAGTTTTGGATCATCTTATGAAGTCCGGGGATCATCGAGAACTGTCTGATGAGATCAAAGCCGATGTCCTTCGTGTTTTTGGCGACTAGCTAGCTTATATATGATTGAGCCCTGTAACTCTTGTACATAAGCTGTTTCACTCTTTTCGCCCTTTCTTTTTTGTGTGTGTTTTGAGCATCTGTGTACGGGTATTCGGAGGAAAAAAAGAAAATGTTGGGGAGCTATTGATAATTTTGTCGGGAGAAATTTGGTTTTGGGCTACCGTTTTCGTTTTTTTCCGTTCCGTTCATTTTGTTGAGTTTTGTACGCTACTGAGGATCGCGGCCGTTTCGGTTGTTGGAGAATTAAGGCATGTTATGCGCCGCTGTGGGCTTTAGCGGTTAGCATTCAGGAGAACATTCGTTTCTTAAGTTTCGTACGCAGGCTATTGAAATTACAATATTGCCCCTCGAGAAAGGTAATTGTATTTGCCGGCGAGTCTTTATAACTTGTGTTTTTTCCCCTGTCCTAAAAAAAATTGGTTGTTTTTTATTATTATTGAGTACAAGAAACTATACCGTCATTTTAAAAAAGAAAAAAATTGCTTTAAGGCCCCAAATTCCAAGTTCCAACGTGTCCCAGCTCCTCCTACTTTCACCAATGTGTTGCAGCCTCTTTTTTTAAAAAAATTATGCTCATGATTTGACGTATGTCCACCTAAAATCCTAATTTTACCCTTTCTCTTTCTCATGTCAGTTCATGTTAACTAATATAAGTAACATATTACCTATTATAGGTAACATGTTAACTATTATAGTTCACACATTGAGCTCAAAACAAAAATCATTGGCACCTCCTTCTCCTCTCCCATTGGCACGTGGGCTGCGTCCAGCATCTCCGCCAAGCCCCATAACCATCGTCACCCACGTGAAGTTCCTCAGTGTTTGAAATTAGCTCGTGTGCTCTTCACTCGCCCTCTTCTTCTTCTTTTTCACATTTAGTTGTGCTCACTTTGTATGGAGCGAGGGAGGGAGGCGGCGACACTTGGGAAAGCACAAGCTGCGGAGCGAGGGAGGGAGGCGGAGGCGCTTGGAGGGAGGTGGGGAGGGAGGCGGCGGAGAGAGGGAGGGAGGTTGGGGAGGGGGCAGAGGGGGACCAGAGGAGGAGGAGGGAGGTGTAGATGAGAGGGTAAAATCGAGATTTTGGAAGAAAATGCATTGGAACTTGGGGGAGGTGAGCTAGAGGGGTCTGAACACAATTTTTTCAAAAAACAGGGGCTGCAATACATTGGTGAAAGTTGGAGGGGCTGGGGCACAATGGAACTTAGAATTTGGGGCCTTAAAGTAAATTTTCCTTTAAAAAATATAAGTAGCTCCGCTATTTAATATGTATAGTTCTTATGCCTTATAAGTTGTTGATGAGTCCTTGTGATAACTACCCTGCACGTTTTATTGATCAGTTGGTAGATATGGCACTTATGAATTTTGAATTCATTTTGTGTTTGAATTCGGTGACATTTGGTTTGGTTGGTAGAGAATAAATATAAATCTCTCTAGTCAAACTATGAATTCAAACTTTAAGTACAGTGATAGAGACTTTGAAACCGATCACCGAATCTCCGATCCAAATTTAATATTGTAGGCCCATTAGCTTATCACATATATACACGCGAGGATTAAATAATTAGCTACCTCAATTACTCGCATGCCACTCATTCATACTATCACGGTGGTTGTTGGAGATCGCTTCTTGTTTCACCCGCTAATTGATGAATAATCGCACAAGGAGGGGAAACATAAAAAACTTATGAGTAAATTGGTCGAAAACTATTAATTAAACCAAGCTTATAAATACCTGTAAAAGTTTTTAGGTATCCAAGTTCTGATATAGAGAACATTGGGTAACTATTAATCTACGTACGATTAAAAAAAGTACAAGTACTCGATGATAGAGGTTGGAAAATGTAGTTAAAAGGTGTTAAATTATCTCTGTTTTGAAAGAAGAAAAAATTACTATAACTTCTGTTAGACTTTGTTTATTGAGGAGGCAGATGCACAGAGTTCGGATTCTTAATTAATGAAAGACCTTACAATGATCGATCACATGAACGATTGCCAGTCAATCTTCAAAGTCTGATGATCCTGTCTAGTTTTGACTCTTGATGTCGACATAGCGATTACATAAATCACAATAATAAGTTGCAGAGTAGCACTTTGACCGGAGAATTCCCTTTTTGAAAAAAAAAAGCCTCTTACCGGAGAATTTTGGCTTAAATGATATCAGAGCCGGTCACATGTCATTATTGCTAATTTAATGATGCCATATTAATTTACAATATACAAGATACACTATTTGTCGTAACATACAATCAAACACGATTTTAATTTTCTGATTAAAAAATCCAAAAAAAAAGTAGAAGAGAAATAAATGATTTTAGTATACATTGTATCAGTAAAATATAAGAAAAATTGTGTTACGGCCCAAAAAATAAAGAACTTTATGTGTCTCCCACCTTGTATTAATTCTCTTAGGACCCAAAATTTACAAAACTACTCCTCCTTTTCTTCTTCTTCTCTTCTCTGCCTTTTTCTTTTTCTTGCATAGACCATAGCTGCTCATTCCTCCTCTTCTCCTCCTCTCTCATAACCCTACCTTCCTCCTCTCTCTCTCCCTCTTACTCCTCTTGCCCTCCAACCCCGTTGTCTCCCTCTTCTGCCTCCCCCTCCACCACTACCTAGTGTACCCTCTAGCTCTGACATCTTAGGCAAGCATTGAGAATGTTTAGAGAAGGAGGAGAGGTTGTTGGGGAGATGGATGGAGAGGAGCATGGAGAAGGAGTAGGAAAGAAGGAAGGAGAGGTCGAACAATAATACGTGCTACTTAACTTGAACAGTTTACAGTTAACATGTACATGTTAACATATACATGTGATACTAAACAAGAATCAATTATAATTAATAGCTATATAATATAATTAACATGTACTTGTGACATTTAAAAGAACATATTATTTGGAGTAGTATCTCCTCTACGAGGTCGCCACCATCCTCAGCTTGATTTTTTGGAGTAGTATGTTAAGTGAGTATATGATATGTGATGGTTCAGAGGTTGCTTATAAATTATTTGATGAAATACCAAAGAGAGATTTTTGAGTTTTCAGCAAGTTTAAAGCTTTGGTTTGAAAATAAAATTTAGTTTTTTTAATGCACAACTGTGTTGAATTAGAATTTTATGTTTCGTGCTATTGCTATGCGAGTTGTCTTGACATTTAAATGCAAAGGACAGTACAAAGTTCTGACTTTGAATGCACAATTATGTTTAATTAGCCAGTATTGTTCGTCTCGTATGTATTCAGCTTTGGGTTGTATTGTTTTTCTTCTTTTGCTTAAAGATGAGCAAAATTTTCTTATAGATTTATCTCTGTACCGAATATAGTTAACATGTACTAGCTAAAGTTAACATATACTAAAAATGGTTAACGGGTATTAGGTATGGGGTATAGTTAATATGTACTGACTAAAATTAAAAGATATTGGATATAGTCAATAGGTATGTCTAAAGTTAACAAGTATCAAATATAGTTAATAGATACTGGTTAAAGTTAACAGATACATGAACTAGTTAATAGGTATTTGCTAAATTTAATAGGTGGTATATATAGTTAACAGATACTTTATTGGCCATAATGATAGTGAGCATGAAATTATTTTCTCTTCCACATGTCGAAAGTGGAAAAAGATTTTTAAACATGTTAGCTATCTCATGAAATTGCTAATCTTGGTCTGTTCTTGTAAACTATAAATAATATATGTTAACTATCACATGTAACTGCTAACCTTGGTCTCATTAACGATATATAATACATGTTAATTATATCATGTAACCACTAGCATTGGTTTGTATTAGGAGAGAGTGGGAGGTTTAGGATTAGGCGAGAGTACGAGAATTTTAAGATTTTAATAAACATAGATAACGGGAATATCCAAACATTAAGAACATATAATGTTAATATTTTTAAGTTCAGATTCTTATGATAGTTAACAGATAACTAAGATAGTTAATAAAAAATAGTTAATAGATAATAATTAAAGTTAACAGTTCTCTCTGATAGTTAACAAGATCTACATATAGTTAACAAGTACTAGTTATAGTCAATAAATACATGACGATATTTGACAATATCTAGATATAGTAAACATATACTTTATATTCATTAGTCTTACATTCTTGAAGTTGATATAGTTTGAATCCACACTAAAAGACTTGATATAAGAACTTACATCAACATCACACATCTTTCATATTCAACTATAAAAATCTTGGCAACCTAGATAGCTCTACCAAAAATATAGTAGTACTTAGCAATCCACACTAATCACCAATTGGTTTGTCGCAAGTAGTTCGGTTATGACCTTCAGTTTTGCATCGAGAACATTTCACTGCACGTTCGTAACTAGTTTTATTGTTGATGCGTCTTGTTCTATTTCTTCCCTTCCTTTTCATAGAAATTGATAGCAATATGTCAATTTCATCTCTTAGTATATTACGCCTCTCATAATCCGGGATGGGATAAAGGACTGACTCATAGCTCTTTTTAAATGAATTCACAGACGTAAATGCTTTCCGTATCTAGTTATTCAAGGACTCTTAACATTTAGAGGTAACATGATCATATCTAAAAACATTAAAATCAGAAATTATATAAGTATACATTGTTTAATAATATATAAAATAAAAAATTAACACGTATGATGAAAAATTAACAATTTAGCATTAATATTAACATGTATCGCAAAAGATTCACACATATAGAAGAAGATTAACACTTATTACATATAGCTAATATATGTGGTCTAAAATTAAAAGATATGAGAGAAAATTAACGTATAACAGTTATATCTAACATGTAACTAAAATATTAACAACCAAGGCTTACAGTTAAGATGTGATTTCGTATGAAATATTAAATCTGAAATCACAAAGCTTACATCATAGAAACCCCAATTTTTTGTAGTCACTTTAGAACTTCTCCATAGGTAGTTCTTTTAGATATCGGTAGTAACCCATACATTGGTGGTTGTACTTTATGGTTGTAGTAAATTTATGCTTGTATTTGAACTCTGAAAGAAGATGATGGGTAGATCATTATGTATGAGTTGTTCCTAGTAATTGTTGTTAGAGTCATGTTTAATTCTTCATTTCTATGTTTCTAATGTCATAATATTGCTTGGCTAACTGTAAATTCAATAGCTAACGCATTATTATGTAATGAATGCTCTGTATTACTCTAGAGGGTATCATTCAAACCGGGGTTTTCCCCATTTTCGGCCATAAATTCATTGAGGATCCTCTTAATACACAACTATAGTAAGAATGAGGTTCAAA
>NC_033796.1:14194557-14217023 GCF_001876935.1 Asparagus officinalis
TGGAGAGAATTTGGGGAGATTCGCCATTGGATTCGTGGGGAGGAGCTTGGATTTGGAAATAGGAGAGAGGAAAGGGGAAAGAGAAATGAGATGATAGAAGTTAAGAGAGAGAGGATTAATGGAGGGAAACCTAGATTTTCACCTGTGTTTTCGCCATCACGTCACATTTCTTACGATCAGCATCGCTGAGGATTTTCTCCGTGAGGAAAGGGGTAATTTAGAGAAAGAAGAGGAAATACGTGTAATACATGTTGACTTATGAGCTTTTAGAGATGGATCATATTTTCTTGGATTTTTAAGGGCTAAACATGGAGAAAAGTATATGGGACTAGACCACAAGAGCTTTGTTTTTTTTGAGCATTGACAAAATTTTTCCTAAAATATATCAATTCTGCAGTACGTGATGCTAACGACAAACTCTCTCTTAGATATTTATACTTAGAGCATCTCCAAGGGGGCGGAAAAATCCGACCCTTAGCTAAATTTGGGGGTTTTTAAGGGAGATGAGCTCCAAGAGGTCGGAAATTTCCCCCTTCACCCCCATGTCCCTTAACATCCTCACCAAATTAAGGGGAATGTTAAAATCCCTTAACCTTCCCCTTATAATTTTATAATAATATATTTTGTTTTAGAGTTAATTTATAGTTAATTAAAAATTTTATAATAATATATTTTGTTTTAGAGTTAATTTATAGTTAATTAAATTTAGTTAGTGTATAATTAATTTAAAATAATATAATTATTTGTTAATATAATTTAGTTAATGTATAGTTAATTATTATCCAAATTAATTATTTGTTAAATTTTAATATGATAAATTAATTTAGTGATTATATAAGGTTATTTCTTAATCTAAATTAATTAATTAGTTATTGTTAGTTATTAATATTTAATTATTTATTCATTTATAAATAAACCACATATTTAATTAAATCCTAATCTATAAAATTAAAAACCTAAACATAATTATTTAAGGGGTAAAGGACTTTTAAGGGGGAACCATTGGAGGAGAACCAACCCCTCCCTTAAAGTTCCCCCTAAATTAAGGGATTTCCAAGGGATCCCTTGGAGATGCTCTTACAGTTTTGGATCACGTAATTCCTACAAGCTATGCTATAGGCATCAACTTGTTTGTGGCCATCAGCTTCGTATGATATCACTAGAAAGTAGCCATATTAGATATTTTGGATTTCTTGAGTGATTTGATCTTAACTATCTACATCGTTACAAAACCTTCAATATTTAGGGGCTGTTTGGTTCGTTTCCTAGATATAGGGAAATGCAATTCCATGTAAAGAAACACAAGTTTTTAGTTTTTCATACTTTTCCAAGAAATTGATTGTTTCGCTTTGATTCGCACATAAAAAATGGTGGGAAACCAATATATTTACTTTTCTTATGTTTGGTTCGCAGGGAAAAAAAAGGAAAACTTTTGTTAATATGACATTTCCCACTTTTCTTGTGTTTGGTTGGTTTTGAAGTGGGTAGGAAAAAGTGTTTATAGTCACCATGGTAAGATTACCCCCACTATATACAAATTTTTTTGTGCTTGTAATATGAGGTAATCTTAATCATATAAAAGTTCAAATGTTCCTTTATGAGATTGAAAAAATCACACGAATCCTGTAATAACCTGATTATTCATAAATTTACGTAGTACATACCTGAATTACCCAAAAAATCTACTGAAACCTATTAAAACAAATAAACAACCTGAATAGTCATAAATAGCAACCAAACACCCAACAACATAGAGCTAAACAAGCTCGAATCATCATAGTAACCAAAAACAGCCACAGGAGCTCGACGACGAGCACAAATAGCAACAAACAGGTATAGCGAATAACATACTTCAATTAGCGATTAAAAGCTCTCAAGCCAGATTACAGCTATGGCAAATAACATACTTCAATTAGTCCAACATAAAGAAATTTACAGCAATGAAGGGAAGAGCTCCAAGTCATCCCACTGAGAAAATAACATCTTAAAACAAGTATCAGAACAATAACATACAGCTTCCCTCGTGCATCTTCGTTCAGCTTCTCCTCCTAGTGACTCTCTGGAACATGTGTGCTTGATTTTCCTATCAAGAATTTCCCAATCATGCAACCATCACGGCAAGTGCTCACAAGTCATAACCAAACAAAACACAAACATAAATGGCATTATATATAGTTAATAACTTAACATTCTAGTAACTGTATTCAGGAATTGCAACTGTGCTTGAGTAATATTATTTTTTACTTGAAAGTGGTAAAAGGATTTAAAGTTCACCTAATTAAATGCGCAAAGAAATATATGATGACATATTAATAATTACATCATGAAAATGAATCGAAATTAAAATGGGAAGAGGGGTTCTGCTTTGGTACCTGAAATTTGAACGAAGGAACTAACTTGTGCATGAAAGGACTGCTTCAATTTTGTTGTCAGTTTCTCAAGAATTTCATGAACGAAGGAACTAACTTGTGCATGAAAGGACTGCTTCAATTTTGTTGTCAGTTTCTCAAGAATTTCATAATTTTAATAAGGAAGAAATCCAAGAAAGGAAAGCAAAAGGGATCTCCATACCTGTACAAAACAGAGAAATGCATCCTCCAAACAACCAGTATCCACAAAATCTGAACAGGCTCACAACCAGGCTCCACAATCAAGCTCACAACCAGCAGTATAAAACCAAGCTCACAACCAACAAACCAAACCACAGCAGGCTCACAAGATACACCCACCAGCATCCTCCAGACAAGCACAAAAGCAACCAAAAACCCAACAATGAAGATGATACACAAACCATGAACATAAAACCAGCCACACAAAAACATACCAGATTATATACCAACCAGTCACACAAAATGAACCAGGAAACACCATCTCGCACCAACAATGAATAGGAAATGTATAAAATTTCCTGGTTGCTAAACTCACTTAGAAAATTAGTGAAATGGGCTCAGAATCTAGTCAATATCATCATTGTTAGCCATCCAGTGCAATATCAATTGATATTGTAGGTTGCTAATCTCAGAAATTTTGACAATCATCATAGCCTAAAGTAAATAGTCACCAACGTGTTATTATAAGCAAGTGAAATAACATCATATGTAACAAAAAATAACATCATGAAGAGATTGGTGAAATCCTCACAACCTGGCTCACAAATAGGATCCACAAAAAATAACAGTTAGAGAAAAAGGCATGGTAAACAGGCTCAGCTGCCATTTCATTTACTTTAACTATTTTTTAAATTTCTCAAAGATGAATGAGCTCATTACCCATGCAGTAACAGGTCAAATTTATCAAGCTCAACAACCATACAGTAACAGGTTCAGTTAATCAAGCTCATCACCTATGCAGTAACAGGTATGAAAATGAATCAAAATTAAAAGGGGAAGAGGGGTTCTGCTTTGGTACCTGAAATTTCAACAGTTCTGAGACCAATGTTTAGGCTATTTCTTCGCCAAATGAAGCAGGCACAAATTGCCGAAAGTAGGAGGAAAGTGATGGCAGCAGGAGATAATGATTGTCAAAAGTAACTCATTGTCTAAATGAGCTTGCTTATCTTGTACTGTAATTTGCACAAATGAGTCCAAAATATCAAAGTAACTTTTAAGGCTAGAACGAAGGAACTAACTTGTGCATGAAAGGACTGCTTCAATAAAGTTGTCAGTTTCTCAAGAATTTCATAATTTTAATAAGGAAGAAATCCAAGAAAGGAAAGCAAAAGGGATCTCCATACCTATACAAAACAGAGAAATGCATCCTCCAAACAACCAGTATCCACAAAATCTGAACAGGCTCACAACCAGGCTCCACAATCAAGCTCACAACCAGCAATATAAAACCAAGCTCACAACCAGCAAACCAAACCACAGCAGGCTCACAAGATACACCCACCAGCATCCTCCAGACAAGCACAAAAGCAACCAAAAACCCAACAATGAAGGTGATACACAAACCATGAATATAAAACCAGCCACATAAAAATAAAAAACCAGATTATACACCAACCAGTTACACAAAATGAACCAGGAAACACCATCTCACACCAACAATGAATAGGAAACGTATAAAATTTCCTGGTTGCTAAACTCACTTAGAAAATTAGTGAAATGGGCTCAGAATCTAGTCAATATCATCATTGTTAGCCATCCAGTGCAATATCAATTGATATTGCAGGTTGCTAATCTCAGAAATTTTGACAATCATCATAGCCTAAAGTAAATAGTCACCAACGTGTTATTATAAGCAAGTGAAATAACATCATATGTAACAAAAAATAACATCATGAAGAGATTGGTGAAATCCTCACAACCTGGCTCACAAACAGGATCCACAAAAAACAACAGTTAGAGAAAAAGGCATGGTAAACAGGCTCAGCTGCCATTTCATTTACTTTAACTATTTTTTAAATTTCTCAAAGATGAATGAGCTCATTACCCATGCAGTAACAGGTCCAATTTATCAAGCTCATCAACCATACAGTAACAGGTTCAGTTAATCAAGCTCATCACCCATGCAGTAACAGGTATGAAAATGAATCGAAATTAAAAAAATATTTAAGCAAAAGTCTTGTGAATTTCATTAATAAATGTTGACTTGAATGAGAATCATAAAATAGCAAGTTAACCCATCTCCAAGATGTCTTCAATCCTCTTTGTTGAGAAATGACTCAATCATCTCCTTCTGACCATTCGAAGATATGCCCATAAATAGTCTAGATTCATGCTCATTCTTAAAAAGGTGACGGTAGTATGTATCTAACCTGGCAACATTAAAGTCATGTGAATGAGCATATAGGACCGTTGATAACTTCTCAGTCCAATGCATATTTACACACTTCATGTTTGTGCTAAATACATCTATCTTATCCACCATTTTTAGCATGATCTCACTATCTAGGTTGGTTTTACGCGCCTTTACCTTGTCGGAGGATGACTTAGCCTTAGAACTCGATGTGTTGGGTGCTTCCTTAGGCGGAGGAGTGTCCTCGTCATCTAAAATGTGTACTTGAGTAGATTGGGGAGAATGCATTGGTGAGTTCGCCTCATCTCCAAGATTTATGGTCTCACTACGGCTAAACTTTTTCAAGCATCACTAGCAAATTATCCTGTAGCTTGATCATCCTCAATGATAAGGGTGAGATCATCATAATGTCTCAAAGGTTTATTTACATATTGTCTAAGCTTAGCATTCTTAAAGCTCTTATCTTGAAAAAGTAAATTTTAATTAATTCAATGAAAATAAACAAAAGAAATGGGAAATAAATCTATTCTTTAAACAGAGATTATTTACCTCAATCCACCTATCCAAACATTCAGGATCCATGATGACAGTCTTGGTACTATCATCCCATCCTGCACCACTAAGGTTACGACAAGTTCACCGGACCTTAGTCCACTGGTAAATGTCATCAAAAACATTGGTCTACTTCTATATAGAGAGGACATTAAAGAAATGTCTTGAGAACCACCAGTTTCAACATTTAATTTTTTGGATGTAGTTTTTTTCTTCTTCTTCTTTGGATCTGGAGATGTTTCTACCCCTTCTTCAACGAGGTCACGTTTGGAACCTGATTCGGGAGTAGATCCATTAGCACTAGTGTGAGAAAGCTGCACGCCACTCAGATTAGGACTGTGAAATTGTGGAGGCAAAGTTTGAGAATTCAGCATGTTCGTATATGATCCCAGATTATGATGCATTGGATAATAGCTGTTATCATGGAATGGCATGTTCGGGTATGCTGGAGGTGGTTGTACAAAGTACGACTGCTGAAATGGAAAATACCCACCATCGCCGTGATGCACAGACTGAGAGGGTTGAGGTTGTAGGGAAGGTGATGGAACTACCCCCTTGCCTTTTTGATTCTCTCTCCCACTCAATGATGTATTATCAGCCATTACTAATTAAATAGAGAAAGTTAGATAATTGAAAGAAGTTGAACATGAATACATGAATTAAAAAAAAGAACGACATTAATGTAAATAGAGTTATTGACTACATGTGAATGAGCATAAATAGAAGAAAAATAAAAATCAAGTCTCTGTGGTTACACCATGATTATACTTATCACAATAGTCCACCCACATCGCCCAAGCAATGTCATCTCTGAGAGTCTTCCACTCATTTCTTGATTCAGTTTGCTCTCTTTGGGTTTGATTTTGAGTAAAATCAACTAAATTAGGGTCATTCTCGAATGCCTCCTCACCATCAATGTCTTCACTAATATCGTCATTGTTGAGTAGTTCATCACTGGGATCTACAGTTGTAATGAAATTATGGAGTACCGTGCATGCCAATACGATATCTACTTGTATATGAAAAGGATAATGCGGCTTAGCACATAAAATCTTGAAACGATTCTTCAATGTGCCAAATACAGATTCAATCTTAGACCTCAATGAAGAATGTCTTAGATTGAATAATTCCCTTCTATTCTTAGGTGTTTTGCCCGAATGTTCTTTCAAATGATATCGAACACCTCGGTATGGAGAGATGAAACCTGGCATAGTTGGGTACCCAGCATCACACAGATAGTATTTACCTACAATTTTATTAAGCAAAGGGTTAACTCAATTTTGAATATTAAAATTAATAAATTTTAAGTTAAGTCTTTATTTAATTACCATCATAGACTCTTAATCCATGTGGTTGTGGTCTAGACAATGCATCCTGAAGAATCCTATAATCATTTGCAGACCCCTCCCAACCTGCTAGAACATATGTAAACAACTTGTTTGGGGTGCAACATGCAAGCACATTCTGTGTAACACCTTTGCGCCCTCGAAAGCGTGCAACAAGATTAATCGGGAGCATTGCATCAACATGAGTCCCATCTATCATTCCAATGCAATCCTATAATACGTGTATCACACCTAAATTAAAATTAAACTTCCTTTGATTATACATTTAAATGTGCTTAAAGTGTAGATATACCTTGAAATAAGGGTAGTATAGCGGGTTGTTAACGATCTCTTGGGGAATGTCATTGGGGGCTTGTCTCATGTACCGTCCACGCAGGCAAATAATTGCTTGTAATACCTTGTTGAAATATCTACTAACTGTCTCCCCTGATCTTATAAAATGAGATCTGACAATCCTATTTTTAGATTTATGACCCAGAATGTTCAGTGTCATGATAAGTTGTTCTTCAACTGTTACATTCCTTGAGTCTTTTAGCAGACTATTGTTCCTCATTATAGTCACTAATTTAACAAAAGCACCACTCCGCATTCTAATATAATTCACGTAACTATCACTAAAACCATTATAAATTCGATAAATGTGCTCAATTCTAGCTCTCTCTCTTGTCTTTTTTTTTCCTTACTTGGACCACTACGAATTGATTTACGTCTTGCTTGCATTCTCCTTATAACAGTTATAATTATAATTAAAACGGATAGGGCAGCACCTTGAATCATATTAACAACACTTTGTTCATCGGAAAAATCACCATCATTATCCATCTACGATGAAAAAATCATTTTTTTGTTAGAAACTAAGTCAAATCGTTACAAGATCTGAACAAAGTACAAATTACTAATTACTAACATGGATTACCCCATATCTAAGCAACAAATGTTACAGTGACATAACAAATACTGCATATCTAAGCAACAAATATTACAGTAATAAAAAATGCTAATCCATTACAAATACTAATCAGTATGACTTTCTTTAAATCATTAAGGACTACAAAAACAAAAGGTGAATTTCAAAACATGAATACAAATAAAACTATATGTGGACACAAGATGCACCAGAAGACCGATAACGATAGCAATACAACTCTATATGTGATCCAAGTAGGTTATGACATTGGCATGATTTGATCGTACGATGTGATCCAAGTAGGTTATGTGATTGCTACTTCACGAATACAAATAAAACTATATGTGGACACAAGATGCACCAGAAGACCGATAATGATAGCAATACAACTCTATATGGGTATGCAGGCTCATAAATCTTTAAAAAATAGACTAACGATACTTCTAGTAAGGCAATAAGAAAATTAATGTGGACTTGTTTTAATGTTCACATATCTCAGGATGAACTTTTGAGGTTAGAAACATAAAAAAGAGTGTAATGTTTAGCATATCATGTAACATTTTGAATCTGCAGATCATCAGCTACAGGCATAGTCATATCTAGGACTTTAAAATCCTAAATAAGAAACTGGGTAAACTACTACATATATGTGAAGCATATAGGAAATAAAAAATAAAAAATAGTGGACCCATCAGTCATACATTTGATTTTATTGCTGAATACCATAGAGATCTGTGATATGTCATCAATATATTTAGGATCCTTCACAAGTTTTAGAATAAATCAAAGAAACATTTGATTTTATTGCTGAATACCATAGATCTATGCTATGTCATCAATATATTTAGGATCCTTTACAAGTTTCAGTATAAGTCAAAGAAACATCTGACACCTAATCAACGAGTATCAAACTATCTGAGTAGGTTATGCAACTGATACTGTTTAAGCCCCTTTCATTAAACTACATATGAGAAAAAGATCACAGATTATTGCACGGGATCCAAACTGTATTTTTTTTCTATATCATCATCATCATCAGGCAATGTGTGTAAGTACAGAATTGATCAAAGTTTCTTACGTCTAAATCAAATACAGTTAGAGGAGATGGGAACTCAGATAAGAACTCAGATGAGAACTCAGATCTACAAGAAGAGGAGATGGGAACAAACCAGTTGATAATTAATCTAACTATTCAGATAGAAATATTCCAAGATACAAATCCAACTATTCAGATAGCATGCACATAAAACTAAAATCTCCAAAAAATAATCAACTACAACGTGGAAATCTGAACAGGCTCCCAAATATCAAATACCCCTCCTCCAATTTCTCACAAAATTGATCTAAATCAATCTAAAAATCCAAAAAAATTAAAAAAAAAAGGGATTTTTACCTTGATTTTGGAAGCAACAGAGTCGGAAAGATCAGATCTGAAACGCGTCGGCACAAGATCAGAACCCCCCTCCCCCAATTTTTTCGAATACAGGGGCAAAGATAGCGGCGGGAGTTTCTGGCGGGAGGAGAGCAAAGGGGGTAACTATAGCGCAAGAAAGAAATCAACGACGAAACCAAAAATCCGACGTGGCGCTGGTTTTCGACGATTTCACTCCGATGGGGAGGGAAATGGGGGAGAGGAAAAAAGTCGAGGTGGCGGCGATTTCTGCTGTCGTTCCGCTATTTAGCCCTAGCGAAACAAAGCGGAGAAATGAAAAGTTAGGAAACTGCTCACCCGACGTGGAGGGTTAAATAGAGGACGTGGAGGGGGTTTTTTTAGTTTTCCACGCTTATATTAGCGAACCAAACACGCCCTTATTGGAAACCATCAAATTACCGACTTAGAGAATATTAAGAGCCTTTATTGGAAATTTATGAAGCCAAAGTTCCTTGGATATTGGAGGAAATAACCAATAAAAAAACCATTGTACCATAATATTCTTAATTAGTAAGCTTTTTGTCGTCAACCTTTTCATCCCAAATAGGATATGAATTAGTGGATGGAGCAAACATGCTTTGTTAGAGTATAAAACTATAATCCTCAGTCAATTGTTGTCACGGCTTTGAAGTTTTTATTTGTATACTTTTGACTAGTAATAACAGAAATATGATTGATCTTAACTATTCCTATCAAAATTTCATTGTTAGGGATAGGGAGGTTATGAGATAGATGTGGAACATGTACCTTAGTATCTGAATCTAAATTGATGATATTTGTTTGACTAATTTGTTATAATATCCAATTTATACACAAAAATAGTATATGAATTAAGACAAATACTATCTAAACAATATTTTAATCTGTCAGAAGAATATCAATATATCATAGAAGAAATTTAAAAGATAGCAAGTTCTACATGTGCTCATCAAAACTAATAATTACCACAAAAATCGTAGAATTTAGGGAATGATTTATATCGAGTAAGGCTTTCTGGCTCAAAAGCGGAAGGAAGAGCAGGCTTTAGTGGGCCAACTAGAAAGGCAGCCTATGGGCTGTAGGCTGTACATCAATAGTTCAGACCTCTGTTTGTTAAGTGTTTAACTATGTAGTGTTACCGTCGCTATCATCAAAATAAAGTAAAATAAAATGCTACTGTTGAACTCTTCAAATAGCACGTTTAATTTTATAACACAATATAATTTTAGCTCATCAACACACACAAAACAGAGAACTGTTATTGCTCTTATTTAATCAAAGAATAGCGATAAATTTTACACAATAAAATGGTAACTGCGGTTCTACGCAAAAAGAAAAATAATTACAAAAATATCACTCTGTCAGAGAGTCCCGTTGAGAAAGAAAATCTCAAAGATCGGTGTGGTTAAGTGGGAAAAGAGTTCAGAGGGGTTGAGCACAAAACCCTTCAAAGTTCAGAGGAGTTACGTGAAATTAACCAAACGAATGAAATGGGATTACAAAATATCTACCTTGGATCCTATTATCCTGTGGCAATTATTAGAGCGGTACATTACATTTAACCAAAAAATAAAAAAAAAGGTTGCACAAAGATCGAACGTTGAGCAACGGTCGAATGTCCCGTTCTGTCCTTTTCTCAGAGGCACGAGAAGATCCTTCTGAACTCAAATTAATTCAATCCAAGCAAAGGCTCCCTCCAACTTCTATTTAAATCTTGTCCCAAGCCGATCTCAAACAAACCCCAACTCCAGCTGAGCCACCTTCATTCAATCTTAAGGTCTGAAATTTAATAGAAAAAAAATAATAAGAAGAAACTCAAAAGAGAAGAAATGGGTCTAGAAATTGTGATCTCCCTCCCTCTGATATTGTTCGCCATTTTTCTCGGTTTCGGTTGCTTCTTGTTCGGGAGGGCGAAGGGGAGGCAGGACATGAGGACCGGGGTCGGCTCTCAGATCTACGGCGCGCCCGTGCCCCCTCCGGCGGTGGTCAGAGAGGCCGGTCAGTCTCCTGACGATATGAAGAAGCAAGGACCTGATAACGTTTGAAAACGTGTCGAGTTCTTGAGTACCAAAATGTGTTCATTTCATTTGTTGTATCTTGTTGGTTAGTCGTTTATCATCGTTTTATTATGAGAAATATAAAACTTTGGTTGTTGATTTCATGAGTGAACTGTAGAATCTTTTTCAGATTTACCATACAAATTCTTTTTTTTTTTGTTGGAAAAAACGAATTGAGAAAATGCGATCATCTTAATATTGAACGACAGAAGATGCTTTGAGAAAACATTCAGAAGTTTTCGCTATATCACATTAACTTTATATCAAGCATTATGTGTCACTGTGTCGGTCCCCTTCTGAATTGCTCATTACAAGTATTCAGGCTGCTTTTAATTGTTCTTTGCCAGCTGAGGGGAACTACGTGATGGGAAAGCTTTATCTAAAATTCCTTTTCTTATATCTGGTTCCTTCGTGTTTAAGCCTTGATCTGCATCGTTTTCTTCTAAGAAAGCAAAACTTTCTCTTTTTTCATGGTTTATGCTGTCCAATCAAATGGCAACGTTGGTCAAAACGTATCTCAAATCTAGATCAAACACGTCCTCGTTTTTTATTAGTGATTTTTGAATAGATGGTACTCACCATAGTAACATGTTTTGCATTACGTAGCGGGTCGTTGTTCG
This sequence comes from Asparagus officinalis, assembly GCF_001876935.1. NCBI lineage: Eukaryota > Viridiplantae > Streptophyta > Magnoliopsida > Asparagales > Asparagaceae > Asparagus > Asparagus officinalis. The sequence goes on from NC_033796.1 coordinate 14,206,191, forward strand.
AATTTAATTATGCAATTCGAGACTTTAAAATTTTGAATTCGACAGTGGTAGCTTGCTCCGCAAGTTCGTTATAGGATACCTTGTAATTTTTTTGGGTACACTTATTATTTTTCAAAGTGCATAGTAGAAAATTAGAAACTAGAAAACTAATTATGAATTTCGATATTTTTTTCATACAAAATACTTCAATACTTCATTTTTATAGTTTTTGAATGTATAAAAATTAAAATATTAAATATTAGACAACCTCTTAATAATTTTTTTTTTCTCTATTTTGCAACTTTCTTCCCCTTAATATCAAGTGCATCTTCTGCTAGTTCTGAGTCCAAACAATTCCATCTAACTTACTTGAAGAGTACTCCAAGTTATCATTATTGGGATCCATATCCCATCCTTTATATAGACCAACTTTGTAATTCTCACCAAATCGTGACATGAGGCGAATGTTTGAATGGATGAATACTAACTCATCCGCCCTTTTACTGTTCAATCTACTCCTTTTCACACAACGTATGTGATAAGTACTCCAATTTCTCTTAGCTGAAGTGCTATTAATAGGCCGAGACAAAATCTTCTTAGCAACATCAATTAAATAAATAACAATTTAGAATTAGTTATTAACTTTGGATAACTTCTATTTACTGAAGGAATACTTTCAATAATATTATTGAAACATATTAAAAAATCCAAGCGCATGTGCATAAAAACAGACTTGTAAATCAACTTTGGTCCCCCTCATACTTAATAAGCGGGTACGCTAATTTTGAGGAAGTAATTCGTGTATCGGAGAGAATCGGTTCGTAAATGTGCTGGGAATCGGTTCGCATGAACTGTTCAACAGTTCGAGGAGGGGTCCAGGGAATCGTGCAACTATGGTTCTCACTATTTCCATTGCTTAATAGCTTATTTTAGCATGTCACTCTATTTCAGTAAATGCACTTTCAAGAGATAAACTAATGATGAGATTCATCATGCTAGTCATATTGGAGCAGGCTTGTCATGTTAATTTTATTTTTTGGTAGCTTATTTCGCTAAATGAGCTGACATATCCTACTCAGTATTCATGTAGGTGTGCATTACTTACCATTGATTATCCTACCTCAGACTAACTTTAACCATTGATTATCCCCTACTAAATTAACTACGATCATCAAATTGTAAGAGTACTATGTAGTCGCAATATACATATCATGTTAAAAAGAACATGCAATTAGCTCACTTTCACACTGTTGAATGTTTGTAGAGAAAGAGAAGGGAAAAAGAAAGCAATTCCACCGACTGTTGTATTGCCTTCTAGAAGAGAATAGCGCAAAGAATTGAACAAACTAGAGATTTGTCTATTATATTCAAAGGCCCAACTTTACTTATCATATCTAGTGTTAATCTTAACTTTAGTATCAAAATTCCACTAGTAAATAATAGCATCTCCATCCAGGTTCTCACATCTTCCCTTCTAGCTGGCTCTCTCGAGAGCACCTTTTCCACTTTCCACCCTGACATTCTTTTTTTTTGTCAGATTCCTTATTCCCTTCAGAGATTTAAATACCCATCAACTCCTCCTGTTTTCTACGCACAAGCAGTAGTAAGAAAAATATTGCAAAATATATTGAGTAAATATATTGAGTAATTAGAAATGGCCCTTGTTATAGTTGTTTCCATTCCTTTAGTTATCTTTGCTCTTTTGCTCGGTGGTGGCTGCTATTTGCTTGGAAGATCAAGAGGGAGATACTAGTCCATCAAATGAGAGTGTGGATGGTTGTGATTATTAGTTTAGTTTTTGTGTGAATTTATTTCTTGAATTTTCTTTTTGTTGAGTTATTATGACGACTACTTCGTGTGAACTTTTAGTTCTTGTATTTTCTTCATACCTGTTTCTCTTTCCTTAAGTGAGGTTTGAGTGCTTTGAGTTGCTAGTTTCTATCCGTAACGTGATAAAATGTATGCTATAATCACAGGTGAGTTGGCAATAAAATAACAATATAATAACAATATGTTTTGATGGTGTTAAACTCTTTTGAATTTAGTGCTTTATGCTTCGCAGATGCTCGTCTCTATAGCTCCAGTTTCTATTGTAGTCAATAATTAATTTTTTTTCCCTTTCCTTTTTTCTTATTTCTTTTTAAGGAAGTGCTTTAGATAAATGGTTTATGTTGAGTTATCGTTCCACATCATATGATCATAGTTTTCATTTCAAAAGTACCAAAGTATCTCGCACACGGGAATTTCGAAGGATGTTGCGTATTGTTCTTATTGGTTTCCCAATTTCTTAATTCCAAATAAGAAGGTAACCCAAAATAATCAAACGACCAAGATCTGATGACTCCATTCGACATAATCGGCACAGCAAAGAATCGTGACTTATTGCACTAAAAAAATGAAGACGGTAGCTACGAATGAATCAATTTGTTCCCTCGCATTCCTAATCCAGTCACAAAGAAAACACCATCGAACAATTTTTCAAAACAGCCCCATTTAAATTTTTTATTTTTTAAATCGATCTAATTTTTTTTATTTACCAAAACCGACCCGTTTTTTTGATTAGCAGTCTAATCACCTTCCTAAACAGTCGGGGTTGCCAACCCCGACTATTTAGGACATAAATTTTTAGGGTTTAAGGCTTCTAATGGGTTGCCAACCCCGACTATTTAGGACATAAATTTTTAGGGTTTAAGGCTTCTAATTGGGGTTTAACACCCTCCTAAATAGTCGGGGTTGGCAACCCCGACTGTTTAGGAGGGTGATTAGGCTGCTAATCAAAAAACGGTTCGGTTTTGATAAATAAAAAAAAAGGGTCGACTTTAAAAATAAAAAAAATTGAATGGAGCTATTTTGAAAAATTGTTCAAACACCATCTAATATCCATATACCACACCAAAATCTTTATTCAAATCAATAAAACTTCCCCTACCCAAAAGAAACCCCAGCAGCAGAACAGATCATTCTGCGATTCAAGAATCCCCCAAAAAAAAAAAAAATCCCCCCAGTTTCATTAAAACCCTAATCAGTGGCTGCACATCACAACCCTGGTGAGCGCCAAAACCCCAACAGAAGCCCCGAACAAGACCAACATCACCAAATCCCTCGCCGACCATTTCCTGACCGCATCTCCTCCCTTCATCGTCTCCACCCTCAAGCTCTTCGCCCTCCTCAACGCATCCACCTCCTTCAGCAAATCGAACTCCGTCCCTTTCCTCTTCAACTCCTCCACGCACTTGAACAAAAGAAGGCCGTCTTCCTTTTCCCTCTCGAGAAGCTTCTCGATATGAGCCTCGGTGTCGGTCTTGTATCGGATGGCCCAGAGAATGGCCATGGAGATGGCGACGGAGCAGAGGCAGGGGATCCAAGAACGGCGGCAAGCTGAAGGAGAGGATGAGGAGGAGAGGAGGAGGAGGAGGATGACGGAGTGGAATATGAAGAAGGAGCAGTAGAGGGTTATGATTTCTCTTCGGACTGCGTCCATTCTTGATTCTTTGAGGGAGATTCGTCGGGCGATGAGGGTCTCTTCGTTCAGCCATTGCTTGAGGAGGAGCTTGTGGGTTGGGCTCTCGGCGATTTGGGTTAGCGGGTGGACGGCGGAGGAAGAGGACATAACTAAGGTTTTAGAGAGAGAAAGTAAGTTGAGAGAGAGATGAGTGAGGGATGAAACAGAGGAAGGAGGGTTTTGAAAAGGGAAAGGGCGGATTTTCGTAACGGTCGGATTCGGGGGGATTCTGTAACGGTCGGATTTTGTGGGGAACTGTTGAAAGGGGTTTGGAGATTGGGGCTCGATTTGGGAGGAATTACGGAGATGCCACTGACGGTGTGATTTTTAATTTTTTAAAGGATGTAGAAAATTTGGGGAAGTGAAGTTTTCGGTGACCCTATTAATGAAGGCGCGAGCTTACAGCCTTTTGTTACGCTCTTGAAGCGTCCAGAGGCCACTGATTTTTCTTAAAATTAGCGGACTTCGAAATTTTGAGCATTGATCCAAGAAAAAGAATTTCCTATAATGCACAGATAATAATATGGACATAATCAATAGAATACTCTCTCTTCTCCTAATAATCTCTGGCAGATTTTTTTATTTTCTGGGGTTAGTTGTTCCTTCAAATTACCCTTATATATACAAACTTCACTTCAAATGATTTAGGTTGAACCGTATTTATTCGATTCAATCGTTAAGGTTCAATGTGGAATCCTTGAAGCAGCATTAAGCATGTGATTACGTCAAATGAAGTGATCCCACTATTTCTGTCAAATTGGGACCTTCACCAAGACAAGCTAACGAACCCGTCTAATTTGCAAATAAAGTCTCAAATAACTTTCATTTTAACTAAGCCCCTCGGATGGACGTATGCCATCCCTCAACAAATAATTTGCAACCGAGTACTATGATTGATATAATAATACAACAAATTACATATAGCAATATTGTGAACATTACAAAACACACATCCTGTGTATTGAGTCGGAAACGGCAGCTATCTGTTTAACCTCTCCATACCGACGCACAGCGAGAAATATTGATTTCCGGCACAACTCGGTATACAGGAGGACCACCATTTGGCTCAGGGGAGCTATGAAGCTGGTGAGATAAAAGAATGTAACTGAAGGATAATCAAAAACTAATTATCTCTTCTCCTTTTTCTTTTAATTAATTTTTTCCTTTGTACAATCTCGCACAGCGCCAGAGCTAGGGCATCTCCTCAGAATCCAGGCCAGGACAATGGTGATGGGTGATCCCTTCACAATAGATTAATAAGTGGGTCCTCTTCATGCTGCGGATTTTGCAATGCAAGTATATGTTTTTTGAAAGAAGCCGCTGCGTCCTCCCTTTCCTCTTCTTCCCCGAGCTTATTATAGGTCACAGACATCAAGTAATATGCTTCCGCAGCCATCTCATGGTACTGTATGCCAACGTTACCCGTTAGAGGCTAAACTATGAAAAGCATTAGACTTCATGTTTAACTACACTGCATCACAGTTTCAAGACTTGTAGGCTTGTAGCTGGCATGCTCATGACAGTTATAACGGCAAAGATGTGACTGTAGGATGAACAAATGTTTAAATTTGACTCACCTCTAAAGTTTCCAACTCCTCGGCAGCTTGCTCGAGTGGATCTAACACACTGTAAGGATCTTCAAAAACTGAAACGAAAGCAAGTGAAATCTATTACTAAAAAAATGAGGGCTATAGTAGAATATATGCAGATCAGCTGGATAATTAGACGATAATGGCGTAAACAAGTACAGATGGCTATTTTTGCAGTATATTAAGGGCTTCTGCTTGCTATCCTAAAAAATAACAAACAATTTGATTATACATCGTTTATGGAGTTGATCCACTCTCGTGGAATCAGAAAGCAAACTTTAGTCAGCAAAATAAATAAAGAAATCATTTGAAAATGGTAACCAAAGGTCATCTATTTGAACAGAAAATGATAGAAATGAAACTTCACCATAAAATGACTCCAAAGGAGTCAGATAAGAAGTGAAAAACAATTACTTGAAAAGTTTGGATCTGATAAGTGGCACTTTGCAAGTGTGATATTTGCACGTGCACGGAGTTCTAGTCCACCATGACCCAGAATTAGCGGAAAAGTTCCATGTGCATAGAAAAAATCTAATGCTCTCTTCACATGGTTTGACCCGAGAGACAGCCACAGCTCGCCAAGCGTAAGGGCAACAGATGCTCCAAGCAAATCTAAGTTGAACGACTGGCAAAATGACAGACTGGCTAGTGCATAAGGGAGAGCTAGAACAGCATTGCCTGATTTCTGCCAAAGGAAAAACATACGAGAATATTACCTTTTAAATTATAGTCTATCTAATTGGCCCCCAAGAATTGAGAAATAGACTTCTTGTCAATTGTTTTATGTGTTATATGACACCAAAGAAAAGAAGGAAAATACCAACAGGTCCAATCGAGATTACAACAGGTCCAATCGAGATTACCTTGTGTATCTCCGCAAGCAAGAGAAGAACTGTCGCATTCTCAACCTGCAAATTGAAATTGTAGCATGTGCAGAAGAGAGAGTGTGCAACATCTGCAGCCTGAAAGCATGCTTATTTAGCAAACTGGTTAAAATATTTGCATATACCATATTTCTTCAATGATAATAATTACACTCTTTAAGAAAAACACAAAATGGGCTGATCATATACAAATCAACTTTGCAGGAACTTCAGAGCCAAAATCAAGCAAGTTTAACCATATATTTTGTAACATGTACAGACAGTGATAGAACAAAGATATTATATAACCTTAAATTTAGTGCAGATATCCCTGCATGTATGTGAAACATAAACAAGAATAGCATTCATTTTTTAGAATTCATCGAACCACGAGTGTCCAACTTTCAATACAGTCAAATCACGAGAAAAAAGGTTGGGTTGGTTTTGTTTCTAATTAGTGTTTTTGTGTGTGTGTGTGTGTGGGGGGGGGGGGGGGCAGGGAGGAGCAGCAATAAAACATTTTTCCTTTTTTTTATATTTGCATTGAATCTCCGTAGGAAGATGGTTTTAGTAGTACAAGATGTTTTCTCCTTTGTGCTCTCTTCCTCCTCTCTCTTGATAATTCTTTAACAGATGGTTTCTAAGGTTTTCTAGGCTAGGATTTCTTATCCCCTGGTGGGAGGCTTTTTCCAACTTCAAAGTTGAAGGAAGGTTTTCTTTGGAGGCTATGTGCTTGCTAGTTTTTCTGGCCTTACAATCCAGATTCCTTTATTTAGATGGATCGTTCCCTTTCCTTCGCTTCGTCGTTAGGACTACTAATTCTACTGGGTTACAATGTAAAAGTCTTTAACAGCATTCCTCTAAAAAAAATCCTAAAAAGGCCTCCTAAATTCATACTCAAAACCAATTCAGATTAGATGTGGATAGATTTACACCTGTCACCCGTTCATTACGTAACTCCTTCATGCCTTACCATTTTGCACAAACTTGAACTCATTTTGAAGCTAATGAGACGAACTTTGATTGTAGTTTCAGTATAGATTTTTCACTTAATTCTCTTCAGTACTCTGTAACATTCATATAGCATTATAATCTTAGTGTTCATTTCACATAGGGCATTACCCATCTAAAATAGATCTAGCAAGCACAGAAACATATGTAATATGCTGGGAACATTTTAATCGAAAGAAAAGATGGAAATTAAAAGCAAATATAACATCTCTCAATAAAGAATACTCCACCTACCAACACTGAACCAAATAAGTCATAAAGAGAACAAATGCAGGAAACTCCATAGCGTCGTGAATAATGTTAGGTGACAAAGGGTATGTACTGTTGATGAGAGGCGTATGTTTAGACTCAGTAACTCACAAGCATGAAGCACCATAGGATTTTTCCTTTAAGGCCCATCGGCTTACAGCATGAAGGGAAAGGATTGGAGGGATGGACAACTCCAATGAAGGGACAGGACAAACATACCCATATTGTCAATGACGAATTATTCAAAAATAAAAGGTGTATACCTGGTCAAATTGGTTGGCAGCTAATAGAGTACGAGCATGCCGGATGCTTGCTTCTGTTTTGATCTCCATGTCCACTCCACTTACAGGTGAAGCTAGCACCCCAAACTTGTCACATACTTGCTGGGCAAGTTTCAGTTGTCCTCTGTATCAGTCATCTTGTTGGTCTGTTATCCTACATACTTACTAAACGCATAAGAAACTAATAATAAGTCCTTCAGGAACTAACCGATGTAAAGCACGCTCATGCAGTAACTGTAGCCTGAGAAGCTGCATGCGTTTGTTTGATTCTGGAGAAAACTTTGCTTCTGCGAGCTCAAGTGCTTTGAAGGCTTCTGCGGAAAACATATATAATATGGTAACATCTATCAGGAATCTCATGATATGAAGGACACTGCAAAGGTATAGTATTTAGTTTTAGGAGCTCAGAATGCAGCCAGATAAAATTACAAGTTTAGCAACCTGCATCTCATGATCATGCATGCAAATTCTAAAAGGGGATAGGACTCCTCGTGCAAAAAAAAAGTATTCGAACTTCATGGTTTAGAAAGCCAAAAACAGCAGATGAGGTGTAATGACAATGTAACTCTACTTACATGTCTTAGTGAGGGGGAGGCGGCGGGGGGGCGGGCGAGGAACGCACCCTTGGGATCGGATGACCCGGCGGGCTCATGGGGCATGCAGGGGTCCGGCTGAAGGCTGCTCTCATAATCTGCAAGGAGAGCCTGGGTCCACTATCCGAACGCCACGGCGGCGGTCCTCGCCTCCCTACGCAGGATCGCGAGCGGGATGCAAAGTAAAACCTTTTCTGCTACTCCTTTGATGACATATCCTCCCTTCTCCCTGCTCTCGTAATTGGTGTCTTTATTGTAGCAGTAACTCATATCTATAATTCACTTCCTATCCTGAAGTGATGGCAACAGAGGTACTAGGAGACCTCCAGGCTACTCAGCATGCACCTAACTGCCTTTCCAATATCAACACTTCTGCAATCATGGTTACTATCTAATAATAATTGCTAGCTCCCAATCACCTTGAGCGGCATAAGATAGCAAAAAAAGTCTGACATTTCTGGTAAGAACAAATTGAATACATAAGTTAAACATCAATAACATCACGGATTGGATCTCAAGGTTTGAGGTCATAATCTAGTTCTTAGAATGACTGGTGGCAATTCTAACAATCACCTTGATCAATGCAAAAGCCATGGCTATAACAGTCTTGCACTTAACAACAAAATCACCATAGATCTAATAGAGCAATCAAATTCTCATATCTGATGCCCTAGTAGCCAAATACCCCACTGCCAATGTCAAAACATAATTAAATATTGAGTCCAATAAGGAGGATAGTTTAAACATATATAATTAAGTATATGGCTAAATAAAAAGAATATAACGCAGGTACTGAACCAATTCTTTATTTGCAATTAACTTATACTATCAGCTGACCTTTGTATCCTTTAAAGACTGCTAAATGTTTGATAAGCTTGGCATATCCCAGTGATAGGTCAGATGAGCTGAAACAATGGAAGTCATATCAAATTATTTGAGGCATTCAGAAAATTCAAAGTAGTGAATTTGTAAGGGGAAAACATAACCAACATCTCTTACCTAGCAGCATCAGCAAAGCAGGTCACATGAACCAATGAATTTATTCGAACTAGTGGAGCACTGAAAACAGGTACAAACTGTAAGCAAAGGTATGGATTTGACTACAGTTTCAGCAGTAGTATAAATAGCACAGAAAATTAAAATTTCATATGAATAAAAAATCACGATATTATAGAAGATAAAAAAATACTGTCGTGTCTATAATCAAAATACAAAAATTACCTAGCCCAAATGCTTAAATTTAGCGGCGACATACCTTCCATATAGCTCCCAGGAAGTTGCTCTGAGCAAATATGATGAACCGGCTAATCGCAAAACAGAAGCAGGAATTGGATTTGGCTGGGCGCCAAAGTGAAATACGTCGTAATCATTAGCAAAAGAGCGCTTTGCTTTCTGCGAGTTTGTGCACGACAGACTAGTAGCAGCTGCAAGGTTTTTAAGCCATGATGTACTAAAAGAGCCATCATCATTTGGCTGCGATAAACCATCTGATCCGATTTCACTTAGCACATGAGAACTTAACCTCAATTCCTGTCATTATAAAAGGAAGATTTTGTAAAGTTTCTTCCAAAGTATATATTTAAATAATAAGAAAAACATGATGGTACCATACTATTACAGTCAGTGTAGTAATATCTTACCTTACAAACATTACCAGGCCATGTTCTGAGTATCGTGGTAGTTTTTGGACCAAATGAAATGAGTGGTCTTTCCACATGCTGAATATAAATCAATTTCAAGGTACAAGGTAAGCACCATATACATAAACAATAAAAAATGAAGATACGAATAAGTAATTCAGTTAAAAGCATGCCACTACACATTCGTCAACAAGAGGCTAAGAAAAGAACCTTAACACTACTAAGCAATGTTATGCTGCTGTCAATTTAAGTTCAAACGAACTTTTTCCAGCTACAATGTTCCAGCGCTTGTGAGCATTCGCATTCCTACAGTTGCTACAAATTCTACCAGATTTGAACTATTGCTACAAATTTTATATTTCCCCATCTATCAAACTCATTAATATCTACGATTCTACTATTAGGTTTAAAGGAATGAGGATCAAAATATCACATTACCATAACCAGTATACAATAAGGATCTTCCAATCTGTTTAAGAATGGCTAGATGAATCATTTGCAAGGGCTTTATATTTCTTTTAGGTTAGGATACCATATTCAATCACCTGTTATTTCAATCATTTACATTGTCTTCTGCACCTAGTTCTGGCCTCTCTTTCAGAAGTGATTCTTTCACTTTCCAAACTAGTACACTAATTGGTCTCCACTGCAATCTCCAAAAAACTCAAATCCCAAACAATCCCTTTACCATTCAGTTGAAGATACTTGTAGCTGCTTACAAATTCAACCACTTTCTTAGTATGTACCTCATATTTTATTGTTGTTCATCCATCTCAACACTTTCAGTAATACTTTACGGGCATTTCTTGTCTTATTTTGAAGCAGGAACAGGGAAATTCAACCTTCACTTAAGCAAATTAGTTTGAGTGCATATTCCATTTCAACCAAGTGGTTCAAGAGCAAGGTCTGAAATATCGTACATCGGGGAAACTTCAGGCAGCCAAAATTCATATAGGATTGCAGACAACGAGGATTATATCGGGGGGATATGTAATAAATATTGAAGAGCCATATTGGATGATGTGTATATATAATATATTGTCATAAATTGTCATATAAACATACTTAATAAAATTCCAGCATATAAAAATGTTAAAATACATGTTTAGGATGACTAACCAATGGT